>NC_042520.1:21789905-22124905 GCF_900963305.1 Echeneis naucrates | reverse complement strand
TGGGATGGAGATGAATCACCACCTGCAGGATGAGGACAGGGAGAGAGAGGAGAGGAACTGGGAGAGACAGAGACTTTGGCAGAACATGGTTAGTAAATGCAGTGTAAATGCTTAGAACTGGGTGAAACTGTGTTTTTTAAGAAGGATGGTTCTTATCAGTGCATGCAAGGGGGGAGGAAGGGAGAGCGAGCGAGAGGGAGGGAGAGAGAAAGAGGGAGAGGGGGAGAGAGGGTGACAGGGAGAGACAGGGAGAGAGAGAGAGAGAGAGAAAGAATCTCAGTCCTTCCCCCAGCAGCCTAGGCCTACAGCAGCATACCTAAAGAGTAGAGGACTTTAACTTTTTAACTATAAGCTCTGTCATACAGGAAAGTTTTAAGCCTGGTCTTGAAAGTTACTAAAGAGTCCGCCCCCCGGACCGATGCTGGGAGTTGGTTCCATAGAAGAGGAGCCTGATAACTGAACGATCTGCCTCCAGATTTACTCTTGGAGACTCTAGCAACCTCAAGTAAACCTCCATCTAGAGAGCGGAGTGGCCTGCTAGGACAGTAAGGAACTATGAGCTCTCTGAGATATGATGGAACTTGGCCATTAAGAGCTTTATATGTTAACAGAAAGATTTTAAATTCTACTCTGTATTTTACTGGCAGCCAATGAAGAGCAGCTAACACAGGAGAGATATTATCTCTTTTCCTAGTTCCTGTTAATATTCATGCAGCAGCGTTCTGAATCAACTGAAGGCCTTTTAGAGATTTGTTTGGACATGCAGATAGTAATGAGTTACAGTAGTCCAGCCTAGAAGTTACAAATGCATGGACTAGTTTTTCTGCATCATCCTGAGAAAGGATGTTTCTGATTTTCCTAATGTTTCTCAGGTGGAAGAAAGCTGCCCGACTAACTTGTTTTATGTGAGGGACAAAGGACATGTCCTGGTCAAAAATTACTCCACACCAGCTCTTTGAACAACACAGTCTGAGATACCTCCTATATGAAAATGTGTAAGTAAGAAATCTTGTGAAGTCTATAATTCACTTTTAGTTTGGAGTTATAGGCAGATATGATTATTTTAGAACACTAATTAAGTCCACCACTCTCGGGCCGAGGAGCTGACTGTTTCGGAAGAAAGTGAACTTATAAGTCGCAGCTTTGGTGCTTTTTTTGCACCCCTACTAAAATCTATCTCAAAAGTTCTGTTCACTCCTTGACTAGTGGAGGAGATGCACCTCTGCTCCACATAAGTTAATTGTGAGTACAGAGCAGATAATAACCTTTCAGTTTACTGTTTCTCAAAATGGAAGCTGTGGATAGTTGAAGAGCCAGTAGGACCAACACCTTTTTAAGTTACAACCAGAACTATTTTATGTTACTTTACCTTCATGGCATTTGATTTAAGTTGGAACATAAACCAACCTGTGATGTTTTAAGATCCGCTCTGAGCAGGTGGGACCATCAATTCATTTGAGGGTTGCAGCCATTTTTGTCAGTTTCTACTCACAGAAATGTGAAATACATTTGGACAGAAACCCACAAAAATCCATATACAGGTAACCTCTCCAGTCTGTACATCTGTTCTAGTAGTACACTTTATAATCAGGTCCAACGAATTGGTTAGGTCTTACAGCATGACCTCTGCATGGAAGTATTATCTTATTGTAAAACATCATATTCATCATCACACCATAAGAAATGAATTATTCCTGAAAACAAAATAAAATAAAAAAATATTGTAGACAAAATAAGAAGAGCATGAAGTCAGAATAATGTAATGATGCCTTCAATGTGAATAAAACACTTGAACTCCACCGCAGTGATAAAATGTACTTTAGATTGTCACACAACAGAAATATGCAATGGCTATAAAAATTCTGTGTAATTAGGGGCCAACAATCTCAACAAATGCTGATGAATTGTGACACTTTATTTTTCATCACCACGTCAACATGTGCTTCCTTCTCTCAAGGAAGTGAACTATATAATGTGTGACCACAATGTATGTGGTTTAAAACACGAGATATCAGCTTTTGATAGAATGACAACTGAAAGAAAAAAAAAAAAAAAATCTGTAATCTTTTCCCTTCTGCCTTCAATGTTTGAATAACTTTGTAATTAAATCTTTCATCTAAGGTTTCACATCCTGTTTTCAGAACAATGAGCCCCGAGTCTCTGTGGTGGCATCCTGCTTCTTTACAACGGTCCGCCTTGGCTTCAGCCATGATCACTTACCATCATCATTATCATCATCATAACTGAGGGCTTGTGCAAATATGGTGTCCTTGAATAATCAGAGGATTTCACAGACGATCCCAGTCCTTCGCTTACTGTGGGTTCATAGGTGTAGGATACAGGAAGCAGAGGATGTAAAAATCACTTTGAGAGATTGTATTGCTGTATTCAGGCACATATGGCTCATTATTAATGCATTAATGTCTCAGTGGAAAAAAAGCTAGTAATCATATATACACCATGTATTGTTATGCCTGCGTGTTCTATGTGTTTCTATTCTGTTGTTTATTTCACTGCATGCGTGTGTTTGTGTTCATACGAATCAAAGGCAAAGCGAGGAAAGGCAGGGAAAAATCAAACATGGAGGAGGAATAAAATCTCAAAAACTGAGAGTATCGTTAAATCTGGAGCATTTGGACCATTTCACGTGGATGTGCATGACACGTATCAGCACTTTTGTGCTATACATACTGCATAGTTGTACTAATTTCCCCCCAGGATGCTGCGTGAGTCCATTGGTCTGTCAGTACATCAGCATGACTGCCAAGGGTTGTGCTGATGAGGGTTTTCTGTACATGCAGGATGAATAATTCTTACTTTGCTGGCTACATGCTGCGCCCACCAGGTCGTGAAAGTCACTTTGTGTCACAGTAATTGGCAGGGTGAGCCACTGCGTGGTGATTTGGCAGCTCAGCATTGCTAAAGCCAACTGTGCATCCAAGAAAAAGCACAGAAGCGGCAGCGATCAAAGATGTCACAAACAGATGAACCCGTCTAAAGAACACACCCAGTGAAGGTAGCCTATATGTGCGCACGGTGGAATATTTACAATGTAAAGTATATTTGACATGTCAGTGAATTGACTACACAATGAAGAGCATTGACTGACGGGGCTCTTAGTTAGGGGTTTTAAGGCATCAGTCCGGACATCCCATAGTGCTGGTCAAGGCTTTTAGCTCTCATAACTTCACTCATCCCAACAGTTTTGCTGTTAATGTCAAGTCACGAACTGAAAGTGAGTGCAGCCTCATGTGTTTTACTGAAACCTGGTCGAATCAAAACATCTCTGATTCCTGTGTGGAACTACCTGGCTTCACTCTCATACAGATGGACAGAAACACTCAAGCAAGTGGAAAGAAGAAAGTAGGAGGACTGGCTTTATTACTGTCAAGGAGAAGATGTGCTGTCCAGATACTGAATTATTGGCAGCTGGTATGAGACCGTACTATGTACCAAGAGACTTCAATCATATCATAACAATACATGTGCACATTCCACCTAAGGCAGCTGCTGAAGTTCCATGTGAAGTTCTCCATGAAACTGTTGCCAGGATACAGACTAAACATTCTGAGGTACTTGTATTAATATCTGGAGATTTCAACCCCTGCTGACTGGATAATGTTTTGTTTTTTGTTTTATATATTTCTTATTTTTATTTTCCTGACTAGGTGAATTTCCCCTTGGGAATCAATAAAGTTATATCTAGCTATCTTTCTATGTATCTATTTTTTGACACAAATTTCTTGCTTGGACAATAGGAAATGCTTTTTATTCGTCTGGTTCATAATCAGAACCATCCAAATGAATGAGGAATGACCTCTAGATGATCTTCATCTTCAGACACACCGTCCTCTATTTCACTTTGCTTCTACTGTTCATTTTGTTATTTAAGTGAGTTTACCGTATGTAGCTGCAGAATGCAGTGTACTAGTGAATGCAATGACTCCAATGCAAATAATCTTTTATATGTTTAGCTACTCCCCTGCTGAGTGTCCACTGAGTGTGTGGGCAGGTTTTCAGAACAGAAAAGGTTCCCATCAAAAGCCTCCAGAACACCTGCACTGGCATTTCATGGGTGGGGTCAGATTGGGGTGAAATATCTTTCACAGCTGCAAAGAAAAAAATTGTAACACCTCTGACCCGAATAGCATCTATGTATCAATGTTAAACATGCAGGGGGGGGGTTAGAAATATGTGAAGTTAATAATTTTTACATTTTGACTACACTAATGACGGCAAGCAGTTTCATACAAATACTTTTAACAGTTGTCAAATTTATAACAACTGTTATAACAAGGGGATTAATAAAATTCAGAATTGTCTTCACAAGGCGCAATCCAAAAAATAGCTTATTTGATATAATGTAGAGAAACATAAAAAAGTAAAATATGCAGGGGGGATCCTATGAAGGGGCCTCAGATAATGGCTGCCATGTGACAGATGGTACCAGCACAGTGGAGAAAGACTGGAGATGGGTTGCAGCTTGCAGCTAACTCAAGCTGCCAACTAAATAACATTTTAATTGTGTAGTTTAGCATGACTTCCTAGTGAACTGATATCAGGGTTTATTAACTAATGCTGTTCTAATCTTGTCTGGACATGTGAAGGCTGAAAGGGAGCGATTTGAGATTTCAGCAAATTAGAAAGCAGACTAGCAATTAATTTATCAACTTAGTTTTCTGGCAGCTTCCAGCAAACCTGCTTTAATTGCTGATTTGCAGACTGAGTAATATGGAGTCTGCTTTATCAGTCCCTCTCACTCAGCACAACAATGTACACAAAACTGCACATAGCTACAGCTTTCCACGTTCAAAGTATCAAGCAGCTTTTGGAATTCTAGGTTGCTGATCCAGAGAATTACAGCACATTTCTACCCATTCGTGCACATTTAATCCATGACTGCACACAGGTGGGACACACACACACACACACACACACACAAACAATTCTGTTATCTGTAGCAATGCGCTCTGGCAAATCTGCAAATCAAAAGTGCTAGATGTGACAAAAACAATTTGCATTGCATCTATGAAATGTAGATTCTCTGTCATTACTTCTTCATATTGCGCCACACGCACACACACACACACACACTCACACACACTCAAATTACAGCGTTGCACTGGTAATTGCAAGGGCAATCCACAGCCTGTTGATTATCAAACTGTCTGTCACTGATGCTGTGCTCTTTACAACAAAGAGGAACACACACACACACACACACACACACGCACAAAGTGTCATACAGTTATGAAATGCAGCAGCGAGCCAAGCTGTCAGTCAAACGATGCCACCTGCTAGTCAAGTCCCAGAACCTTTTCATCATCAACCCCCCCACCAACTCCATTCCAGTCCACTCCCTCCCATGCAAAGACAGACACATATACATATGTGTTTCATACAGCTACCATCCAGATCCTGTTCAGGGAGGACACCAAGAACCCAACATTAACCCAAATAGAGCTTCAGCATTTGTATTCCTAAACTATAGGCAGCTAATGAAATAAAAGCAAGCAGACACAAAGACTCTGTGGGGTTAGAAAAATACAGAATTGACTCTGGTTGTACAAGCAGCTGACAGCTAGGCCTCTGATTGGCTGAGTGATCACCCACTGAAGCCAATAGACATGTCTGATGTAGAGACGCAGCTCTAGACATCAACAACAGAGATGGAGGATGAGAGTCGATCAATAAACACAGTATGCTTTACTCAAAGGGATGGACGGCCCATCACCCCAAAATCAGATTTGCATTATATATTCATTAATCTTCTACCACTTATCCACTGAGCGAAGGTGGGGTACACCCTGGACAGGTCACCAGTCCATCACAGGGCCAACACACAGAGACAGACAGAGACCAACAACCACTCACACTCACCCACAGACAATTTCGAGTCACCAGTTAACCCAAACATGATGTCTTTGGATGGTGGGAGGAAACCAGAATGCCTGGCGGAATGTAAGCACAGGGAGAACATGCAAACTCGACACAGACAGGCCCCAGGCCCGGGCACCGAACCCGTGAGATTCTTCGTGTGGGGTAAGAGCGCTAACCACTATGCTGCTGTGCTGCCTCACATTATAAAACCAAAGCCAAAAGGTTACCTCACCGTGACATCATCACATCAAAACCCGCAGCTTGTTCTGCTGCAGGAAGAAAAACAACTAACCAAAACAAAGGGAAGTGAATGGAGATGAGCGGCCAGCTCTAATCCTTACATACCGATGTTGGACATACTAATTAAAAATCTCTAACACCATATCCCTGCAGATGCTGAGCCTTTGTTTTGAAACCTGGCAGCCCCCTTGGGGTCAAAATTACTTAATGCACCATTAAGATATAATTTCCCTTCTTCAATTCCAATAGTGCTAAAAGAAGAAGAAAAAATCCCATCATATAGTCACATAGTAGTCCAAGTAGAATCTGTCACCTGGTAAGGAAAGACAAGGATGTGAGTATGAAATAAAGTTTTCTTAGTTGCTTTTATATATATAATGTCAACACCATCTGATTATTAGTGTATACAAACTTTACTGAGCCAAAGGCCACATTAAGAGTAAAGAGTGAAGGGCTGCTGTCTGCCTGCTCTTGTTAAACACAGCCTGACGATCTTTGCAGGTATTGCCACAGCGTCTTTTATCAATCTCTCTGTCACCCTCTGCCACAGGTTGTGTTTGGATAGGTTAATTGGCCGAGATTGATTTCTCATTCACTGGAAAGCGGATTTGTGCAGGTGAATATTAAGTCAAATACTGCACAAAAAAAAAAAACGCACATAAACACACACACAAACACTGAATTATGGATCTGGTTGTTGTTTGCTACTTTGATCATCATATTGGCAATATTGTGGTAATCAATACCTGCCAACAGGCTTTCAATCAGGATACTCATTCACATGGATGCAGGGACCCAAGACGCAGTAACACCATCATCAGGGGGAAGTTAGAAGAGAAACTGAAGAAATGGAAAGGCCTGAAAGAAGAGCTAGAATTGATGTGTTAACAGGAACACTGCAGACTGTGACCCCAAAACTGGGAGAGTAGCTCAAGAAAAACATCTGAGTTACAAGATTTCAGTCCAAGAACAGCTTAGTTACAGTGGAGACCCATCAAGCTCCCAGACCTCTGGTTGACGGCCCAAAAAATGTTATTATCAGGCTTAAGACTGGAGAAAGTGACTGTTTGTTTCTTTGATCTGGTTTTTATCAGATGAAAAAGTCCACATGCTAAAAATGAGCATTTTCACCGCAGGGTGTAATGGACAAAAAAGAAGCACAACTTAGCAGTGAGCTTTTTCTTTTCTTCCTTTGGCACATAATGAAGAAAGGCAAAAGCCAAACAAACAAAAATGAAGGCAGAGAGTTGAAAGGAGCTTGTGATGAGGTATACGGTTTCTTTGCTTTTCACAAGATGCTTGAACTCTTCAAATTGTTTGTTAGCCAGAAGTTTCATTAAACTTCGGAGTTTCTGCAAGCTGGCCGTTGTGTTCCTTTGAGGATTCCAGTGGCAAGCAGGAAGCAGAGGTCGAGGAACCAAAACTGCTCTCACACGAGGGAAGAGGGGAACTGCGACATGCAACAAGACAATCTGGCACAGAAGGAAGGGGAAGCAGGGATTAAATGTACCGGGGAAGGATGAAAAAGAGACACAGGTGCAAACAATTAGGACGGGGCAAACTATCAGCAAAGTGGGAAACTTGGCAGGAACACAGGTGTAAGACATAGTCTTCAAAATAAAACCGGAAGTACCGAGACAGAAACACTGTTCAAAAATAAACATATAACAGACAACTTGACATTAATGGACACGGACAACATTGTCCATCCAACCATCGTCTACTTCTTTTCTGTTTCCAGTTTGCGCTGGAGCCAATCCCAGCTCACATTGGGTGAGGGCAAACACAGGGCCAACGCACAGAGACAGACAGAGACCAAAAACCACACACTCACTCAGACGTACAAACAATTTAGAGCCACCAGTTAACCCAAACATGATGTCTTTGGACGGTGGGAGGAAACTGGAGTACCCGGAGGAAATCCACAAAGGCACAGGGAAAACATGATGATGATGATGATGCAGCAGACAACAGATCTGTGTCCCTCTGGGTGAACAGTGACCCTAACACCAATAACATTGTCATAATAAATGTTCTTGATGTTCATTTCATGCAGAAATAGATAGCAGTCTAATAGAGCTGGACTCATAATTAGTGTCATTAGGCAAGAACATCAATACAACAGGTCTGTTTATTTAAAGTCAATAACTTTAAATTACTTTCTCACTCCCACAGTGTACATGTTTATATAATTATTAGCTATTAGTGTAGCCAACTGAATAAATATTAAATCATTTTTTTTCTTCCTATCATCTAATATTTTACGAGGGACACAACAATTAATGAATAGGGAAAATTACACTACATTACTAAAAATGAATGGTTAGCGTGATTGGTTATTCCCAAACTCAACGAATAATTTGCTTTTTACATTGACCATTTCAAAGTGGAGAAAAAAAAAACAAACAAACAATTTAAACCCATCTGCCTTTAGATATATCAGCTGCCATTTGACAGAACAGTCTATCGAGCATCTTCCCAAATTAGACAGCGCTGGAAAAGCGAACCTGCTCACTCCATCTTATAATTGCAGACCCGTGTCTTCGCTCTCCATCATATAACCCTAGCTGAAATCTGCCAAAGACAGCTTCTTTAAAAAGATGACAGATCGGACTTTTTCAAAGAGATAGTTTCTGTCTGTGAGCTGCTTTTAATGGATTTCTGAGAACGAGGTAAAACTTCACGGATGGAGGAGATATCTCGTCTGCAGCAGGATGTTATTTATTGGAAGCAGTAGCCAAAGAAACACATATCTTTTTAACAGCTGAGCAGGATTTGAAGTTGCCCTCGGAAGTTTGGCGGCTTTAAAGTGGAACTGTGTACCTAAGATTCTCATTTAGTTTGGGTTTGGGAAAATAGTTGGGGAGCAAATAATGGGAAACTGTGATTTTTCTTCTCCCATCTCCTTCGTATGTTTATTCATGTTTTAGTTTTGTCCTGTCTCTCGCTCGTGGATCCTCACTGATTCTCCACTGTGCATCTGTGATCGCGTCTCACTTTCGATTTCTCACCCATATTTTGCATCCACCTTTTTCTCATTCTTTCTTCTGCTATCCATTCGTCAGTTTCTCATCTCTCTTGCTCTGTCCATGCTGCTATCTACTACTTCCCCCTTATTTCCCCCTCTGAAATCAAAATCATCTTTATGTGCATCCAGTATTCTGGGACCTGAAATGAGGATGCTACCAGTGACACATAGACTGAAAGATCAGGAGAGAATGCGCTCGCCTGTGCAGCCGTCACAAAGTTCGCATGATTACCAAACCTGTAAACAAGTTTCTTCCTCTTGTGAAGTTGCTGTAAGAATCATAGAAAAGTTTTTTGAGGGAGGGGGTGAGGTGTGTCATATCTTAAGGAGTCATTACATAACTGTTCCAGCAGGATGAGTAATTACTAGGACCCCGAGGTGCCAGACAGGCGGCATGTGGATTGTGGAGTGGAATCTGGATTGAATGATTAATAAAGCCAAGCACTGAACTGCTGGGAGGGAGGATTACCTCCCCAGCAGGAAACCAGGGAGGAGGGACTGAGGAACGTGATCACAGGACTCGGTGGTGAGCCAGGACAGTCTCGACGGACGGCGATCAGCTTACAGACTGAGAACTTTGGGTAAAGACAGGACTACCTTCTCAGTTTCCGTCAGCCAAGACGTGATTACTGGTACAGTAGGTAGTGCATCCTAGTGCTGGTTGATCAAATGCAACGCTATAGGATGACACACAGGCATGGCTGGATGCAGACGCTTAGTTAGTTAATAAGTAAGACTTTACAAGGCTTCTTTCACTTCACTTCTTCACTTCAACATCTTCATCCATTCATTTATCTTATACTTGTACATGTACTTATCTGTTTCCAGGGTGCTGGAGCCAATCCCAGCTCACACTGGGTGAGGGCGGCTTCACCCTGGACAGGTCACCTGTCCATCACAGGGCCAGCACACAGAGACAGAGACCAACAACCACTCACACTCACAGACAATTTAGAGTCACCAGTTAACCCAAACATGATAACTGGATGGTGGGAGGAAACCGGAGTACCCAGAGGAAACCTGGGAATCAAAATCACAACCTTTCTTGTTGTGAAGCAACATTGCTAAGTGCTAACAAAAAAACATGAGTTTGTCAGTTATCTGTCCATGTCTGGTTTCACATTGGTCCATCCCAATGTGTCCTCACCTGCCTACCAGAGGACCAAGTGTCCTGTACTCCTGAGGGTTATCACACTGTCTGCTGCCCGTCTCACCTGCTCCATCTCTTTAATAATGAATATGTCTGCTGCCCCGCTGTCGATCGTGTTACACCTGTATCAGTTTCACTTGGATTAAGCTACTTTTGTGTTGTTGTCTAGCCCATGTGTCACTTACTGGCTAATGGAACGACCTGCATATGACTTATTAATGTCAGACTGCTGTCCCAGGCATGTCCATCCTTTACAGGCACCATGAAACTGTAGATACATCTACACATGTCTAGTGACCCAAAACTAAACAATATCAAATACCAGCGTGGTTTTTCCTTTCTACGTGCGCCAACCAAATGTGCCGAATCAAAGGATATAATAATTAGCAGCAGGATGAATGGATGCATCCATCTTTTACAGCTTGTCCATTTCTGCGTTGCGGGTGAATGCATCCAATGAAAAAACTAAAAAGTCTTACACACTGTCCAACTTGTAATAAGTTTTTTTTTTTTTTTTTTTTTTTTTTTAATTCATTATTTTAGTGGACATTCACCCGGTGGATGTCTTGTGACACTGAGGAGCCATTGTAAATATGTGTGGCAATCACATGGACTCATCATCTTAAATAACAGTTAGCCACTAATTCACTATATACAGGTTTCAGATAATCACATAAGGGAAGACGATTAAATATCCCATGTCAAGGCAAATCACTGTAATTGTTACATTACAATTACTCTATGAGGTGCAAATGTGAAAATATCCATCCAGGCAAAGCATATGTTAGAGGCGACTTATGTAGATCAGCTTCTTGGAATCCACATGTCATTAAAAACAGTGTCAGCGCATTAATAAACAAACAAAATTTCTACACATTGGCCTGAAATGCATTTGTGCCAGGCTCAAGTTCAGTTCAGTTCGTAAAGTTTGACGCAGTTGTTGCGCCGAAAAATCAAAGTGCCTCCCCTACTTGAAGGCGTGATTATCCATTGGGGGAACATTTGGTTTAAAAGAAATCCCACAGACTGTTCACCTCTTCTTTCTGTATGGCTGGCTAACCTGGAAGATTAGTGTTGGCCGGTTGGTCTTGAGGTTTGAAAATATGTCTACTCTACATATTGGCTCCATCTTCAGTACCCGATGGCGTTGCAATGATCAGCTCTGTTTATATTCAGGCCGGATGTGGCTGTGTGGATATTACTTTAAATCCTCCACGGTAGTGGAGCTGCTTGATAAAAAACACAAAAAAAACAAAAAAAAACAAAAACAAAGCTGCTCTCACTGAGCTGAACACATCTATGAGGAGGATGATGTCAGAACTAAACGTCAGTTGCAATCCGATATTCTTCCGGTGGCCCAGGGGTTGATGGCTGAATGTGCAAAGCCCGTCTCCCTGCAACACCATCTGGGACCTTCGCTGCATATCATTGTGCCATAAATTGTTTTAACTACAACAGCAAGACGCTTTTTCATTTTGCCTCTCTTGCGCTGTGTCCTACTGCTCCACTTTCTCTCCTGCCGTACCTTTCCTGTTTCATCTTTCTTTTTCCTGTGTGTTGTTGCTTCAATTATTTTCCTCTGCATCCCACTCCTTCTTTTTCTCCTGCACTCCCACCCCCCCCGCCTCCGCTACACTTTGGACTTCTCCAGTTACTTCATCTGCCATTTGACTCACTGTCGACTGCTGCACTCCAAGACAGCTGAGGAAAGCTTGTTGTTCCTTCATGTTTTCAGAAACAGCCTCTGTGCATTCTCTGCTGATTCTGCATGCTGTTGTGCAGAATGCAAGCACAAAATAGTTTCAATGCAAAGGTATTGAAAAGGCAAACTGACATGCATACAGTGCTGAATTAAAGTACAGCACTGCACTATAATGTTTTTTTGTTTGTTTGTTTTGCTTTTTTTTAGTCAAGTAAACATTTCAGCATTTCAGCACATGTTGCAAGCATCTTTGAAAAATGTAAGTTGTAAATTGTGTGCCCCAGCTTGTAATTTGGTGAATGAGATTTCTTCCGAACGCCACTTCTGCCTGCGACCTCCGCCAGAAGAGATTAGAACAGAAAAGAACATCTCTGAAAATGGGCGACGTGGCTGTGATAAAAGTTTAATAAAAGTGTATAATTCTTTTCCCCGAAAAAAGGGCCAGGCATAAGAAGTGTGGGGCCATGGTGCTGTATTGCTACTGCTTGAAAAGATCAGGCTTAATAAAGTGTGAGATGGAGCCAGGGAAGTGGAAATGTAGGGTGACAAAGAGGATGAGGCGCAAGGGTAGGGTCAGAGGTGAGAAGCAGAAAGAAAGAAAGAAAGATTATTTTCCAGGGAATAGGTGCATCATTAAGACACTGCACCTTAGTCACCCACAATGAAGTCGCCAATTAAATCAAAAATTTGCAAATGATGCGTTAAATGTTATTGTTGAAAAAAGACCAAATTTGACTAAATTATGCTCAACTAAAAGGCAATTTCTCTTTTCACAGTGCATTAAGGAATGATTTGCTGCAACTCACATGCACCAAGCATCTAATATTATCATTGACTTTAAAATGGAAACATTTCATGGGCTCATAATCAAATTTAATCAGGTCAGTTCTTGCTGACATATGAGTTTGGCAACAAAAACAGAATGAACTGGAGTAACGCAACAGAGAAATGATCTGCATTTATTCTGAAAAAGATAAGACACAAAGAATAACCTTCAGGTCATCAAACTACGAGATTCACTCCTACACAAAAAAATACACAACAGACTGGGTGGGAGGGAACTTTTAGATTATTGATATCACATTTCTGCTGATGGCAATCGAGACAACCAGCATCTCAGACCAAAACAATTATATCCAAAACGCCCAGTTTATAGAAGTGCATGCAGGCTCTGGCTCTGTTAAGTGAGACGAACACTCAAGAGGCCTAAATCAGCTTCGATCTGATGACCTTTAGGGGTGTGACTCAAAAATAAGTCACATTGGCTTGAAGTCTATGGAAAACCGTCCCTCATTCCCACTCATTAGGAAGAGAAATATGTTTTCCTAACGGGTTTATTGTCTCAGTCTCTACTTTCAAGTCTTCTTCAACATGATGTTCATGTTTTAAAAGATGGTCCCTTTTAGAGGACAGTAGACCACAAAGCAGAATATAAAATAGTGTCTCTTCAGTTGGTTCCTCACTGCTCTGTGTGTAATCGCATACGCTGTAGGCCTTTTAACCTGTGAAGCACTTTGTGTTGCTGATCTCTATGAATTGCTATGGGAATGGTTTGATTTGATTTGATGTAGTTTACGTGGATGGCAAATGATTGACAGACTGCACCATCCAATCAGGATACAGTACAGGGCAGGTTAGATCCAGCCCCTAATTTCTCCCTCGCTCCACTTTCTCCTCCAAATATGGTTCATACTGGTTTAAAAAAATACATAAATAAATAAAATAAAAAAAAAAAAATATATATATATATATATTTCTGTAAAACTGTTGGTTTCAAAATGACCTCTTGTCTGAAAGATCTCCAATCGTTGGTGACCAAGTCCAGTCCTTCATGGAAAAAGTTTTCTCTGATGGGAGTGTTCTCTTTCAGCTCCCTGTCTCACTGCAACAATGATCAGGAAAGATTTGAGGAATAAAAAAAACTGTTCTTGTTGACTTGGCTCCACAAATTTCCCAGATCTCAGTCCTTTCCAGCATGTATGGGGTGAGCTGGGCCAACAAGTCTGATCCGCGGAGGCTCCACAACAAGGATTTGCTGCTAACATCTCAATTCAGATGCCACAGCTCACCTTCAGAGATCTAGAGGAGTCCAGCCCCCACCGGGGGATCAGGACTGTTTTGGGGAGCTACATAACACTAGACAGACAGTAATAACGTTAATGCTTTATGTAGCATTTACTCTATTATTCCACAACCCTCAGCTGTTATTTATTACACCATCTATAGTTAGGGCCATTTTGAGGATCTTTTCCTATTTTCCTTCTCTTTGAGAGGGATCTGAGTATTAGAATTTTTTTCTGGGCTCCTGTCAACCACAGGTGAAGAAAAACACATTTAGAGTTCTCTGAAACCAACTAGGAACACAACACATCTGTAGTGAGAGAAAATTACAGAGCTTCTCCCCAGGAATCACAAATGCCTGTCCAATCAATCAGCGGAGCACTCGTTAACCAGGGACAAGCCACAAATTGCGAATTATGCAAATATAACAGGAGTGAAATTACAACTGAGGCACAGAAATCACATTATGGAAATTTGTTTCAATGTCCATTCCAGATGAATTAATGAGACGTTCTTGTCCCCCTCAATGGTTGATGTTTACAGGTGCTTGTAACACATACGAGAGAAGAGCTGAGTGCTTTTTTCTCCCGCTGCCCTTTCAGACAGACAAAGTTTCCTGCAGCCTAAATTTGTGGATTGATGGGTGAACCAATATCATAAAAACCACAACATTAGAGAGGGAGGCTGAAACACCATTTCCCTCGGCCAGAAGAAAGAGGGCAGGACAGGCTTGGAAGGGTTTTATGGACAGTGCTTCATTTTGACAGAGACACATTGGACAGTCTCCTCCGCTCACAGCGATGAAATGGGAGTTCCAGTGCCATAACTCTCGCCTGAAAAATTGCCTCTTTCCCAAGTTGCATGAACATCACATAGCAAGAGAGAGAAAGCTTGTGAAATCAGGGGGACGTAAAGGAGAAAATGAGACGCATATAAAGGCGGGGAAGCAGGACGTTTCTCCCTCTCTTTGTGCATTTTCAGCACTGTGATTTTCATCTGACAAATGGCTTATTTTTTTTTTTTTTTTTTATGCTGTCACTCATATTTTCGACATGTCTCCTGCTCCCAGGCTTTTATTTCTTCTCAAGCTTTCTACTCTGCTCCAGTTAGAAAGACACCAGAACAACAAATGGAAATTCTTCCAAAAAATTGATATAAGCAGCATCCATCCATCTTCTACCACTATTTTTGTTTCGCAGGGCTGCTGGAGCCAATCCCAGCTCACATCGGGCGAGGGGCAGGGTACGCCAGTCCATCATAGGCCAACACACAGGGACAAACAGACACAAACATCCACTCACACACGGTAAATTTAGAGCTATCACGCAATTTAGACGACGGTGGGAGGAAACCCACACAGACACGGTGAGAACATACAAACTCCACACAGACAGGACCCAGGCCAGGAACCAAACCTACAACCTTCTTGTTGTGGAGCGACAGCGCTAACCACTAGGCTGCGGTGCTGCCAGATATAAGCAACATGCACACTTTAATTTCTTTCTCATCTGTGTTGCTCCTCTAAATAAGCTTGTTTCTTTGTTTCTCCATCTTCCTTCCTTTTGCCTGCATAAAAATCATGGTTAAAAGGAATGATGAAGAATCATTCATTCATCTTCTACCACCTATCTGTTTCCGGGTCCGAGACCAACAACCACTCACACTCAGACCGAAGGAAAATTTAGAGTCACCAGTTAACCCAAACATGATGTCGTTGGACGGTGGGAGGAAACCCGCACAGGGAGAACATGTAAACTCCACTCAGAAAGGCACAAGGCTGGGAACCAAACCGACCTTCTTACTGTGCTGCAACAGCGCAATTTCCCCCCACAGAGGTACAAATAGGTGGTGAACAATTTCATTGTATTGCATTGTACTTTAAAACATAACAGACAAAAGACAAAAAGAAATTGCATTTGAGTCGTATTTTCTTTTAAAACATTTTTTACTACCTTTCATGACATCCATGATGTAAAGCTACTACTATTACTAACAACTTACTAACAACTATTCTATTATTATTATTTATTTGTAACTCATTCATTTATGTATTTGAGGAAACCACAGAAGGCAAGTCAAGTCCTGCCATTCATGTATCCTTTTCAAAAAAATATATATATATTTTTTGTGTGGCCAGTCGGAATGTGGTTGATCAGGGTCATTTATTGTGCATCCTGATCACTTTGAAGACATGTCCGCCTAGTAACTGTGGTTTTGATGCTTGATGTTTTGAACCTTCCATTTTTGCAATGCGGCAGTCACGTATTACATTTACACAATACGTTCACTGAGCTTATATATTATCAATGTAATCGACAAATTTTTGCAATCACTGCAGTCTCCAACTGACTGTGTTTTGATCAGATGCAGGTTTTAGGCTCTTAAGCATTTGTTTCACTCTTCAGGAGGTGTGAACTCCTATTCTTACAGACTGCCTCTCACCTTCAGTCTGCTTATCTGGATCCTCCTTCCTTTATAATTCACATTTGGTTCCTGAGAAGTCTGGACTTATAAAAGTTTGATCCTTTAACAGAGCAGAGGAAAACACCCTTCAGCCTCTCTTGTATCTTTCCCACAATTTATTCACATGTACAGTGGGAGCAAATATTATTTGAACCCTTGCTGATTTTACAGGTTTGCCCTCTTACAATGAATGTAACTGTGCAAAATCATAGGTACATTTTAACATTGCGAGACAGGATATCATACAAAATCTTTGTTGGTTAGCAAAGAGGTCAGAGGTTTGTTGTAGTTTTTCACCAGGTTTGCACAGATCTCAGGAGGGATTTTGTTCCACTCCTCTTTGCAGATCCTCTCCAAATCCTTAACCCTAGGTTCCGAGGCTGTCGCTTGGCACCTCAAAGCTTCAGCTCCCTCCACAGATTTTCAATGGGATTTAGGTCTGGAGACAAGCTAGGACACGTCAGGACCTTAATATGCTTCTTTTTGACTCACTCCTTTGTTGTCTTGGCCATATGCTTTGGGTCGTTGTCATGCTGGAAGACCCATCCGCGACCCATTTTCAGTGCTCTCACTGAGTGAAGGAAGTTGCCCAAAATTTCCCGGTACATGGCCCCATTCATCCTCCCCTCAAAACTGTGAAGTCGTCCTGTTTCCTGAGCTGAAAAACAACCCCCAAAGCACAAAGCATACGGTTTCCACCTCCATGCTTCACAGTGGGGATAATGTTCAAAGACGGCAACAAATAAAACTTGGAATTAATCCATCTTGCAACTTTTGCCCGGGCAGTGCCAAACAACATGAAGGTTAATAGATTTTGAGAAAACCCCTGAAGTATTAGTCCAATAATATTTGAAGAGCGATCCATCTTCAAAACTGCCTGCTGTTAGTTAATGACACCACCTCCGTGGCGCTAAGTGCAAATGGCTGGCTCCTCTTGTTAACTGCTTTCACATTAGGATGGTGGCTGATCATCGGAAACCTCCACACAAAAGATTAGTTTCATTAGAAATGGGTTGTTAACTCTCTTCTTATTGTCACATACTTTTGCTTGCCTACTTAAATGAATAGATAAGTACACATTTTTAATCTATATCTATTGTCTACTTTCTCTATATATTTATATAACTTGGTATGCATCTACAATGATCTTAGATTGGATGAGGAGGTTGTTGGTTGAATTGTTTAATGTTTGCTGCTTCATATCTGTTTTTATGTTAGAGCAGATAATGGTTAAATAGCAGTAATAGTAGATAATATTTTAAATGCTTTAAATAACTTTGTAGACATTAGATGCCCATGTCTTCTTAGAGTGCTCTGTTTTAATACTGTGAAATGTTTCACAGAGAAATGCTCACAGCCTGTATTCAGATACTGAGCCCCTAAAAACTGGGACTTTGTGATGTCCCAATAAAGCAGTCACTCTCCCTCAGCCTCCCTCGGCCTAACCTGAGATGACTTGAGGAACAATGGAATAAACTGTTCCCTGGTTCAAAGTTAGCATACTCACAGGATTTGCAAAGAATTATTTAAAGTTTTTGGAGGACGATGACATTCGTCCATCGGCTGTTGTTGAAATGGGACCGCAACTTGAGACGTGTAATTAATTGATGACATGGAAAATGACTGATGTCACTTTGATGGAGAGGGAGGAGAGGGAGCATAACAAGGTTCACTAGGTTTACTGCTGTAATATAGTCTGGCACAGTCCGTTTGCAAACTTCAACTTTACAGTAGAAACCCTCAGATCTTCACATGGCTCCCTCTACATTGATACCGTTAAATACTTCTGACATACACGTCTCAAACTTCTGTTGATACCTACACATAAACTTGATCTCATGTCTCAGTACTGATGTCTTGATGACTTTATCTTCCCACACATTCTATCAAACGACCAAACCTTATTTATCGTTGAAGGGGCTCAAACAGCTGAAGGAAGGGACGCAATGACAGAAATCCCTCAAAGTGATGTTAAAATAACTGGTACTTAACCTCACCTGAGCTGACGGCACTTTACACACCAAGACTCTACATTATCTCAAAGAAACCCAACAGCAGCCAGTGGTAGAGCAGCAATTCAAATGCGTGTATTGTTTCATGCATGCGTGCTTTGTTAGTGTTTTTCAGTACCTTTGTTTGCAATGTAGTGGCGCTTTCAAGGGATGCGAGCCTTTAATCCAAACAAATAGTTCCCCTATATCTGACGTGTTCTCACCACTGTCTGCTTCTTTTTTGGCATACACACATCTGGTTCACATTAGCCAGAAGTATGGCTCGTCGCACATCTGGAATATTTCGACAAAGTCCTTCTACTTCTACATTGTTAGTTTGACCCTTTGAAATGCAGGACACAATGCAGTTCCTGCTCTTCTTTGTGTTGTTGAACGACACAAATAGTGTTGGATGTCTGTACTTTCACTAATCACAGTGTTTCTGTTGCAATTTCAGTGTGCTGTTCGAATTTGTTGTCCGCTATCTGTATTGGTGATTCAAGTGCAACCGATGTTCAATGACTTTATCTGTTGTTTCAATAAAGCCAACTCCGATGGCAGCCTGCTATCAGCAGCGTGCAACACTGCTCATTTCTGTGCTGGACTTCCATGCAGTGATTTTAGTGTTGCTGTTTTCCTTCTAATAAAATGTGCAATTCTTCAGTCGATCCAAATGTAGTTTTAGAGGAAAACAACTTTTGCCACCATGGCTTTTCTCTGACAGTAATCATATTTACCATAACATCTATTTTATAGTCTAATAATTATGGGTTTGTGTAACTACATTGTGTTTCTGTTGAGTGTTGACTGGACATGACAGAAGTAAATTTCAATATAGTGTATCCTCCTACTCTCTCGTCTTTTCTACTTACCTCACTCCCTCATACGGTGGTCCTGAAGGTGAAAGCGCATGGAAACAGACAAAACAGAAATCCATTCGGAAAACATCTTCATCAGTTCAACAATATATGCCCTGCAAATATTCAATGTTCATTTATAAACATATGCAGCACGACCAAATACACAAGAATGCTGTGAATACACAATGGAAATGTTTTCCAGGAGACAAAATAAAAATAATAATGAGCCCACCTGGGAGGTTGTTGGTCAATGCTTGTCTCTGGAAACACTTCAGTAGCATTGTGCATATTTGTAGCACATTAGCATTTATTTTTTTGTTTTGTTTTGTTTTTGTCGTGTTTGTGTTTTTTTTTTTTTTAATGAGAAATGCTCAGTATTTGATACATATTTATAAATTTGGTTATGTTGTCATACCATGGCCATTATGATCTGAGTTGTTGCAGATGGTTTTGTTTGGATGGTTGTGTTGCGAGTATGTGTTGTGTGTTTGTGAGTCACTTTATGTTGTATGTGCAGTGTGTTTGTGCATTTGGTTGTGTTGTGAGAATTTATAGTATGTGTGTGTATTTACTTCTGTTCTGAGTATTTGAAGTGTGTTTATGCATTTGTTTGTTTGGCGCATGTGCAGTGTATTTGTGAATTCGGTTGTGTTGTGCTCTATTTACAGGGTTTTTATGTATTTGGTTGTGTTGTGAGTGTGTACAGGGTGTTTTTGTATTTGGTTGTGTGGTGTACTATATACAGCTCATGTGTTGTCAAACAGTGAAGAGATGCTGCCGTAAACTGACCGTTCAGGGTCCCCGTAGCAAAGAGCAACCCCAAACTGTAGCTTATTTGATCGACTTAATATTTCAGTGAGCCAACAGTCTTGTCTCTGTGTCTGTCTCTGTCTCTGACCTGACCTGACCTGCACGCAGAGGGAAAACAGCGTGGACACTCTGAAGTCCCTGCCTGCAGGTGGATGCTGGGACAGTGCTGGCTATTTGCTGCATGTTAAATGAGTGTTGACTGTGCACATCATGCCCCATTCTTCAGCCCCACCTCCTGCTTCTTCCCTGGAGCGTCCGCCTTTATCTGTGTTTGTGCGTGCTCTGATTACAGGAGTGGAATCAGGTGCACAGGTGTCGGGCTGCAAGCTGCAAATCATATCCAATCACCTCTGCTTTAAATAACGTCCTTCACTACCACCATGGCTCCAGATTGTAGTCTGAGCTGAACATTTAATCATGGTGTTGTGTTTCTGAAGCTTGTTGCTTCTTGAGGCTTTTGTTAATTGTGGCTCTCCTCCTCCGTCTGCCCCGTCTTGATCCATCACAGCTTCAGACTCTAGCTGCCCACATCCAATCCCACCTCTCCGGTTCCAGCTCACTGCCCCCCACAACAAACCCCTATTTGTTGTAATTACCGACCTGCTTCTCTGCAGGTCAGACCAACACAATAACGTCCATCATCCACCCAAAAATATGAAGCTGCAAGCAAGCTGGAGTTCATCATGAAATCAGTTGAATTTACAGTGCCCCCCCACCACCAATTGCCAAAACACATTTCTTGAAACCTTCGTCCATTTTTCCAAAACCTTAAACACAAATCCAAAAATTCAGCCACTGGTGTAGGGCTGTCACAAAACTCTAGACTTTTCCATCAGAATCAAACTATCACTTCAAAACCAGTTATCTTGTGTTCAAAACCAGCAAGTAAAAACACATTCACCACAGAACTTCATAAAATAATTTAGGACACAGCATCCAGTCAAACAGAAAGTGTTGATTATAAGTGCATTTAGCAAAAAAATCATCACAACAAAAAAATAAATAAAAGAAAGCACAATCAAAGTCATAGTTTCATTCTTCAACATCATGTCTTTGTGCGGGGTCCGGCTAGAGGACTTCATCCACATCGCACCATTTTCCCTTGCCAGACAACAGGAGAAGAAAATAACAAATAAAAAAAAAAAAAAAGCAAACACTAGTTTGTTGAATCCAGCCGTGACAAGACTCCACAGTTGCACCATCACAGGCCTGTTCCGTTGCTTCCAGTAAAGTTTCCCTGCTGTAGGGCTGTCAGTCATAGACCTTCCACCACCACACAGAGAAAAAAGGGGCTGTAAGGTGGAAGGAAAACTTTGATGAAGCGCCGGTTGTTGGTGAAGCACTCACGTATGAGAACAGCACAGTGAAAGCTCATGTTGTCCATAACTATGACATATCCAGGATGCACTGCTTGCTGATCCAGCTGCTAAAGCGCAGCCGTGACATCCAGTAGAACCGAACGAGATGTTCAGTGTTCTATGGCCCCAGGTTTGCATGACGGTGGAGAACCCCCCAGTTACTTTTTGCTGCACAAAGGCTTGACATTGCCACCACAGCAGCACAGGGACCTCCACAATGGCGCATTGGGCCAATTATGTTCCTGCCTCTCTGCTTCCTTTTTTCCAGTTTGAACCCTTCTTCATCTATGAAATGATGATACAGATACAGAAAGACAGACTTCTGCATTAGTGTATTTACAGTATGCGCCTTACAATATGGTTTAGAGTACTGTAAGAATAGCCTAGCCTACAGTAACAGTTGACTTATGAGCATTAAAATCCATGCTGAAAGTGCGTGAAGGTTACACTTGCTTGCACATACTGATATCTTAGATCTTTGACTCTTTCGGAGTTGGGCTCAAAGGGCACTCTGTGCACTTGTTTTCATGCTAAGTTTGTTGCATTGGAGGACAACAGCTGAAAGAGACACACTGTTGATTCTATCAAAGTTGACATCCTCTATAATCACTCTCTGCTGGATTCCACAGAGTCGGGTGGCATTATTTTGAAGGACCATGTCAGCAATGAGTGCTTCCTGCTGTTGGGAGAAAAGAGCAATCCTTCCATCATCATTTAGTCATCTGTCAATTCAACAAAGGGGAAAAATGCACTTGCAAAAATAGACAGTCAGTAAAAACACTATTGTAATGAACATTACAGTACTTACAGTACCAATTATCTGTTCTCGTCTCTGAATTTCCTGGTGATGCTGGCCAAAGAGAATCTGCTCAAATTGGGTTGGACTCCTTGTCCTGCTTCTCTTGTTGCCATCCCATGAATAAGGACATGGTGTAGGATAGCTGTCTGAATTTCATCAGTAATGATTGTTTTGGGTGTTCCTCAGCTTCTTCCTCCTCATGCACCAACCCTCACATGAACTTTTCCTCCTCTGCCTCTCTGTATGTTTCTGTGCATTGTAGATGGACGTACAGGTGTCACCTGTTCACTCTGGCTTTTCTCCTGCACAATTGGTCTGATCACATCATCGCAAAACATGTGTGTTCAATTTTGAGTTGTGTGTAAAAGATGACAGCTGTGTTGTAGTTGGGCTCACATTTTGCTGCCAGTGTTTATTATTTTTGCAATACAAGTGTATCACACTGTGAAATGTGTTTAGTGACTGGGGAGTGTGTTTCAGGTTAAGCAAAAAAGAGCAGATGAGTTTTGCAAATTGAGTCTAAGTACCTGAGCAGTGTTTAAGGCTTGGCCAAAAAAGTGTTTGATTCAAAAAGTGAGTTTATGCCGCTGAGAATTTGGTTTAGAGAATTGGGCTTACTGTTTTTTTGGCTTTTGTGAAAAACTGTAACTTGTTGGGATAATTGTGTTGGTGCTCTGACAAAACAAAAAACAAAAACAAAACAAAAAAAGAAATCATTCATTTTTAATCCATTCCAAATGCAAATCAGTTATACTAACAGACACTAAGGGTGGTGGGATGCCATGCATGATCAGCCAACTTAGTATACTTGCAATCGTAGTTAGCAGGTTGCTCAGTGGTCAGGTGATCAGGGAAAGGTGAAATGGCTGCGTGTAAATATTTACTCTTAGCGGTGATTGACTGGACATGAGGACTGTGAATGATTATGCAGAAGAATTAAGTTGGGGGGGGCTTTCTGCAGGTCAAAAATATTTTGTTTTTGTAGAAAGGTTATTATAACATTGTGGTTGTTTGACATTTGGTAGCCCCCCCCCACCTCCAATTACCTGAGCCGGCGGTATGCTCCAGGTTTGTGTGAGAGAGAGGGTTAGGGTTAACATGTCAGTTAGTGAGAAACAGAGCAGGCAGTAACTTGCTGTGAGACTGCAGATTTTATTTCTTTCTCATTATCCCGCCCCACTTCTGCGGTGACTTGTTGTAACACTTGATTTAGAAAAATGTAACACTGATAAAATCAGATCTACACTATCTAGTGTCTTTTAGAAGAGACACTTTTGTCAATTCAAATTGCTCCCTTTCTGTTTTAAACCCTGTATTTCTTTTGAAATTGAAAACCAAACGTGAGTTTGGCTTCCTCCATAATAATGCATAAAGCAAAAATAAATGCAGCAGCACATACTGTGGCAAATTATGATCGTGACACATATTGCACATATTACATAACCAGTGATAAGCACCATTTAGCTACCACAACCCCCTCAGCTTCGACAGCGCAATTTAAATATTGTAATTAAGGTGGGCATAAATGGTTGTTTTTTTTTTTTTTCCTTATTGGACTTTATCATTCACCAGAGGGCAAGATCCCGCGGAACATCAGCTCATGATAACTGATTTTCACTTTGAGGTATCACTATGCACCAGAATGCCACAACATGCCATGCTGCCAGGTTGCACCTGCCTGTGCCTTCTAAGGCAGCCTGGTAGAATGAAAAATAAGAACCTCTGGTCCACCAGATTCACCCTGAGTGTAGTAGGAAGGATAATCTCTGCCACAGGAAGTCCCAAGATCTCGCATGAATTTATGCTCTGCTTTGAAATATAGAACCCAAGAAAAGTACGAGTTGCACTCATGCTGACGGCTGCTTTCTAAAGTATAGCCTAGGATGCCCATGCATCCACAGCAGGGAAAGTGTGCACCTGCTTTTGAGCAGAAGAGGCAGAAATTGATTACTTTCCCATAGCAGAGGGCAGATAACTTCTCAGCTGGCAACCTCTCTGAAAAATCTTTCCCGCTCTCCATCTCCTGCCTCAACATGCAGTAATTCATTGACAGGGTACTTTACCTTGATGTCATCTGGTGAGAAGGCTGGAATAAATAGAAAACAAAGAGTGCAGTGCAGCAGTGTTCCAGTATGTAGGCAATTTTTCTGCTGCGTATACATCTGTCTTAATGCCCCCATAAGCATCTACAATTAGCTTCCAAGGCTAAGCATCGGAATGAAAGCACTGACCTGTAAACACAAAGCGAGGCATTCACTCATTCATCTTCTACCGCTTATCTGTTTCCGGGTCACCAGTCCATCACAGGGCCAACACAGAGAGACAGACAGAGAGCAACAACCACTCACACTCAGACCTACAGACAATTTAGAGTCACCAGTTAACCCAAACATGATGTCATTGGACGGTGGGAGGAAACCCACACAGACACGGGGAGAACATGCAAGCTCCGCACAGAAAGGCCCAGGGCCAGGAGCCGAACCCGCAACCGTCTTATTGTGGGGCAAAAGCACTAACCACTATGCCGCCATGCTGAAAAAGGCGCCAAAACACATCTTAAAGGTAATTGAGCAGGAAATCAGAAAAGTTATACTTCTGTTCCACACAACATGCACATCATTAAAAGAAAGCAGATGAAAAAAGTATATATTTTCCTGTTTTGTGAGTTTATGTATTCATGCCTAATACATAATACAGACATGTCTGTCAATATTCTGTGTTGAAAGATCACTTATCCAGAATGTGACATGTTTAAAGAGAAATGAAAAAGAAAACTATTGCCATATTGCCCACAGTAAGAACGTTGCAGATTCAGTTCTTGGCCTGGGGCCTTTCTGTGCAGAGTTCGCATGTTCTCCCCGTGCCTGTGTGGGCTTTCTCCAGGTACTCTGGTTTCCTGGTCTCTTTCTGCCTCTCTGTGTTGGCCCTGTCATGGACTGGTGACCTGTCCAGGGTGACCCTGCACCAATGTAACCTGGGATTGACTCCAGCACCCCCCGCGACCTGTAAACAGATAAGTGGTAGAAAACGGATGGATGAATGGTTGTGTGTTACCATGTGTCATTTTCCTTTTAAGACTCTATAAATGTTATAAATTCATCGTCATCATTCCCAGAGATTTGGATGTATGTGATGATGACACAGTGAAAGTGTCACTGCCCATGATACAGCGACGTATCAGGTGGCCATGAAATCACCCATGATAGAGATTCGGCTGTTGACTATTCTTTCTCTCTACTGTGTCTGTCAACCATACAGCAGCCACGTTCTAATGTATCCCATGCTTTAAGGTCCGTTTTTCTCCGAATGGTACGGTCTTTTAAAAAATTTACATCATGTTGTATTGAAAGCTTGAGAGCTTGAGACTGAGACTACAAGCTGACCAAATAAATCCAGTGAGAAGTTGGACCATTTCCCCATAGACCTCAATGCCTACTTTTTACAGCCGGTTGTGCTCCAACTCCACCAGCTGTAAAAAGATTGAATGCTTCCTCTTGCCATCCACACCAATCTTGAGCTCTCATGGCCCTTTCCACGCAGACTGTTTGGAGCCCTGCTGGACCCATTTTAGTGTTTATTTAAATTCTTGAGGTAAAAACTGTGAGAGTGAAAAACACATACATTCATTCATACTCCCTCATTTCCGCTTATCAGCTGCAGCTTCAGGAGGCAGAATCAACATGCATGACGGGCAATTTTTACTGCATTTTAGCCCCTCTACAGCTTTTGTTACACTGGCTTTTGGTTGTTTGTTTGTTTTTTTCATTGAATGAAACTAAAGTAGTCATTTGAGAACAAATCCCAATGTAATTGCGTTTGTGTTCTCTTTTTATCGATTGATGGTTTGCCTATTGTGTTCACGGAAAGGTAGATCTTCAGCATGTGGTTACTGGACTGCACTAAAGATTTGTTTTTAATGCTACAGTAAAAGCATAGTTGGACAAAAAAAATTGTGCCATGCTGCTTTAATCAGGGCGTTTTGAGGGCTCAGTGGCCTTGAAATAAACTTTTTTTAAGCTTCGACAATCTGTGAAGGCAAAACTATTAAGTATTTGATTGATTTGAATTTTCTTACACTGACCATTTTGTTACAATGGCACCTGTCAGTGGGTGGATATATGAGGCAGCAGGTGAACATTTAGTCCTGAATGTGTTGAAGCAAGAAAAATAATAGAAGTGTGGATGTGTGCGACTTCGATAAGGACCAAGCTGTGATAGCTAAATGACTGATTTTAGGACATCTCTAGATCTCAATCCAGTGCAGCCCCTGTGAGATGAGCTGGACGAAAAAGTCAGATCCATGGAGACGCCACCTTTTGACTTCTACTGCTTGATCCAGATATATCAGAGGTCCAGAGGAATCTAGGCAGTTGTTCATGATGTTAAACATATGCAATGTTCATTAAAACAGCATTATTATTACTATCTTCAGATGTGCAAAGTGGATAAAATACTACAAAATTCCAGCATTAAAATAAATCTTGTGTATGCCTTGGGAGTCGACTTAGCTCCATGCCAACTTCTTGGGAGGGTATCCCCAGACTAAATCATTTCCATTTACGTACAGCTCTATTGACTGAATCTAAACTCTCTGCGGTTACACTTTTCACTTATGCAAATTAACAATCCTTGACATAATCTCTTCTGTGAGTCATAGTTCACAACAGCAGATGCCTCTACTGAAAAACGAAATTGAAATGCTGAAGGTTTATTAGTTTGAAAGCACATTTGGAAAGTAATGCGGAGTGATTGGTTGCAGTTCTTAAATTCAAGAACTATCGTTCAACACGTAACAAATTCAATGATAAATTCTAACTCACACCACTTTGATGGCAGCTGTTTTTTTTTTTTATTTTTTTATGTTTTAGGTTTTAAATGGTAATTCTGGGATTTGTTGTCTCTCACCTCAAAGCATGTCTTGCGAAACTATTACAAAATGCATGCTGGCACTCTGAATCCCTTTTTTATTTTTATTTTTTTTATTAATTTTTTTTTTTCGAGCAAAGCCGGGGAGATTAGAAAGAGGAAATCTGCAGGCATGTCCTCTGATGTCTCTCAGGACAATCTTTAACATCTTCATGTTCATTACTGCAAATGTGATACATTTTGGAAAATATAGATAAACAAGAGTGAAAAATTACTGTTGCAGTCAGAGCTGCCAGTTGGTGGTCATATTTATGTAGCGTACAAAGGCTGTTTTGTTGTGTCCACCTTGTATAACTGTCAGAGAAGCAGGTGGGGGGTTGGGGGGGCTTTGAGGGAGACACTTACGGTGTTTTTTGGCAAACAACAGTTGGGTGCAGCGACTGTGGCGACTGTGACGACTGTGTCTGCGCCGACAAGGGAAACCTGCAGAGATGTTGCAGACGAGTTGGGATGGAGTGACTGTTAATTAGGAAACAGTTACTTCTTCTGTCTCCAGAAACTGCTGTCACAACTATCTCCAATTTGGTGGGAAATTAGCCATTCTCTTGTACTGTTCAAAAGCAGCTTTGTGTGTGTGACATTTACTAATATTGAGATTGAATTTATTTAAACAGTTTTATTGAGTCAGTCTCCTTGCAGTCTCATTTTTACAGCAGCCCATTCTGAGCTTTACAACTACTCTTCATAACTCTTTACTTATAGTTGGTGGTTCCAGGTTTCTTCAAGCACAAAAATGTTTAATGTGCCAGATATCATTTTGTCCCTGTTGTCAGATCTTCCTCTCTTCATAGAGTTTGGTTCATCTGTTCAGTGGTTGCATAGGTCAGAGGTACCCACATTTTTTTTGCACCACGGAATGGCCTTTAAGGTGTGGTGGATAAATACAACAAAATAAAATGATACGATCGGCATAAAAAATGCAATTTTCTAAATATAATATCCTCTTGCATGCAATTTTATTAGCAGACTCTTTTTTAGTCGCAGTCTCTTCTTCTATCTCCTCTCTGGGCCTTTTCCCCTTGGCAAAGAAACTTTCCAAAGCAGTTTGGGTTTTACTCATTTTGCTAGCTTGTGGGTTTCATTTGGTAACGTGTCACATGACCATGACAAGCGTCTTGACAAGCTGGTAATTTTTTTAAAATACAGAATTGTTCAGATTCAGATTATAAATAAAACTGAAATGATGTAAGTTATTTATTCTTTCTGTCCGTGGGCGATTTGTACTGGCCAGGGGTTGGGGACCGCTGGTATAGAGGACATTCAAATGGACTTTCATCAAGTTTTATTCAACATTTTTAAAATAGACATTGAACCCTTTGGTTCTCCGGCTACATGAGGAATGTTGTCATTGGGCATCTGGATTTTATATATCAAAGAAATAACCTGAGCTATTGTTGAACAGCTAATTTAGAACCTGAACATTACGCTGTAATGGAGACTTGCAACTAGAGACTGAAAACAAAAACTCACCAGGAACATTTATTGAGCGAAGTCGTGGGAGAAGTAGTGACATTTTCCCATGGACCACGACAAAGCTGGATTTCTTCTTAAAACCAGCAATGTTGCTCATTTATAGGATGTGGCTTTAAGAAACTTCAGAATTGTCATCAATTCTGATAGACCAGGGGTCACCAACCTTTGGAACACGTCTCATGGTTGGCACGCTGGCACCTCAGTGTTATGACAATCCTCGCTTTATGTGTGTCCTGATTTTTGGGTTTTTAGTGACAGCTCCCACCCACAATCCCTGCAACTTTGAGTTGCGTTTTTCACGTGTGGAAAGTTCTTTATAGGTAAAGATTTATTCGATTTGACGTGATTAGTCGCCGCGGTCCCACCCATATTTCGAGAGACCCTTGCATTACAGTTGTTGTCAAAATGGCGACGCCACTGGCTTCTAAAAAGGCCAAAACTAGAGCATTCGTTACCTCGTGGACACAAGATTTTGGCTTTGTATTTTTCAAGGACTGTGCTGTATGCACTGTCTTTTGTGAAAATGTTGTGTGATGAAGTGTTAAGCAGCACTTTGAGACAAGGCCTAAAAATATGATTGGATGTCTTTTATATAGATAGAATGAAATTCCAGGTATGCTGGAAATGTTAATAAAGGCACACTTGTTGAGAAGAAAATTCAAACTGCCACTTCATGTCACAAAGGTTGCCGACCCCTGGGGATAGACAGTCTATTAACAGGAAGTTGTGCTATGCTGTTATCACTGCTACGTTTCACAAGAACTCAGTACTTCTTACACATTGCACTTTTGAGTAAATGTGCAAACAAATTTTGTCAATTTAGAACAGACAAAAATAACACAATTGAGTTTCAGCAGGATGACAATGCACCACACGACAGCAAATGCAACCTGTGCTGCGAAATGGGAAAAGCATTAATAACGGTAGTCAGACTCTGCCAGTAAAACATTACACATCCCCTTGCAGACATGTAAGCACAAGTAACATCTATGCAGACAAATATGTACAAGTGCACGCATAATCACACACAGCAGGAGCTCGCGGCGGAGAAGCAGATGAGATAACACTAACTCAAAGAGGCAGCTTCTTTCACTGAGTCACAATAAATGTACTAATATCTGCACTCTCACTCTTTGTGTCCCTCCCAGGCCCCTCCCGCTCTTTCTCTGCGTCAGAGAAGACAGAAGAGCATTTATAGGCTCATTCTGCCCGTGCTTCTCCATTCACCCCATTTATCTCTGGTTCATGTTGAGAGTTTTTTATGCAGCGACTCCACCAATCCAAAGATTAAAGTGTGGCTGTTCTAAATAAAAACGTACCATTACTTTTGGATTTTGCATAAATGTAATATGCATAAGTTCCGCCATTCTCAATAGCCCTGGCTGCATTAGGATGGCAGAGATAAGTGGTAAGACCGATATTATAAAGGTTAAACTTTGTCCCTGAGGTGGAACTTTTAATACCATGCACAATAATATGATTGTTGTTTACTATAATTTTGTGTTGCTTATAATAAGCTTATTGTGGTCCCCTCTTTTCCCTTCTGTGTTGTGTCTGCTTGTCCCCCATTTGTTGTTGTTTTCTATTTGTGTGTGTGTGTTGGCCATGGCTTCCTGTCCCCACAGTAGTCTTTCAAAACTGCATTTCATATAATGGAGGTCTAATCTAGCCGTCACTCTTCCTCAGCTTCACGTTTTCCGAATATGGTTTCATCTGATTTGAAAAAGCAAGATGGTGACAACCAAATTAAAAACTTAGGCTTCAAAACAGCGGCTCACAACCCACTGGATGATGTCACACTGAGTTTCCCCTTGGGTCCCATCAATTCTCCTCCGTACCTATAAATCATGAAATGATCAATTCCACCTTCTACAGCAGTGCTAGAGACCAGTCTAACATGGCATGCTCCACTATGTCTTCCTAATGATTTTTATATATATATATATATATATATATATATATATATATATATTCATGAACCTGCCTTACCACCACCTGTTACAGTCAGCTGTTTCCTTCCCTTGCTTCAATATAGATACTTAATGGATCAGAGGGCCATCTCCCTTTTGACACAGTGCCAAATGTGCCAAATAGATAGATAGATAGATAGATAGATAGATACTTTATTTATCCCAGACTGGGAAATTGCAGTGTAACAGCAGCATTACACATAGGGAATAAAATATATAACATGAATGCATCTGGGTGTTCAGTCAGTAGTTTGGCAGCGGTGGAGCTGATGACTTCACAGGCTACCGCTGCATCAGCTGACGGGGGGATGTAAACAGTGATAACAATGGTGGACGTGAACTCCCTTGGTAAATAATACGGGCGCATTCCTACAGCCAGCAGTCCGATGTCTGGGTTATAGAGACGTTCCCGTCTCTGTCTCCCCGTACCAAACTGTAACCTGGGACCTCAACGCTGCTGTCCGGGGTGTGCGAGTGCAGCCATGTTTCACTGAAGCAACATATGCTACAGTCACGGTATTCCCTCTGGGTCTTCACAAACGCTGCCAGTTCGTCCGTCTTGTTCCCCAAAGACCTCACGTTCCCCGTTATGATCGCTGGGACCGCCGGTTTGTGTCTTCTCCTTCTTTCCCTCCGTTTCGCTCCTGACCTGCAGCCCCGGCGTCTCCTCCGTAGCTCCTGCGGGACCACAGGCCCGTCTCCAGGCAACAGCGCGGGTTTACACAGCGCAATCAACTGCCACAACTGCCGGCGGCGATCTTCCAAGTTACAAAAAGTAGGAAAGTAGGAGAAAAACCAAACCAACCAAAGCCATTTCGCAACTTCAACAGAAAGGTTGTGATTGAACAGAAAAAAAAAAAACAACAAATGAGCGAACCAACAAATTAACTAATTTACACGAAACACGACGAGGAGCTGCGGCTTACAGGCTGCCGCTAGAACGGCGCAAAAAATAATAAATAAATAAATAAAATAAAATAAAATTTCAAATTTCAAATTATTTCAAAAATACTTGAAAAAATACATATCAGATGGTCAGGCCTGTGAACAGTTTCGCATTTCCTTATTATTTTATTATAATTGTATTTATTCCTAATTATTTCAAAATTTTAGTTTTTATCAACGGAGGCATTCGCAATGAATTGCACAATAAAAGTAGTGTAGTAGTGTTGACCTGTTAAAACACAGACAAGCTTGAAAAAATAAAACAGATTAAAAACAATGTATTTCTACATGAAATTATATCAAACATATAAGTGTATTATAATGCACAATGACAAATAACACTTCTTGAAATTGCACATGCAGAAGTAGCAGGATAAAGTGGATGCAGCTTGATTGGTGAATATTTCAGGAGAGTAGCCACTCCTGTGTTTGTTAGCTTTCAGTGTGATAAAGGCGTCGGGGGGTCCTTAATAATGTTACTAGCTCTGCTGAGGTAGTTGGGAGTTGCTGAATTTATTTCTCTTTGTAGAGCTTTCGTTTCTTCTTATCAACCTGCATGTCACAGTGAGATGCAGTACATCACAGTAAAGGGATACTAGTGGCTCTCTATTCCAGTTGTGTTTTGTTTTTTTTTTTTTGGCCGCTGTGCTGGTAGATGAAGGGTGGTCAACAGAGATCAGGTTTCCCAGAACCCAAATGTATGAAACTGCTGATGGGAGCAGGTGTGGATCTGCACTGGGCTTCCACCAGGAATCCAGGATGAGTTCCTTATTGTTTTTGGGGAATTCAGTGAGAGGCTGTTGTCACAAAGCATTGTCGATCTCTTCCATTTGAGCCCATTCTTCGAGATGAGCCCCACCACGCTTGTATCATGGACAGATTTAACAATGATATAACTGTTTTTTGCAATATGGAACAGAGCATTAGAATACAGGTCGTAATGTTCTATATAGAAGATCATAATTAAGTTTTATAAATGGAACACACCAGATCAATTAATAACAAGCTTTAGGCTACATATAGATTTGTAACAAACTAACAAGGAGATTTCTATAGAGAAATATTAATCAGGTATGTTACATACCCCATGAGGGTTGTATGTGTTTATGTTATGTGTGCAGTGCTGCTGCTCTTTAGGCCTCACCCTGGATTCTCCTCCTCTCTCTGCAGTGGGCACCTGCAGCCAGTCAGGCAGTCAATCATCTCATCAGCTCAGTCGGTGGAGTATAAAATCTGTGGAACTGCAATTTCTGCACTCGCTATTACACGCTACATGCTGCTGCCTTGTGTATGTGCATATGTACAGTGCTGTGAAAAAGCCCCCTTCCTGATTTCTTACTTTTTTGCATGTGTCACACTCAACAGTTTGAGATCATCAAACACATTTAAATATTAAACAAAGATAACCTAAGTAAACATAAACTGCATTTTTTCCCATGATTTTATTTGTTAAGAGTAAAATACTATCCAAACCTACCAAACCTCCTGTGTGAAAAAGTAATTGTCCCTCTTGTTAAATGATGAGGTAACTGTAATTAATCGTATTATTGTGGAAAGCTGAGTCCAATTTCATAGCCACACCCAGGCCTGATTGCTGCCAGACCTTTCAAATCAAGAGATCACTTGTCTGACAAGGTGAAGTCGGCCATATTGAACCCAAGACAACATGCCGTGATCCAAATAAATTCAGGAGCAGATAAGAAGAAAATCAATTGACATGTCTCAGTCTGGAATAGGTTACAAAGCCCTTTCTAAATCTTTGGGACTCCAGCGAACCACGGTGAGAGCCATTATCCACAAATGGAGAAAGCATGGTACAGTGGCCGGCCTACAAAAATTACCCCAAGACCGCAGCGACGAATGATCAAAGAGGTCACAAAGGAACCCAGAACAACATCTAAACAACTGCAGGCCTCGTGCCTCAGTAAAGGTCAGTGTTCATGACTCAACCATAAGAAACAGACGAGGCAAAAGCCACTGCGGCCAAAAAAGAACATAAGGGCTCGTCTCACTTTTTCCAAAAAACATCTTGATGAGCTTTTGGGAAAACATTCTGTGGACTGATGAAACAGAAGTTGAACTTTTTCTGGTTCACACTGGTGAACCATCACAAATTTTTGCCTTCAGCCTTTTTTTTCTCCAGTGATTGACCTTCGTTTCCTCAGTGCCCACCGTCTCTGGTGATCTCTTGCCCCATGAATCTCGGAGGCCCAGCCCCCTGCACTCTCCAAACCGTGCCACTTCAACTTATCCCAGGCTTTGACCCCTCAACTCCCTCACTCCATGTCCTTCTTAATAAATCATTCTTCATATTGACTCCCCTTGTCTGTGAGTTGGCATTTGGGCCAAAACGCGGAAAACATTTTTGTTTTGGAGTTTGTTAGGGAGTTTTTAGCTCTGAAACCTTTTATTTGGTGTTGAACTTTGGGGGAATTTGTCTCTAGTTTTGTTCATGTTGGCTTGAGCTCTCCCTGAATACTGCCAATGAACAAATCAACTACTGCTGCCCTTGACTCCTCCTGTTCTTCATCTGGCTTTTTGTTACTCCCTTGATGTGATGATGGGTATATATAGGGTTCTATTTCAAAGATCCTAACAAAGTAAAACAAGTTTTTTACATATTATTCACACACACAATATCTTATGTAGCATATTGCTTAATATGTGCCAGGTATTATAAGTCAACAATCTCTTGTATGTGTAAAGTACTTCAGCTTCGCTCCCAATCATAGACAAGAAAACATTTTGATTAGTATTCTACAGCTAGTAACTCCATGGTCAATTCTCTGTGTTGTGGGAGCATTTTCATCATTTGAACAGAATGAGACTTGAAGGGTCGCTCACACACGTTCCTGTAAAGTTCACATGCTTCATTTTCCTGGATAATGTTCTGTTATTGATTATGTGTAACATGTTATCAATAACATAGCACCCGGGAAGACAAATAAAGCAATTAGTAGAAGGTCTTGTTGCACGCAGGACTCGAATGATGGTGAAACTCCATTGCTGAGCTGATGCATGAGTTTGTTCATTATAGTAAGTGACTATCAATAAAATTTCAGTTGAGCTCTTTAGTGGGTGGCAACATGACTCTAGTTGTGGCCTAACTTGTGTTGCAGCTGATTGCTAAGCTACATTATATTGTGTGTGTGTGTGTGTGTGTGTGTGTGTGTCCCTCTGTTTGAGCTAACCTAACCCTCTTTAACACAAGCACTGTCAAAATAAAATAAAGGAAACCCATATTTTTTGGCACGCTGTGAAAATGAGCATGTTGTATCGAGACACAATCAGAGCCTGCCGGTGGATGCCACCGCTTCAGCAGCACAAAACAGCACACTGCTTTCACAGGCATGCTAGCATAGAACTCTTGACTGTGATTATGTTTCTGTTTATTCATTGTATCACCACTGAAGCAATGATATACAATGATTGTTACATTCAGCACAGGGCTGCTTCCTACAAAAACCAGACTATCCAGACAAACAGTATGTTAATAGTGGGTGTACTGGCAATGTGAACACATTATTTGCATACTCTGCTGTGACTGGAAGCCGCTTGCTGACATATCCAGACAAAAATAGCGCCAGGAATTTGCTGTCATATCTTGTTCTGCTTCATATCCGTAGTGGCTTTTTATAAACTTGGCACAGAGACCAGCTTTTCCTCCATTTTGTGTCTTTGCTTACCGGAGTGGAAACAACTTAACAACTCTGTGCTTGTGTTTTTTGTGGGGTTGTTGTTTTTGTTTTTTCACGCCGTTGGCATGAAACCATCTCATTATGGTGGCTTCAGAAAAGAGGTCTTTCAGCAAAATAAAAGCATACTAAAAGCTGTCACAAAGACACGCTAAAGGGAACGACAAAAATAAGATGACGGTAAAAGACGCCGAAGCTCACAGCGAGACATGCCATAAGTCGCAACAACGATACACAAAAGGTCACAACAAGAACATACTAATGATTAGATCAATAATATATAAAAGGTCATGACGAGAATATGCTTATGGACACATGAGAGCATTTGGACAGTGTTTCCTTTGATTTTGAACTAAGGTTAGGTTTGTCAAGTCAGTTACACAAATAATCTGATTTAAAACATCCTGCAAATTCTTACCAGCTCAGTACATTTTAGATTCAAGCAAAGGAACAGGGCAGTGCCACCCACCATCTCTGAGCTCCAGGAGCAGTCTGTGTCACGAGCCCCACTGTTCTGAAGTGTATGAATAAATAGGATAAAAATTCCCTTACACCACCTGGGATATTGTGCTAAAATATCATGTGGTAAATCCTTTGCACAAAGCTGTGAGCAGATACACAAATGATAGGGATAATGCTACAAGGCCTTTTCACTCCCCAACAGCAAAACAGACTTACCGACAGACAGAGTAGACATGTTGCCTTCACCTGTAAATCTGGACCCCAAAAGAGCCACCAAGAAGCAAAAGCAGCTCTGTGAAAGGATTTAAAGGGAACTTAGTGACATAAAGGGAGAGACTTGAGTTGGGGCTGGAGTCACCAAAGGTTTGAGGGGCGATGCCGATGACCCCACGCCCTGATATGTTCAAGCAATGTCAATACACTATAAACTGCATTTTGATGGCGCCCCTCTGTTTGCTGTTAATAATTTAAATGTTGAAGTTGTATGTATATTGTATGTCTTTTAATTGTTGAGCGATTATTTGACGCTTCTTATGATATATATTGCCAAGTTAAATATGCTGCATCATTATCTGCCAGTCAGAAACTTACGATATCCCAATATCTGAGCGCTTAGGAGTCGAACACAACTATCTCCCTGTTCACCATTCGGCACAGCACTCACCTCAGTAGATGTCTAGATTTCTTGTTGCATATTATTGTTGTACTCTCTACCCCTGAATCCTCAAGCACTGTCTACTATCAAATGAAGCATAAAAATGTGATAAAAGTGATATAAAGATGTGAAGGTGATGTCTCTCCTGGCATTTAATATCAGCGAGGGGTCTGCCCCATAAAGGATCAAATGTTGCCTATTAGCTTCCATATTTCACTTCCGTTGATTTATCATTGACCCACCCTTGCCGAGAATGTTTGCTTGGATTGGCTCCAGCACCCCCCTGTGACCCTGAAGGATACGTGAGCGAGAGCGTGATTTATCATTTCAAACCAGCATAAACTGTACAACTAATGACCAGGGTCAACAAGATGGCAGCAGGCACAGCTTTTACCAGCTCCATCTGCAAAGGCACATTTAATCAAAAGGTATAAATATCATTACCCTGAAACATTATACCCAAGCAACCTACCGCAGCATCATTTTTGTCACAAGGCATATACATTTGATGTGTTTACTGTGAGTTCAGAGGGGTTACAGGAATGAGTGCAGAAAAAATGTCTTCCAACAACAAGGTGCAGCACAGGTCCTGGATTCAAGAGATAGCTGCCTGGACTGTTGTCACAAAGATGCACTACTTGAGGGTTTTATTTTTTTATTTTTTTTGTTTTTGTTTTTGTTTTAGTTTTTTTACTTAAGTCCAAACCCGATGAACCAAAGAGCAAGCCTCATAAAACACACAAGAGAGATGATTACAGCATTCTAATATAGCGGCTGATGAAGTGCCGAATGAGAGGAGAATTATTACTCTTTATATCTGAGGCCTTGCTGACTGACTTAATCAAAAGTATATATTTATTTACATCATCGACCGCTGTGGTTTCCTCATTATAAAATCTGTCCTTTTATTCACACAAGTGTGTGGAGATGTCTTCTTGAAGTAGCATCATTTAGTTGTCCTGTTTTCCTCTCAGGTCAGACTTAAATCAACTAAAAGGTTTTCCTCCTTCCTGCAGTGTGGTTCAAAGCCAATGTTTTGTGTGTTAAAACTGCTAATGAGGGATTTGTGGCAGACTCAGGAGCTGTCTTTTTGTTTAGCCAAGATTTAAATAGATTTTGTCCCACGAGTTGGCTGGTTTGATTTTGGAACTCTTCCTGCTGCAGTACTGGTGGGAACACTTTCTTTTTGTTTTTGACTTCATGTAGTTTTTCAATTATTTTATTCGTTTTACTTTTACATCACCTATCAAAATTCTCGAACCCATTTAATGTGTATCACTGTGCTGAGAAAACATCTGACCTGAGTGGCCTTTTAGCTAGCAGGGATGTGAAAAAAATCCCAAGAATGTCCTCTTGACTGTAGACAGTCCATGTTAGCAGTGAGTTGTTGTCTCCAATGAAGAAATATCTTCAACATTAGCGGCTCAACATCACATATATACATTCTCAAGATAGAATATGTATGAAATTAAAACTACTCAGGTTGCGGAGAAAAAAGCTTTAGCAAGGAGCCCCAGATTTTCCTTTTCAAACATCTGCTAACCTTGTTTGTACCCATTTTCTCATAATTTCCACTTCTATATGCTCTTCTTTCTGCTCTGTGATCTCCAGCTATCTGCTAATTTGCCTGTCTGATGTCTGCAGAGTTAGTTTTAGTGGATTTTTACAGCTATTTGGCAGAAAGCAGCTGCTGCCTGCTGTGGCTGAGGAGAAGCGGTGAAACTGAACCAACAAGTCCAGGCTGTAACACATAAGGCGATTAGCTGAGAAGCACTAAAAACCTTTATGAAGCTCCAGGGAACTCTCAGAGTAAGCTGTTTGCTCTCCACGGGTTCATCACTACAAGCTACCTTTTTCACATTTGACTCATTGATATTACAAAAAAATACAGACGACTGCAGCTTCAAAATCTTCAACGCCAATACTGGTGTTGACCTAAAAAATTCAATGTTTTCTAGCCTTTATAAATGTTCAGGTCATAATGGGACCATCTTGATAGTTGAGTTTGCTCCTCTGTGTTTTGTTATTACAGGAAACCCTCGATCTCTATCTGAGTAAAATGTTCTTTTCAAGTTTGATCTTATTGTCGTATTAACAACTTTTCAGTGTTTCCCGCCATTCAAAAGAAACAGAATGGAACGACTGTTGGTCATCAAATTATTAATCACATTAGCATTGCAAGCTCTTATTCACTTGATGGGGTCAGTATTGTGTGTGCGCACTCCAGTTCTATTCAGAGCGGAGACAGATAAAGAAGGATCTCAACATGCATTTAAATGAGGGTTGGGGAATTGCTGCTGCAGCTCAGCATCAGGAATACGTCCTTGCTGGTGTATGCACTCAATAAATTGGGCCTTTTTCACAAAATGGCCACAGATGGGTCATTTGGTAGCGAAAACTGACAGATAGCGGTCTGGAGCACGGCTGTGTCAGTGCACTCAAAAGACACATTACAGAGCGGTATCATTTTTGTTTAGTATTCCCGAAACTGTCTGCTCTGAAGAAAGTTTTCTTTTTTTCTGAAACTAGATACTATTTCCTGCACAGAAGGATGCAATTTAAAAAAAAAAAAAAGGTCCCAATGAAACACACCTTCAGCTGCTTGAAAATTTAAACGCAATAGAAACGTGTCCTTGCTAAACTCCTCCTTCTCTTTTTCCTATCCTTACCATTTCGTCTTTGTACTCTTTTCCTCTCACTTTGTGTATTGTCACCTTTTTATCTCCTGCTACTGTTACTCTTGTCTCTTATTTTTCATCAGAGTTCTTGCTCTCTCTCCAAGGAACCAGATGTGTTCCTTCTATGATTTATTCAGATGCAGAGATTGGGTCTGGGAGTCTGCTGCAGGCAGAGTGCACTATGCTTGAGCTAAGACTGGCTGTGTGCATTTCCTGACATCATTCCTTGTGCAAATCAGTTTTCCTAATTATTATGAATTGGACTGTAATTCTTAGAAATAAGTAGCTGCATCATTGCTGTGCACTTATTTTTGACAATATCTTTATATTTTTACAGTTTTCTTGCAATCGCTCAAATATTAAAGAAAAAAAAACATTTTACAAGCAATGGTAAATATTTGTTCAATAATCAAATCAAATCAAACACAATTTAATCAGAAATTCCGTTCAATTCATTATTGACAAAATGGGACACATGATGTATAATTTCTCTCTATATATTATAGATTCTATATACAACCTTTTTAAATAAGTGAAACATCAAGCTGAGGTTAATGGTATTTCACTTCAATATTTTACAAGGCTTAAGCTCTTTGAGCTCTCACAGATGTCTAAAGATGTAACAAATGTACTTGAAGAATCCCAAATGCTTGACTTGCAATGCATAAGTTCTATAGATTCCTCCCTGAATTTGCAGTGTGAAGGTCCTCTTTGAGGTAAAATCAAATTTATTTATATAGCGCCAAATCATAACAAAGTTACATCAAGGCACTTGGTGACAGTGTCAAGGAGAAAAATTCCTTCAAGAGGCAGAAGGCTCAGGCAAAACAGTGCTCAGGGAGGGCAGCCATCAGCCTTGACTGGTTGGGTTGAGAGAAAGGGGTGGGGGGTGGCGGCAATGAGAGTTAGTGTGAGGGAGAGGAGTGGGGGAGGGAGGGAGCTGATTCAGCACAGGATGGGGACAGGAAGAGAGAGGACAGGAGGGACAAAACGGACTACAGGAAGAGACTAAGTTAGAGGGGCATGTAATGATGTAATGTACTTGCATGGGAGACAGAGAGAGAGACAGAGAAGGAGAGAGAGATGCTCAGTGCTCCGTAGAATTTCTAGATATTATTCAAGCAATTGTCGAACAAACTGACCTATCTCCTCACTGCCTTTATCCGGGTGTCTACCCTGCTACCTCCAGAAACCAGCTCACAGTAGAGTAGCTGTGTTGACTGAACTGCCACCAGCCATGCCCGTTCATGGTAGCTTTCCCCTAATTGATCTAGGTTCTTGGTGAATTTCTAGGTTTAATTTAAAAGCTGGGATTTACTAACTCTAAGGGTCTGTTCCTTCATTTATAAGTGGACACGGGATCTGAAATTCTAAAATGATAATCGGGAAGTCATTAATCTTTCTTCGATTGCAGTAGCTGTATTGCAGCTTTAGCCATGTTCAAATTACTCATAGATATATTCCTGGGTAGCATAGGAGTGGCTCTAATGGCCAGTGCTAACCTTGCTCAACCCTCCTGCCAGTGGGGAATAGGTCACCACCGTGACGGTAAACACTCGGAGTGGAGCGGAATCTGATGACTCGCTTCCACTTTCTTGGCAGGGAGAGAGGACGCTCTCCGTGTGCCAATTGTGAATCAAAGACAATTCCTTATTTTCTCCAGTCACAGTTCTGCTCTGTCAATGATCCCAGTTTAATTACCGTATTGGTTCATCATATCCTATCCTACTGCTATTCTACTGGTCAACATTACTTCTGGTTGTTTTCCATTAGCTCATATTCTATCCGGCATAATCCCTGATCTCCCCAGCTCAGGTGGCACCACTTCTGTTTACCACAGGATGCTAATATTACAACCTCAGACACAGTTAATCGTCTCACACTCTTACTGTTTCATGATCGGTGCTTCAACCTACATTTTCACGAGACAAATTCATTCCATATATTCATTATTTTCCATCATTATTAATAATGGTACACATTGTTGCATATGTGCTATCATCCATAGTTCTGTGTAATTATAATGCTAGTTAAAAAGTTTCCAGTTTCTGCAGGAGGTACTGTCCTGGGGTCTCAGTCCCACTTGACGGTAGGTTGGCCCTGTAATGGACTGGTGACCTTTCCAGGATGTGCCCCGCCCTCACCCAATGAGAGCTGGAATTGGTTCCAGCACCCCCATAGCGTTTAAGCGGTAGAAGATGAATGAATGAATGTTAGCCAGCTAGCTTCAGCCCTTCCAATGTTTTACTACCACATTGCAGATCAAGATATTGAGTGATGGTAAATTATTGTGGAGTCCAGGCCAGTCTGCCCTAAGTCCAATAAAGAGATAGGGAAGTAATATTTAAAAGGGTCTAACCTGCTTTGCACTCGTCTTCTCAATGATGATTTCTCCTACTACATCAACTTCCCTCTCATATTCCTCCACTTCTCGTGGTTTGTCCTCTACTCCTGCCACAGTGACATCCTTACTGTCACTCTCTTGCTGGTTACACAAATGCTGAAACAGAGATTACTCTCATGGACATCCTGCATGGCAAGCACACACACACCTATTAAAATCTTTATGGATGTATTCATGGTCCATTGGTCCACTGGGATTTGTCGCGGTGAGCCTAAAGCAAGTCTAACTGTGGATTAAGGGAGGGGAGGGACCAAATAGGGTACATTAGGATAGTGATCAAAGTAGAAATTTGTGTCAGACATTCATTGCAAGTAAGAGATAGATTTATTTATTTTTTTTATTTATTGATTTTTTTAGAAACGTTTCATATTTGTACTCATTTATGTACTTATATTTGTATATATGTACATATGTATTATATATATATATATTTTTTTTTTTTTTCAACAAACCCCAATGTGTGTTTTGTGTGTGACACAAAACCAAAAACCAAAACGTGATACAGGTTATTGTTCAAAAATACATCCATGAGCTACATTTGCTGCAGCTGCTTTGGCTATGTTTTTCTATGAACACACTTCGCAGCACTGTAAACCCTCCTTCTTCCACAAATTCCCACTTCAACAGTGAAAATGTCTTCTAGAGGAGTCCAGATTTCCAGGGTAAGGTCTCTTTTTGGTAGCAAATAGGACCTACGCAACATCAGACAGGTGGGTCATAATGTTATGGCTTTGACTTTGCTGAGATATTTTCAAAGCTCAATAAAAGATGTGAACATAACAACATTAAACATTCCTATCAAGATAGAGTGTGTCTACATTCTGAGGAAAAGTGACTGAAATTGTTTTGCCCTTCAGGGAACTGTGAGATTTACCCACACAAACACCTTCTCATTCATTTTATCCTCTGCTGATGATGCAGCCACAGATGAATCCACAGATGGGACATATTACACCCTGCCCACGTCTTAGTTGGAACATCTGGAGGAAAGGTGTAAAACTCTTGAAAGCATCATTCAGCTCTGTTCTGAAATATTCCTCCAGCTTCAATCCCTGCAGCAGATCTTAAGGATCTTAAAGCTGGCTTGTAAAGCTGTGTGTTGGACAGAAAAAGTCATTGTATTGGCTGGTCCCAGAGCTCCAACCTTCTAAGATAGTAATCCATGAAGACATGGCAAAAAACACACAGTTGCTCCATTTATGTTTTTTCACTTTTCCTTCATAATAAAAAGTTGGAAGAGAAAGCTCACAGAATAAATGTTTGGGTTAGGATCTGCAGCGTCCTCAGTGTCTGGTTGTGTGCTGTGTGTCTGGCCTACTTTCCTAGTCTCTTGCCAATCTGCTCTCAACCTTTGGCTCAATTTCACTGACTTCTTTCACCGGATATATACCTGGCCATCCATCCATCTCTCCGTGCATTATGTATTACACTTATCCCTGAACCCTGGACAGGTCGCCACTTTATATCAACAGAGACACATAGAGACAAACAGCCATTTTCACTCACAGTTGGGACACTGGGCCTTGAAGAGTAGCCCGTGAACCTAATGTGCATGTCTTTGGACACTGAGGGGAAGCCGAGTACCTGGACCACCACTGGGGTTTGAATCCTGAACTTTCTTTCCATGGTGATTTGTTGAACCGTCACTGCTCAACACGTTGTCCATGTCTTCTGCTGTTTATAAAAGCTCTTACCTCTACTGCTGGATACCTGTCTGCACCTGCTCTCCTTGTGCTCCAGATCAGGCGCACTCTCCGGGCTCCTGCTTTAATCCTGCACTCAGTGGTTCCTGGATCTGATCCTGGTTCCCCCTGGGATTGTCCTGGTTCTGTTCTTGGATTGTTCCTGCTATGTTCCTGTCTGCCTGATTCTGAAGAGCAACGAACAAGCTGTTCCACAGCACTGAATGCCTCTGAGCCACTATAGACTCAAATCAAAGAGTCGTTTACAAACCAAACCAGCTCCACTCTTTCCCAGTCAACTGTTCTATTATTTATTAAACTCTATTTGTTGCATTGTTACATTTTCTCCTGTGGCTGCATTGAGGACATGTTCCTTTCTTGTATTGTTACTGAACTAGATGAAGACAATACATTAGACAAATAAGTAAATTTAATATTATGAAAGTGAAAACAAGTTTTCAGTGAGTTCATGTATCCTATGCAACATCTGCAGAAGCTGCAAAATAATGTAACAGTGAGGTTTTGTGTGATCAGAATTACACACTGGCTTCTCTGAAACTGAGCAACAGGCAAAAAATAGTAAAGCAACAGAGAGAAACAAAAAGACTTGTCCTCTTGCTGTGGATCTGAACGACGCTCTTTTTTTCCATGTATTATTGCACTGCAGTTTCTGGCTGTTATCAGAGGATGCTTTTCCTATTTTAGACTTCAGAGCCCTCGATCGCATCCCACAGGCAGTTAGCATACATATGGCACAACAGAAAACCTGCTGAGGGCAAGATTACCAATTCATCGCTTTGTTGCAGGAGCTTCTCTTCAGGACACACAGCTTCCTTCCTCTCTTCTCAGCTCAGGTATACGTTATGGGTAGGGCGGCAGTGTGCTTAATAATTCACTGCTATATTAAACCACCTTCCTTCAGGACTGCGTAGAGAAGCCTGGTGTCAGGTTGAGTCAGACCAGGACTCGGCAACCCGCGGCTCTTTCATCCCTATGCCGTGGCTCCCTGTGCTTTTTTGAGAAAATAATGTGAATAAATAATACTCAATTTAAATAAATTCTATTCTATGTAGTTATTTCTTGCAATGTAATAATGTGATTCTAGAGATTTAGGTGATCTTGTAACAATAAAACATTTTTTTTTTTTTTTTTTTAATATATTTTAACCTTGTTTGCGTCACCTGTTGCAGACAGGCTGGTGACTTATTTTGAGTTCTTGACCCCCTGGTAAGCTAAGGTAGGTTTGTGGGTTTTATTTGGTGGGAACCACACCCAAATGGCTCTTTTAATTTTGAAGGTTCTCGACCCTGGAGTCAGACGAATTAAGAAAATGAGTTTCAAACACTCAAGAAAGTGCCTGTGGATTCAGCTGAAACAATGAGTGACACTCGGACGTAATTGTTTAACTAGCTAACAGCAGGTGTGCTGATGGTTTTAACAACAGGATTCTTCCTATTATGAAGGAAAGGCGAGAGAAATGTTCAATTATGAAATCCTCGAACCTCTGGGAAGATTTGCACAATATGACTCATCCCCTGAGCGCAGATGAGCTGGCTCGAAAAAATCACTGCAAGGAGTGATAGTCGAGGGCTCAGATTGTTAAAGCCGTATTAGGTACTGTAAATTGCACAGTGGCAGCTCTAAAATGCCAGGAAGACAACTAATTCCCCTGCATTAGCCAAATATCCTACATGCTATTGTTGATTACAGCCATTACGTATCAGATTATCAGGCCTGAAGAGAGATCCTCTCTGTGCTGCAAGGGCCATTACGAGTTTCAGGAATAATCCTTGTGGGGCTTTAGTGTTTCAGATTCAACGCTGAGCTGATTAAGGCACTTAAAAACACAAAATGACAGGGTTCAGGTGGTCCAGGCTAAAAGAAGGGAAATCAGCGTATGCTTGCTTACTCGGGCTTAAAAAAAACAAAAATACAAAGCTGATCCATTTTTCTAGAGTGAGAGATGGCTGCTGTTAAGCTGATGGATATTTTCTTCTTCACTTGTTTGTGGTTTCAGAGCTGACCTTTAGTCTTTTGTGGCCCTATATCACCTATTCATTTGATAAATAATTTAAATAGCAATATGGCACAATGCCCTACTCATAAGAGCGACAAACAACAACAACAACAACAACAACAAATGCAGGATCTGCCATTGCTTGAATAAAGGTGAAAACTCTCACAACATATACAAGATAGAACTTATATACTTTGTTACATATCTGGTGACATAACATTTGTGGTGGATTCCTTAGGCTAATTAGCATAGCTACACCACCATACATAACAAATAACCCTCCCTTAACAGACTCAACACCAGTACCCCAGCTCCACCTCAAATAGTCCTGGCTGTCTTCAGTGCAAAGACCCCTTGACCACCAGGCACCCACTCCAAAATCCAAATGCAAAGCAATGCACAATGATTTCTGCCCCTTCAGTTAAAAAGCTTAAAACAGGGTCCTACAAACAAGCAGCAGAGGGGTTTAAGGTCAAAGTAGCATTCACAAAAATTTTAAATAGAAGCTTTCACTTCAAAAGATCATCCTGGCAGATTTACATTCACCCAGGCCCTGACAGGTCTGGATCCATGTTGCAGCTTCACCTAGGTCCCGAGACAACTGGAGATGTGGTTCAGCTTCAGTGAGATCCTGACAGGTCTGGATCCGTGGTTCAGTTTCAAACCGCTCCTAACAGGTCTGGATCCATGGCTCAGCTTCATCCAGGTCTGTGCAAGTCTGTATTTCAGAATCAGATCTACCTCATCTTGGCAGGGCTGGATCAGAGCTTAATCTTTAATCAGTTCCTGGCACCTTCAATATTTAATTCACTTAAAGGTGAGAGACTTTTTATTTTCTTTGAATTATCTTTATGGCACATAATTATAAATATTTACACAATTGATATTGTGTTCACACTGACTTGTAGAAGATTTTTTATGCCTAGTATTAAATTCATTAAATTCATGTTCAATCCAATCAAAATTCAAAACTCCTATAAGGTTTTTCTGAGCATAGCATGAATCCTTGTTTTAAATAATTTATCTTGACATCTTTTGTCACATCAAGTTACTGTATAGCGAATAAAACAACAGTCAAGAAATGTCTTATCCCCAAACCCCTGAATTGATTTACAATTGTACAAAAAATGTGTGATTTCTGTTTTTGCTTTCAAGCAGATTCAACATTAAAAGAGAAAATGTGTGTGAAAGCAGGTATTCCTGTGTTCATAGAAGAAAGCGCCATCCAAAACAACATTGTGTGTGAATGGAAAGCTGCATTCTTCCGTAAGGGCTGCCCTCCATTCACTGTATCTCTGAGGAATTCATAACTGACTTTAAAATCCCAGACAGAGTGACAGTCTCTTTCATTCATGAACTATACCTTTTCTCTGCTGTGTCAGTTGTAAAGAGAGCCATAATCACACACATGATTGTGTAGTTAACTTAAAAACCTCTGACAGATGTTAAAGTAAATGAAGCTAAGAGCAGGTGCATCTCTGGCATTATCAACAAGGCAGCTTCCCACAGACACAGCACCAGAGGCAAGACTATTAAATCCCTGCCCCTTCCACCCATCCACCCCACCAGACACAGCCGCTCTCCTCAGGGGAACTTTCCTCTCATGAAGCAACAGAAAGAATGCAGCTGAGGGAGGGTAGAGATAGACGGTACGCAGGGTGAAGTTATTAATTCAGAGGTTTGTGGAAGCTGGTTCCCTCGGGACCACCTGGCTGCTTTTCAAAAATGCCCCCAACGAGGAACAGTCAAATGCATTAAGTTGGTGAAGGACTAATGCAAAGCAGTTCTGAGAAACGGCCCTCAGAAGTATGCCTGCGCCAAACTGCTGCAGGATTTAAAGGTCAAGTGAGGCGATGATGTCCGGGGTTATCAAATGAGCGACCCCCATTTAACAGATAGCATCAGACACTACATCATCAATTCATCACAGCTTAGGAGAAAACTTTCCCCCTGGGTATATGTGTTTTTCTCTTACAAGATACTATTGAGGCCCAGTGGTGGTACAGAGGGCAGAATTCCCAGTTGCACTCAAAGAAATCAGAGCCAGCGTATCAGAAGTAATGCATTTACACCTATCAGATGGAACAATAATACATTTTATTTGTATAGCGCTTTCCCTCATATGCAAAACACTTCTGAACAAAAAAAAAAAAAAAACAAAACAGCAAAAGAACGTGTGCCTAATTCAGTGCATGCTACACAGAGGTTAAAGAGAACACCTGATCAGATAATGAAAGAAACTTCAAAGCTTTCTTTAGCTATAATGGTTGACAGTGTTTCTATCTGTGAAATAATAATCCGGTATCTGAATATCTGCTGAAATGTTTAAATATGTCAACTTTAGAAGAAAAATTACAAAAGCATGAAAGATTGTCCAAAAGGTCTTAAACGCCAGAAAAAGAATTCACATTCTAGTGATATTACTACCCCTAAAGTTTATTTATAAGTGCCTTTAGTGCGCTCAAGGACTCTTTACAACAAAATGTGAAAAACAGATGGCGAAACAAACAAAAAACAAACCAAGAAAAAAAAAAAAAAACAGTTAAACAGATTATGGTGAATGCTAAAATGTTGGCTTTTGATAAAACTTTGTGCAAACAAGTTCCCAACAAACAGAAAACTGTTCTCAGCAATATTATAGATATTTCTATAGTGATAATATGTTGTCTTTATTATGACAGACTGTTTGTTTTACAAACAGTTTCTGTCTCCAGTCATATCCCACCTAATTATCTCATCTCTCTTTGATATCATGTTCTTCCCAGTCAGTCTGACTGAAGGCACTGAACCCCAGCTGCGAGCAGGCACTTTCCTTCAGGGTATCACAGCAGGGTGGAGACCTGAAATCTTGTAGGATCAAAGAATGAACTCCCACCCTGTGGCTCAGAGTGATGGTGGAAATGATGTGAAAATGTCAAGCGTTTGATGGTGGAAAGCCGCTCACTTGCCTTACAGTACGCTGCGTGCCTGTTAAACAGACCTTTCTCAGGACTTTCTTTTTTGGTAACCTGTGAAACATATCACCAGTCATATAAGCCACATTAGAGAATTAGGATGAAAAAATCCCCTCTGTATAAACTTTGTTTTTGCTGCTATAAAATTAATTTATATGAAGGCTCATCTGACTTGTGTTTTTAATCCTAGGTACGGCAACATCAGCCTTTTGATGGGTCAGGTTGGTCCATACTTACTGCATTGTTAAAAAATCGATCCTGCTCCCTTTGATATCCTCTGACATTTATTTAGTGCTACTTGCAGATCACAAATGTGGCTTATACAGCAAAATATCTCAGCATCTACTAAAAAGCTTTAGAACTCAATTAGTTGGTGCCCGATGTTGCATACACAAAAAACAAAGAAGACAGAAAGACTTCAGTCACTTCCCAGTCTGTCGGTTGACAGTCACGTCATGGATGGCAGCGTGATAGATGAATGGCAAAGTAAGAGAAAAATGGGCCAGAAGCTGAAAGGAAAAACAACAGAGTGTGAACTCGTCTAATATTCTGCTTGAATAAAGTTACGATTTTAACTCAAGCCACATTTGTGGCAGGTTACCTCCAGTGTTTGGTAGCAAACTTTTAAATGAGCTTCGCAGACAAGCTCTAGTCTAAACAAGATAAAATGATAAAGGAACGGGAACAGCATAGTTTATTGTGAATATGATAAGGACAGGTCTATCTTTCATCACGTCTCTAGAAAACTCTCCAAAAGTGTCATAGAGGTGAAAGTTAAACACCCTCTATCCAGAGAAGCGATGTTAAAGTCACACCAATTTTTAGAGACATGTTACATTTGCTGTACAGTTGTTATTCTATTGGTGTTTTGCCGTGCCAATAATAAATTAATTAATTATAATAAAATCTGTTGTGCTTCAAAATGAAACTATGTCTGATCTACTACCTCTTATGATCTATTGATAAATGATACAATGATCAAAATAACTTTGATTCAATTAATAAATAATATTATTTTGGTATGTTTCAAAAATAAAACTGAATATAAATTACACAGTACACCAAAAAAATCAACATCCAAAAGAAATATATATACTTACATATACATCACAACAACAAAGAAAAGAAAAAAACCCAAGAATCTGAAAGAAATGGTTCCATATGTGAGCCAGAATTTCCATACTACAACATGAAATTGTATTGTTGTTGATCAAGTTTGTTTTTTTTCTTAAACCCAAACAGTGTGCAGCATAACTTCATATTTTCCAGACAGTTGTTTGAGATGTTTACTTCTTTCTAAATTATCTTTTACATTCATTCGAATCTTTGGTGTGCCGACATATAATGTTCCTCTGAAGTTATACTAGTCCCTCATTTTAAACAACTGCCTGATACATTTAGGTAGATGATTCCGTCACAGGCTGTTCTCCTTTAGCTGTGGTTAGTATTAAGTCCTTGAAGAACAGAATGTTAGGTTGGTGGCTCCTGATTGGGTTTGTCACTTATGATCCGTCGTCGTCGTTTTTTCTCCCTTTCTCTATATATAAATATATATATATAGAGAGAGGGAGAAAAAACTGCATATATTTTTATATATTTGTGTTTGTTTTGTAAGTGTTACCTCAGACCTCAATGCACTATGTCATGTACTCCCAATACTACTAAGGAAACTATAAAGAGGTTCAGGAGTTTTGAGAAAGACCATTTCTAGCTTGCTTCCTGTTTTGACCTGTTGGATTTCACATTGATAACATGTAAATTCAATGACTTCTTTCCAAATGTAATGCACTTAACCAAGATGAAGCAATGTTTTTTTCTAATCACCATTGTTTGAAAATCTGTATTTCCGTATTCCGTCTGATCTCCACTATCTCCAAAGACTGAATACTGTGGCACAGCTATCCCGACTGTCTATTGCTTTTTCTAAGTGGCATTTGTAACTCATTACATCCTTGAGAGGCAGTGAACCTTGTTTCGATATAAAATCATGCAGCTCCTTTGCAAATACCTTATCCAATTTTTTTTAGAATTTCGCCCTGTGATTGGAAAACTTGTCCACATTCGTTTTCATTGGACATACAAATTTGAAGAATTTAAGAATTTGATCCACCGTATAAAATTGATAATGGAATAGAAAACTGTAAAAATGTGATGAAATAAAAAGACTGAAAAGTTTTGTAATTGACTTTGGTCGAAAGATTAAATAGCGGAATAAAATACAGACTAAAATGGAAGAAATCTTAATTAACCTTATCAATTTTAGCAAAACATAGCATTCTGAAAGGTTAGACCTGACCAAAATTTTAAAATTCCTATCTGACAAATGCACTATCCTCATATCTCAGCGTGGATGTATATAAACCTTTTCTCCATTCCCAACTGAGAAAGGCCTCCATTCCCCCCTCTTATATAAGAGCGGTTGTCGGGTCTGTCTGCTTGACCGTGAATGGGCCTTTGTGTTTACCAGTCAGTCTGAGGCATCGATTTAACACACGCCTGTGGTTGGAATAGCGATGGCACATGAATCTGTGGTATTTTCTTAAATGGGATTTACTGAATGCATTGGTTGACAGCCATAACGTACAGTACAGTATGTCTACCTCGTGAGTTTTATTTCTTCTTCAGTAAAAGGCTGTTTCTTTGTTTCGCTCACATTGTTGCCACGTCGGGGGGAGTTGGTTTTCATTTAAGCATATTTATTTTAAGGAACATAGCACCATGGGGGATTGCTCAAACCCTTTCCCATCTACATTCCCAACTCTATAGACTCTGGCTATTGACACATCTGAAAACCTTTACAGGCAAGTCTAGGTGCTTTGTGTAAGCGTTCAAAGGATGAACAAATAAAGGTTTTTGGATTACTGGTGGGGATACATTACATCAATATGCAATTATATACATTTTAAAGATAATGGTTGTTAAAAACAAGCATCTATTTTCACACAGAAAAAGACACATACCAAATACGCTCAACTGTTTCTGAGCTTGTCTGAGCTGAAAAGCAATAAGCAACATTTTTAACATCCCCGGACATTAAAATTCTGCACAAAACACTCAGCGAAATGAACTCCTGTAGTGTTTTCAGCTTTTAAACAACTCATTATTCCGCCAGTATTGTGAGATAATTCGGATCATTACAACACCTAATTACTGAAGCACATGAGCACAATATGTGAACAACAACAACAACAAAAAAATACATATATATTTAAAAAAAGAGCAACTGTTCTGAAATAATATCAGCTCAGAGCTAGAAAGAAGAAAAAATACATCAATGCATCTAAGAGCTGTGCCCAAAATTGAATGTTGAGTTTTGTATACTTATCAAAGCTTCATATTTAGAACTTCTATTAAAAAGATGCTCAGGTTTATGGTGTGTCAACTGTCAAGACAGTTGTTTGTTTTTGACCAGAAGGAACCATATTTGGAGAAAAAAGGCAGAGATGATGAAGAATGAGAAGGAGATCTGACCTGCCCAGGACTCTATCCTGACTGTCAGGCAGGGCATTGTGTGATACAGTCTGTCAATCACATGGTAGCCACGCCCCCAATTCATCCCATGCTTTGTTGTCTCTTTACCTCTTTACCTTAAATTGGACCGTCACTTGAAAAATGCTTACACAGGCAATGGCTCAAAGGAAAAATAGGGACATTTCCCCATCGCTGTCTCTTTACAGCCAGCGGTGTTTGTCATTAGGTCATTCATCAGATCGGCATCTTTTTTCATACAGTCTACACCATGTCATGAATCACTGACAAGCTCAGAATGTTTGAACCATCGTGCTATTAGCAATCGTGCTAACTTGACTGCGAACTGCCCGTTTTGCTGACTTGTGTTACCTTTAAGGTTCATCTTTAGTGTCTGTAGTCAAAGATTCGACACTTGTCAGCTGTTTAGCTTTAGCTTATCTGTACACATCCAAGCCCTGTGTGTGCGTCAGCGGTGGTACACTCTAGGTGCTGGCTTCCTTTCAACACCAGCGGATGATGGGACTGGACAGCTGTGGGTATTCTTAACAAAGCGGCAGACATCAAAGTGATCCTCTTTGAAAGTGAATGTCTGGCGAGCTTTTGTCTGCTGAAAGGGAGGATGTGGCTCAATTCCAGCACATACTGGAAATACCTTAATAGTCACATCGGCAGGTGGATGACATGAGCCCGTTTCTCTGTGAAATCAATGTGGATGTGTCTTAATGTGTGAAACTCTTGATGACTGTTCAAACTTTAATTGCTGTAATGACTCATATTTGACGAATGATAGCAGCTGTTGGAGGAGCTTTTCTTCAGTGTTTCTAATTGTTCACATTGTGTGGTCCACTTTAGCCTGTCTTCTGACCTACTGCAGACATTTATTGTAATCTCCATCCTTTGTGTGCGCATGCACCCTCTTCTACATGTCTGATTTCACCCTTATCCCTGACATGCCTTGTTAGCCAAACTTGTAACAGCTGTCTTGGGACAGTTGGCTAAGGGTGTAACAGCTTCACACTTTGGGGGAGCCATAATGATTCCTCTGATTCACTTTAACAGCAGTTCTCATCCACAGCGTGGGATCATTAATAATATCTAAGAGTGGAAGTGCACGGAAATTTTATTCAATAGAGGGCAAAAGGACAGGAAGAAGAGGGGAGTGATGGGATGAGACATGGAGAAGGGGGAACGAATTTCAGCCGTGTCCAGGGTGAAGTGGAAAGGAAAGGACTTTTATTCAATAAAGGGCAGAAGAAGACAGAGGAAAATAACAAGAAAGGATGTGTGACTGTGGAGCCCTGGGACAACATGGGAATCGATATCCTGTGTGCATCCTACAGCAAAGAGCTGGAGGAATCCTGAATCTCTAGAAAACATCATCACAAAATGGAACCCTTGGTGCTTGAATTCAGCTTGCATGTACCAGATACAAAATCATGAACAATAAAATTAATATTAAGATTATGTCTGCAAACAGCGCTAACCCTAAGAGTGGAAATGGCTGGACATAATTAACTCGGTAATATGGTTCTATCAAGCAAGGGCTGCCCATGGACCAGTATATAACCTCTGTATGATGACATTTTATTTTGAAATTACTAGCTTGTCTATGTGGATATCTGACTTCCTTTGTCTAGTTTGCCCTCCTTTGTGATTGTCTGTGCCAATGTGTTACACCTGTGTTCAATTACTCTTGCCTCCCTTGTGTATTAAGGTCTGCGGCTGTGGCCCAATTCAGGGCCCACATCCTTCACAGGCTGCATCTAAAGACAGATCAAGTCACAGTGTCATGACCGCATTGTCCCATATTGAAGGCTCTTACTTTTACTTTCCGAGTGGACCTGTCCCAGCCTCTCCCAAGATTCAGTGTGTGCCAATAATGACAGCAGATAAGGCCGACAGAAAAGCAGAGGCTTTTTCTATTTTCCTGTTTTCCTCTCAGGTTTTAAACCCTAATCTAATAACCATCAGGAGGTAACGCCGCTGGTTGTTGAAAAGATGTTAGATCATGTTGAAATATATGGAGAAGTGGCCCTATGTCTCATTGGGTTCATTACCTTAGGACACTTGTTTCCTAAGCAGGGTTTGCATTAGAGGACGTGGCTTTTTTGTGGTTGACAGACTGTATCACATAATCCAGCCATCACTCCCCTTCAGCTCCACCTTCTCCTTCAAACGAGGAGGTCTTCTGGTTAAAAAAAAAATAAAAAATTAGAAGGTGAGATGTCACTTCCTTTGCCTCAGTTGAACAGATTACATAGGCTTGAAAACTACAGACTTTTACTATTCTGAGTAGAAAATTAATGTATTTCAAGATTAATGTGGAAAAAGACATAGACAGTCCGAGCAAGAAAGAAATCCATTAGCTTGGGATTTTTACTAAAGGTCAAACTCTTTGTGTTACTAAGTTTTTTTGATTTTGATTTTTTTTTTCCACGTATAATACCGTGTCATCTCCAGATCACAGCCTGGATTTACCCTCCACAAAACCAGAAATTCATCTGCTGTGACGTGAAGAAGAGGCAGTAAAAAATGACAGTGGGCAGACAAAAAGAGAGGACTGTGCTTCCCCGCTGAAACAGTGTTTTATTTAAACGGCTTTAAAGAATGAACCTCCTCATATTTCCATGGACATATGCAGACCCCAGACAGGTGACCTCCAGCACATAAACACACCATAAACTCAAGCGGCGACCTGTCACGCAGCACATGTCCTCAAGGTAAACACAGCCAGCAGCTCCAGTGGAGCTCTCCCACTCCATTTGTCAGGGCTGTGTCAAGTTGCATGTAGGTGGAAAAAATAAATCGCCACCTGAGGATGTCGCTCATCCAGAGACACTAATGACCTTTTTTTGTTTGTTTGCTTGTTTTATTTTCTTCCTCATGAGAGGTTGTGGAGCCTGCAGGAGACTTTGCCTTTGGCTTCTTGGGGTCTTCTTGTGTGTGATGTGAGGATTAGACCTATGCCAATTCTGACAGAGCTGGTGATGATATATATATTTTTTTTGTTTGTTTTTTTCTTTAGCAGGTGCTCACTTTCACCAAATTGGGCAACGCGTTCTGGTCGTTGGCTCCAGAAAACTGATGTTGTTTTTGTGCAACTTTTATTGTCAGCTTATTGTTTTAACTCTATTGAGTGAATGAGAAGCTGTGGTGTAGAGAAATTTGCATCCCATCATTTTAATTATTGTGATTCATTTACCTCCCCTGACTAATTACTCTCGGTGTCCTTCATTATTCACTGAAACGTGCGCCTCCTTAAACAATCACTGACAGCTTATTGTGAGTCTTATTGCAGGTCATTTCGTTGCATGTTTGGTCCTCTCAAGCATTCTGCCTCTTTGATTTCCTCGTTGATGAATTTTGACTTGCAATAAAAGTCCAAAATCTGTTCCGGGGAAACCTCCAGCCAAATAGAAAATCATCTTAAATCAAATGGATACCCGCATTATGGAGAACTGCAATAACACAAAAACTGACTCGGTCTGGTCTGGATTGGACAAAATGGATTCAGTAACATTGAACCTGTAAAGTCGGACTTTAACTGGTTTGATATGATTACCTGATACTTATTAGCATACAGTCTGTTATCATAGATTTTTTGTTCTTGATTTTGGTGTTGTTTTATTTAATATTTAACTTTTCTTACGTCCCACATTTTCTTTAATATTATTTAGATATATATATATCAGTGCAATAACCTATGTATTTAGATATTCTTGTGATATTTCTATTTCTATCCTGGAGGTTCTGTAATGAACAGAATTTCCCCTGGTGATGAAAAAAAGTATCTCTGAGTCTGATTCTAATGATGCTGAATCAAAGAAGGTAAAAAGGCAGCTTTTTTGCTCTGTCTCTTTTTTTTATCGAAGCAGAGAGTTTCCTGTGTTCAACTTCAAATAATTGCTTTTAGCTCTGATCCATGTGATAAATTGACTGAATGTGTTACAAATGTTTGGTTTTGATACAACCCGTTGACAGTAGATGCAAAAAATCTGTGCCCTTCAGGACTAGATGACATTCATGTTACACAGGAAATGGATAATGATCTACAGAACTTCCATCCATCCGTCTTCGACCGCTTTTTCTGTTTCCAGGCTCTGAAAAGAACAATAGAGAGGCCTACATGTCCCTCCAAAAGCCTGAGCCAACCCCTATGATTCAAACCTCGGGTGAATCTGAGTTTGAACAGGAACTGAACACTGACATTGGCTGGAAGCCAGCGCCCTCACCAGGGGTCCCCGGTGACATCACGCAGGTAATAAAGATGCACCGCGACCCTCCACTGAAGCTTTTTCCCAGTGCACCAGTTGGAGAGGAGAGCTATCCCAGCTGTCTTCCGAAGGGAATCCTACCACCACAAAACCTAGGTCACAGTCTTCAACTCGCGGAATGAGGGCAGACTACTGTGTTTTGTTGTGTTTGTTTGTTTGTTTTTTTTCTGTTTGTTTTTTTCTCCTCGAACCCAAATCAGCTGCGGACTGCCGCGCAATCAGCTGATCTCACGTGCTGCGAAGACCAGCACGCCAACTTTGTTATCAGAACCCAACAAAGTGCATCGTCTTCTCCGGTGATCTTCCCCGCTGCCACCAAGGAACTCATCACGTCACCGTTGTCTGAGGAGCAACAAGGACCACTCGACCGAGCCGAAGAACGCTTTGTGGACACTCGAAGCGGATCTTTCTCTATCTCCCTTTTTCTCCCTCACTCCGGAGGAGCGGAGCAACAAAAGTAGGAGGCTTACATCTGGGCAGCGACAATTACAATAGCGTGTATTTTGTTTAGTTTGTTTTGTTTTATTTCCTTTTCCTTTTCTTCCTTTTATTTCCTGTTTTATTTAAGTCCCATTAGTTGTAAACTTGGTTGGTTCTACAGATCTCTTGTGTCAGCCGTCACTGTCATCAGTGATTAAGCAATATCACTAGTTAAAGGACCAAGACCCGACCAGTGAACTGCGTTCGCTGGCTTGGCTATTGCGTAGTGATACAGTAATTATCAACTGTGGTGACGTTATCTGTGATCTCTTTCTCTTTCTCCTTCTTCTCTCACACACTCTACCTTCACTTTGCCTTGATTGTGATTGCGCGATCTCAGATCTCTCACCCTGTTGCTGCAACTTCAGTAACGTGGCCCGAGGACCTCATCCTCTCTCTCTCTCTCTTTGTTCGCGCCATCCACACGTCGCCATCTTGGCTCCGACGGTTGCGTAGTCGACGTCACTCCGCCGCCATCTTGGCCATTAAAGATGTCACTCACGTGACTCTGTGGCCATCTTTACTGCTCACAGACGCACACACACCCTCCCACACACTAACACACTCAATCTCTCTCTTCCCCACATGCACATACATGCACAGACCAACACATACACACTCAAGACCCATAGATAGACTGGTGCGATTGCAGTTGCTGTTGTTGTGCCGTTGTGATTGCCATTACTATCACTATTTATTAGTGCGTGTGACATTACCATTGTTACTGCTATAGCTATCACCATCGCTAGAGCTATCTACATTGCTAATCCACCTTTATTATATGTATGTTACCTGTTGTAGTTTAGTAGCTGATGTGTGCCATTTGATAATCAAACTATAACAGCCGTTCATCCAGAGTGATGCTAATTTGAATAATTTTTGCAACAAATAAATTCGGTTATAATTTAGTCTGTTGTTGTTTGTGATCATTGTGGCTATAATTGTGACAGTTGCTGGATTCATAACAGTCAGTGATCGATTTCATTCCTTTTTGTTAACCTTCTAAGACTGTATATTGATTTTGCTAATTTGGACATTGGTACCTGGTAACAGGGTGGTGCCCCGAAATTTACCAATAATAGTAAGCAGTCTTAGATATCTTAAATCATTTCGGATCATTGATATGAATTGCCAATCTCCAAATTTGCCCTACTAGTACACAACACAGGGCTGCTGGAGCCAATCACAGCTCACATTGGGCAAGGGACTGGGTACACCCTGGACAGGTGACAGGGCCAACACACAAAGACAAACAACCACACATGCTCGCATTCACACCTACGGTCAATTTAGAGTCACCAGTTAACCCAAACATGAAGTCTTTGGACGGTGGGAGGAAACCAGAGTACCCAGATGAAACCCACGCAGACACGGGGAGAACATACAAAAGGACCCAAACCGGGAACCAAACCAAGGACCTTCTTATCGTGGGGCGACAGCGCTAAACCTACACCTCCCTGCTACCCCATCTACAAAAATTTGTTGAGCCACTATTACCAATTCAACGCTGTTCATGGCGACAGAAGACTAGAACAGACTTCAGGTTTTGACAGATTTCTTTTTGTTGTTATGATGTCACAATATTTAAAAGCCGTTTTTGTGTAACAAAATGTCTTAGTATGTTTTCGAAACGACCAAGCAGCTGATCTATCTTCTTTTCTTTCTCACGCTTGAATCAATTCTCGCTCATAAATACACACATTCCAACCTCTGACTCACATGGTGACATTATTAGCACATAGGTCCAACTTAAGGTCACATTAGGCCTGAGGCCACATGGCGCATGTCACTGCATACATTTGTTCTGCTTCCTGTGTGACAGGCAAACTCCTGTTTATACATATTCTATTTATTTATTATTTGTAATCTTTCATTCATTATCAACTGACTGCGGAAGAAACTGAGCCAAGAATCATCCCGATATATTTCATTATGATTAAAACAAAATATCTGTGACATTTTACATATAAGGTTTTTTGGTAACATGGAAAAATATAAATGCGCAAATTGTCTAGACTATTAAAGATGTAATTTATTCAAGTGGTGAGAGTGACAATAACCTGATGTTTTATCAGCATCATGAATTATTTATTCAATTTATGTAATATTTTTTAAAGTATATTTCATAGTCTTTTCTACCTTATTCTTGTTGACTCTGAGTTTATCTGCTGTTCTCACAATTTTAAACTCAGAGCAGCTTTTTTTATGGGGAGTAACTGAAAACTTACATTCTGCTGGATTTACTTTGAAACCAGTCACATCTTTTTTCTGTGTGTGTCTATTTATTTCACTCAGTCCTCATTTGACGAGTGAGCTGCTTCAGTCATGCACCAAAATCACTGACTCATTCTCTGCTACCGACCTTCAGTTGCATTCATGCTGAGCTTTAGTAACAACAGGTCGGTCAGCCAATCAGAGGAGAGGATCTGAGGCTCTTTATCTGACTGGCTGAGAGCGGGTGACAGCTTTGTTGTGACATCACAAAGTCCCAGAAGTCCTGACAGCTGGTTTTAAGGCACAGTTTCTGAAAGCAGACTGTGAGCATTTCTCAGTGGACTGAGACCTTTGATACTGAACAGTGTTACAATATAGAAGCTAGACCTGGTTTAGAAACAAAGACCACGTGGACATTTTTATTCTGTCTATGAACTTGAGCCGGGATTACTCCTGACACACACTTCTGCGTTATACACCCTGAACTCTGATTTTCCTGCTTCCTCTCAAATCTAACTAATGTCCCAGCTCATCTCTGTTCCCCTCCATTACTCCCCCATCTTCATCCCGTCTTTCTTCTCTGCAGCTCGCTCTGCTGTCTTTCTCTGTACTATGATCAATGTGTGTCCATTGAGAGGGAACGTCGGCCCTGCTGCTCGCAGCTCCGCTTAACCTTTTGTTGTGGTTTGGTTGCACACTGCTAGATCCCCCTCTCTCTCTCTCACACATACACACACCCACACACACGCACACGCTCAATCACAGAGGCAGGCAGAAAGGTTACATTGATCTTAGTCATGGGTGAGATTGCAAAAGCCTTCATCCCTCATCTCCATCTCTCTCCGGCTCATTCTCTCTCTCCACCTGTGGGTGCATACCTCGCTCGCCCATGCTTCCTGTTCTTTCTTCCCTCTTTCCAGCTCCTGCTGCTGCTCTTCCGTCCTCCATCGCCTTACTCCTATCGCTCTGTCTTCACCCATGCACTTCTTTTGTTTCCTTGCCCCTTCATCCTCCCTCTCCTCTTTGCGTGCTGGTAATATTTGCTATAAATCATCATCTACGCACACAAACATGTACTCTCCAAGACATTACACACTTACATGCACACCGTTCCAGGTATGTTCATGCATCAACAATTCACTGGCTCCTTCTGTGTATTCTGGAGTGTGTGTGAGTGTGTGCGAGAGAGAAAAGTGACTGTCAAAGATCTAAGTGATTCAGCTCGGCAATCAAATAGCTGCATTAGTCATTGGAGTATGTGCGCATACACATACACACACAGAGTAAACACACAGAGATAATGGTCACATCCTCTGAGACAATACTGAAGTTTTCATATAATAACTTGCCACTATTCAACCAGGCCAGTGAGTTGGAAGCAGACAGATCTTTGTGATGAGATTCTCAGCTGCAGAACGTGATCGGAGTTCCGATTCGAAGCCCCCCCACTTGCAACCCCACCGCCATTCCTCAAAGAGGGATGCAATTTTGGGCTAGTTGTTCAAAAGTGTGCTTCAAAGTCACATCACGGCAAATAAATAGAAGGTCAAACAACGACTTATTGGATTTCATGGATTTGCAAGGACATCGCATAGTCACATTGATCTCAACTGTTTCCTCATAATTTTGGATCATTCTCTGTGATATTTCTCACCACATGGTCGAATTCATTGCCCTTAGAAATGATAAAATGCTCTTAAATTCTGTTACAGCAGAGAAAAGAAAAAAATTATTCATAAGCCTTAAAGAAAAGTTCTGATTCAATCCTTTCAGCATTGGTCTGAAGTGCAGAGAATTATATTTGCCCCACCTGAACATAAACTTTATTGCTAAAGACAAATGTTTCAGTCCTTGACAATTGTATGAGATACTCATTAATTTGAAGCAAAGCTTTTAGTCAGTCGCATTATTTTATAAAAAAGTGATAGATCTTTCCTGTGTTTGGAACAGGACAAATGCTAATGATGGCTGGCTCCTCCACTGTCTGTCACGTTGTGCTGTTGTTGTATATCCTGTTGTCTGATCAGTGTCATCCGTCCGGATTAAGCAGGAGGTTCGTTTGGGTTAAAATCTTTGCACAGCTTTCTTGTAACTCCAGGGCCGTTTAACATTCGTCAAGAGACATCTATCGGTTTAAAGTTGTTTTTTTGGGGGGCGAATTAAAAAAACATATAGTTATGTTCATATAACTTTTTGTAGCATAGACTCTATTTAGAAGCAGGTGTGAACTTTGAATCTATACAGTGAAGTCAACGCTGAAGAGCCTTAAACCGCCCTGTATCTGATAACGATCAGGGAGCGACTTCGGTGGTTGGGAAAATAAATCAGAATGTATTGAATTTTATGGGAAAATGTCCCCACTTCTCACTTGATTTATTAGCTCAGTCATTTTTTTCCTCATGAGATTATGGTCTTACTCTCTAGTTTCAAATGTTCTTGAAAACAACATGATGTTAATTTGTTAAAAGGACAGCCCCATTTACAGGAAAATAGGCCATAAATGGGAGGATGAATTAACCCTAACCCTGTCATATAAAGATTGCACTACAGCAATAACCCAGCTGATAATCAGTATGCAGTGCAGAGCAACTGTAACCCTATTAGCCATACCCATTACCGAAGGAGTAACTACAGGTTGACTCAAGTAATGGAGTTGTGTACATTATCCATGTATGGTTTTAGCAACCTTACACTTAAAACTCAGTTGCAGCACAGCAATTGGAACATGGAAGACACTTGCACTCAGATTGTAAGTAAGACAACAGTTAAGACATATAATCTACAACAATTTTAACCCTCTGGCGTCCAGCATATAAATAAATGAAAACAACCAGGTGTCACAATAAGAAGCTTCATAAATTAGTATGATTATCTCAGAACTCACTGTTGATATCGGTGTCTCTCTTTTGCCGCACTTTCCCTTCTACCCCAGCAAACAAATGCTACACAACATCACACATCAATTTTTTGATTTGTTGTTCTGATGCATTTTAGGAAAGAGGGTGTTGTGTTTCGTTCTGTTAATGGGCACTTTTCTGAACAACAATATTCAGGAAAAATAGAAATTATTTCCCATTAATATGGTTTTACTTGGCCTATCAACACAATTTAGAAAACTGGTATATACGGTAGTTTGAAGTCCACGCTTCTGCCACACGTTCAAACAGAGACTTGGCAAGGCTGTGTCTTGCTGCTGCATCATCTTAAATCAGTGATTTGGAACGCACTGGTGCCTTCGCCGATTCCAACAGGATAACTGAAGCTTAAAGCTGAAGAAGCCAATGTACTGTGGCAGAAAGTACAAGCCGCCAAAGGGAAGTCAGCATATAAGTGATGACTGGACCAGCTGGGTCTTCATTTCAGTATATGCCTTTGTTTCTTTTCAATCATTTATCATTCAAAAACTTTTCTGTGGAGGTGCAGCCCTTCTGATCTGTTAGCCGCCAGTTCATACAGAGATCACTGTGGTGTCAAGACCGCTGACTGCAAAAATAAAGCAGCCCATGTACAGCATGATGTACAGCATCTCAACACCTGCACCCACCATCGTGTTTTATGAAGGCCTGCAAGACGCTGCTGTTGGATTAGACAAGCATCATCACCTTAAGGAAACACTGTGTGAATCATGTTTGCCAGCCTCACGCTTCCACGCTCTGAGAAAAAAAAAACAAGTTCATCATATTTGGTGTCTCAGCACATCCTGTACACCTCGCCTCTCTCGGAACAGCATGTATGCGTGAGCGCAACAAGCGTGAAAAGACACATGTTGCAAGACTGCGCCCACACACAGCTGACGAATGTAAACATTTCCCTTACATTTCACATTTTACCATTTTAGATTTAGAAGAAGCCAAAGGTAGCAGTTCCAACAAAACAGCACGTGGAGTTTTTCTTCACTTTCCAATTGTCATCATCATCATTATGTGTCTTGACTCAAAAGGCAAGAAAACAGCATCACGTGCAGAAAAGAAAAAAAAAATAAAACTTTAAATTACATAACATGGGCCGTCCAAATTCAACCCAGCGTCTGTGGGATGAGCTGGACCAACAAGTGTGAACCCCAGAGGCTCCACCTCAGATCCAGCGAAATCAACAGTGTCTACCGAGTTTGCGGTGTACAAAACCTAATAGTTTGATCTCACACGAAAATTTATTTACAGTGATGTGCATAACTTTACCATACATGATATCAGTTGACTATAACAACAGGGTATATCTTCGCTGTAGTGTAATGTGTCCCGAAAGACAGACCCCCAAATGTTTTATTTGAGGAGCAGTGGCCTTGATAACTGCAGTAATTTAGAAAAATGGACGCTTTGAGTGCAAGATAATTAAATTATGCCAGCAGCAGACACTCCAGCAGTCTGGCATGTCGTAATGATTAACCAGCAGTGTGAGAGGTGCTTGGTCATATCACGCATTAAAAGGGAAAACACACACACACGCGCTGTAGCCAGATCGTATCCATGGCCATTGCCCCAGAAATGACCCCCACGGCTATATGAAGGATTTTTTTTTAATTCATTGCTTCTTTATAGCACGACCTCAGTGTCAGTTTCAATCTCATCACATTACAGAAGCTCATAGTCACAGTGATCAGGATGCATCTCACAGTGTATCCATATATGAGATGGTGCCTGCAGTCTGGAGATGAAATCACACACACGCACACACACACACACACGCACACACACACACACACACACACACACACACTCACGCACAACCATATATGCTTGACTTGGTGTGATTGTAAGGGCCTTGTGCTGGCTACCTTCCAAAAGGCTCACCTTAACCCTCCCTTTTATTGAATGCTGCATTCCATATCAAGTCAAAAGGCAGAAATCCCTAGATAGTGAGCTGTTCTTATATCCTGTACTTCAGCTTGGGTGAAACAGCCTGAGGGGAAAACAAGGATCCCTGCCAGATCTGCTGTTTTATCTTCTGTCAAAGTTGTTTTTAAATTTCTGATTGCATGGGAGCAGACAATGACGCGGACTGTGCTTCTCTCAGCCTCCGAACAGTGTTGCATGCCAGTAAGCTTTATGAGGCTTTATATATTTATATACACACAGCCTTGGGTGTATGGTAACATCTGAAAGTGAAAGTGAAGATTTTCAAATTAAAGAAACAGTTCAACTTGGCATGAGCTATAACCGATAATGAAACTATGCTTGATTGGTAGATCCACAGATATTAGATTAATCTCAAACGAAACTCATTACAGAGTGAATGTAACGAGTTTTGTACCACAACCATGACCTTTTCTTCAAGTAATAAGATCATAATCCAAAATAATGTCACTCAAATAACTTTTTATACAAGCATTTTCGAAAATGAAGACATCTATTGTCGATGACATTGATGACAATGGCTGTTCTGCAGCTTTTAGTTAAAGGTTGCCAATTTTCATTTAATCCTGAGCACTTTAAGAGTACTGAAGGATAAAGAATGAAATTATAAGACAACTGAAAGTCCAAGACCACCTATGATGCAAAACCTTTTGGGGAAATTGGTTTCTTAATTATTAATTTAAGGTCAACTTTTCTTCCCTCTGCTGTTACAAACGAGCATAAATGGCATCAGTTGCAACGAGCACTGCAACAAGCATTTAAATAGACACACACACATGCGCACCCAATTTATATATATATATATATATATATATATCTATACATACATACTAAATCAATTGTTATAATTATTTAAGTTTGTTATTAAATCATTAGAAATTCAGTTTGATTAAATTAGGCCTTGAAAGATTGACTATATCTCACTTTAACACTCCTCAAATGCCTAAATGATATCTTTTATGTTACACAACACAGATGAAGAGAGGTATAATCAGTTCAATTAGAACTATTAAAACTGTGTTAGTCACAGCTGGTTCCAAGTTTACAAAAACAATGTTAACTATGACAACTGCATTGACACATGTGACTCCTTATGAGAGTCTGCTTCTGGGCTTTTACAAACTTATGTGCAGTAGAACTGTAATGAAACTGAATTGTGTTGCAATTGTTTTTGTAAGGTTATGGGCTCCTCAGATCCAAAAACAACCTAATTTCTCAGTAAAAAATTCAAATGGGAGGACGTCCTCGTTGTCCTCATCTTCATCCCGATTGTCAAGTAGCATAAAATTAAAATGTGGTACTCATCCACAAATACAAACATTGCCAATTTCCTCTCCCCTGCTCTTCATCTTTCGTGTCAGGTGCTCTGACCTGCCCCTGTATCCAGCAAAGCCCCAACACCACTCTCCTGGGTGTGTCTACGCAAACACACACGCGCATTGTTAACCTCCATATATCACTATGGCATGACAAAATCCCTCACTTATTATGCCTCCTGTTTACACTGTCTTTGGCTGCGAGGGATTGTGGGTGTTGTATTGAAATATTGACTCGAAATATTCCCACTGGTTCAGGCTGCGCTGACTCATTGTCAAAAGTATTAAATGTCACACACTTTGGTACTCCACACACACACACACACAAATATAAATACATGCACTCACACACACTGAGAGCTGCATGGCAGCAGAGCTGCATACAGGTCTGCTCATTTAGCTGAACAGCCTCACACACACACACACACGTACACTCATTAATGTAAACTCATTAATATACACACAGTAATGAAAAGGCATCTTTACTCAGGCACCTTTGCTACATTTCAGTGTCACTAAACTGTACCCAGCCTGCCACACACACACACACATGAACTTTGCCATGAGCATATTACCAAGAGGTTTAAACTATTCCCTCCTTGGAGACAGAGCCCCTTAACCAGCCCTATCTGATAACAGGCTATTGATTTAGTCTCTCAGAAAGACACACAAATGTGCGCGTGCATGCACACACATGCTCACACTCTGAGTGCAGGAACGTCAACAGACTGCAGCAGCTAGACTGAGTAGCAGACACGACATCCCCCACCGATGAAAGGCAGCTAATTAGGACGGAAATTAAATGGTGAGATGCAGCGATAGAATCCAAATAGAGTTCAGCTGAGCAGCACAGAATGACAAATTGAAAGGGTAAATTTGCTTCTGTGTGTGTGTGTGTGTGTGTGTGCGTGCGCACGTTTGGCTGTGTGGAAGGTTGCGCTCCCCTTCTCCTGCTCCCTCTTCTCCCAGGCCTGTGATAAACCAATCATTTTGTGCACTTTAAAGTACCTGAAAATGCCTTGAAAGGCAGATGCTCGGAGGTGGAGAGGTGGTTTGGCGGCCCAAATGAGAAATTTGTCTTTGTTGCTGAAATGGAGTTAGTTTCTCACTCCCACTGATCAGAGCAATCCCTGCATTACTTGTGTCTTTGTGGAGGGGATACTAGATAGAACAAAGCCAAGCTGTGCATGGAAACTTCCGGCTGACATGAATTTGATCACATTCACAGCAAAGTGTCAATGACTTCTGATTCTGTCATAGCAGCACGTCAAGCAGCTGGAAAAGTCACAAACAGAAAAGCTGATAGTCAGGCAAGGTGTTGATTTGTTTAAGTTTTTTGTTGGTAATTGTCTGTCTTTATTTTGATTAGAAAAGTGGATAGAGAGCAAATACGGTGTAAAGGCTGAAGCTGCCCTGGCTCAAACTGCTCAATATGCCGAAATGGTATACGACCAAACCACGGGATAACTGCAACGCCCCAGGTGTTGGATGTTGAAGGAAGCTGTTGGAAAACGGAAGTTATGTGTAAGAAGAGTCTGTGGGTTGAAAATATTCTACTTTTTGACCAGAGTGCATGGTCTTCTTTAGCTGGTTGTTGAAGGTGCATATTCAAAATTATGTATTTTGTTGCGGCCGGTTCTGTGAATCGGTCCGATTTTGTTGAATTTTTCAAATATTAAAGGGTTAAATGTCTTTAAAGACATTGAGACAGTTAAGCTTCCTAAATCAAAACAACAAAACAATGCAGATGGATGAAATTAAAATATGCTCTTGTCATGAAAGGTGAAAACTCATGTGGTTTTCAATCACATGAAATAATGCGCACAAATCAACAGTGTGATTTCGTTCAGTTAGGATCATGAATGAAGATTGAATGAACATTTTAATACTTAAAAAAGAATGATATTAAATTATTGGGGGAAAAAAAATACTAAGTTCCAGAAAAGCTGTAGAATCATTTTTCCTACTATTCCTATTCTGTTACAAAATTGCAGAGGATAATCCAATGGAATATCATTTTTGGTTCACTCTGTCCTTTCAAGCCAAATGAAAAGCTGCTGTCGAGAAAATAAAATGTGGGAACACCAAGTGCGCATCAGAGAGCAAGAAGACAAAATAACATTCTGTTGGAAACTAACGAGTTGGATATTTTCTTCAGCAGTTGGTGGAGACCAAAAACTAAGCTAAATGAAGATTGCATGATGGTATTCATTTCAGATGGTGTGGATAAGCACAGATCCGAATGGCTGAGGTCGCTTGGATTAACTGTTTGCTATGATGATTTCACACAGTTGCTGTAGTTCCCACAATTTTGTCTTAATGAAACAAACTTTTCTTTTAACCTAAACTGTGTTTACACTTTAGGAGTCAGCTCACACAGTTTATGTATTTATTTGCATGGTTATTTAATGAGAAAACCGTTGGCTCGTGACACAAATATTTACTAGTTTATGGCTCACAGATCTCCACAGGAAGGAAGGATTCTGTTGCATATGAATGGAAGGCATTACATTTCAGAAAATGCAGTGACTTAGTGTAAAGGGAAGCCAAAAAGGATCGCTGAAATGCAGATGTTTAATGTGAAAAAGCTGAAGTGAACAAATGCAGGAATCACTCTACCAGTGAACGATCACAGTTTGGCACCCCCTGCAGGACTAGTTTGTCACATGGTGTGTACAGAGAAGCAGAAGTCTAATGAGACGACAACCAACAGTGAGCCCTGGACCAGTATTTACCAATTCAACCACTTTCAATCAATCATTCATTCACTTAGCATCTACACAGCCACCAACAAGAAAACAACTATTGATTCCACTGTTGTGGCTCTATTAGCTGCAAAGGAAAGAATTTAATAGTGCTTTCAAGTTTTTGATTCTTCTTGCTTGATTGTGATCTTGAGTGAATGTTTTTTCTCTAAACCTCCCCTGAAAACCTGCTCATATTAAAAAATGAGAGGTTTTGGAGAATCAAAGGTCTTCCTTTCTCCCTCATTCACTCCCTGTCTTCCTTTCCTCTATCCTCCAATCACAAACTCATCACCATTATTTTAGTAAAACACATCACTCACAGTATGAATCTATTATAGCTGTACACTGGGAAATATTGGGTTTAGTGCTAATGTGAAAGCCGGTGACTTTTTTTTTTTTTTTTTCTGTGTTGCCGCAGGATCGAGTTAGAAATTAGTGGGATTTAAAACTCCACTGCTCATTAATTACTTGATGAAATCCTTTCTTTCTTCCCCAGCTCATCCTCCTTTCATCTTATCTGCTTCCACTTCATTCGGTTTAAGCAAATTCCTTTCCTCCTCTTGTTTTCTAACTTCATGTTTTCTCACTTTGTTCTGTTCAATCATCCATTCATCTTCTACCGCTTATCCGTTTACAGGTCGCACGGGAACCAAACCCAGCTCACTCTGGGTGAGGGCAGGGTCACCTTGGACAGGTCACCAGTCCATCACAGGGCCAACACACAGAGACAGACAGAGACCAACAACCACTCACGATCGGACTTACAGACAATTTAGAGTCACAGTTAACCCAAACGTGATGTCTTTGGATGGTGGGAGGAAACCCACACAGGCATGAGGAGAATGTGCAAACTCCACACAAAAAGGCCCCAGGCCAGGAACCAAACCCACAACCTTCTTATTGTGGGGCAACAACACTAACCACTATGCCTTATTCTGTGTTTCTTCAGGTATTTTTATTCCCTTCTCTCTATTTCCATCCATTACTTTTTCCTCCTTTTTGTCTTCTTGTGCCACTTCTAGCCTGCCTGTTCTTCTTTCACTTCTACTTCTTTCTCTATCTCACCAACTGCAGCTGGTTTCAGGAGGAAACATTTAAACCTCAAACACTACCGACTCTGACTCTCTAATTTGGCAAATATTTGTTCCTATTTCAAGGAAAGGCACAGTAATAAGTACATAAGAGAGAGCTCTGAAAAGTTTTGAAAAAAAAAGTGCAGCTGGAGTTTAAATTTTTCTTCTTGTTGGCTTGAGTCCCCACATTTTTCTTTTACAAAGCACAATGTCAACACATTTAATAACTGAGCAGCGTCAAGGTACCTATCTCATCTCCTCTCCTCTCTGTCTGCAGCTCTGACTCCATTCACAATGTTTAGCTCAGTAGCATCATATGGTGTGCTGTAAATGATGGTGACCCTGCAACAGTTCAAGCAGAAACATTCTACCTCATGACCATCAGGGGGCAACTCCATCCATCCATCTGTCTTCTACTGCTTTTCTGTTTCCGGGTCACGGGGTGCTGGAGCCAATCCCAGTTCACTCTGGGTGAGGGCGGGGTACACGCCAGTCCATCACAGGGCCAACACACAGAGACAAAAACCCCCCACTCACTGATAACCAGTTAACCTAAACATAATGTCATTGGACGGTGGGAGGAAATCAGAGTAGCCGGAGGATACCCACACAGGCACAGGGAGAACATGCAGGAACCGAACCCGCAACCTTCTTATGGTGGGGCGACAGCGCTAACCACTATTCCGCCGTGCTGCCCAGTCACACTGTTGCAGTTCAGTAATTGTTTTTCAAATGAGTTTATGGTCTCAGTCTGTAGTTTCAAGCCTTCTTCAATAAAAAAAAAAAAATAAATAAATAAAAAATGTTGATTTGTTAAAATGATGGTCCAACTTATGAAAAAATAAGCCATAAAGCAGTAACACGCGATCAGGATACAGTACAGAGCCAGTCAGGTCCCCTCAGGAGGAGCTTCACCTCCACTTTCTCCTCCAATTAAAGTTTATTCTGGTTGCAAGTGATTGCTAAGTTACAACCTGGAGACTTCACAAAAAGGTTTTTCACTAACTGAAAGGTGGTGTGACATGGCAGTGACGCTTGTAAATGTAATAATTCTCTGTAATCTACTGGTAATTTGTGCGGGTCCAGGAGTGACAACATGGAAAAATCTAATAGTGTGAATTGTCTGGGCAGATGGGTCCCCGGTTCAACTCCCAGTCTTTGCAGCATCATATCTCCCACAGTCCCATTTTCTGTCACTCTCTTCTCTCCTATAAATAGAAGGAAAAACATCCCGTACAAAAGATTAAGTACAGCAATTCTGTCATGCCTCTCCCTCATTCCTAGAGTTTCTGAGTACCTTTTCCTGTTGGCTCCCATTGTGTGTGTGTGTGTGTGTGCGCGGGCCGGTGACTGGATTTGCTCCTTCTACCAGCTCTCCTGCCGTCTACCTCCACAGCTGCTGCTCATCAACTGGCTCACCTGCTCACCATCAACTCATCAAGGCCTGCAGTGTAAAGCCCTGCTTATCCCACCAGATGCTGCCAAGCTGTGTCACCGATGTGGTACTAACACTACGGCTGAGCAAGTCTGACTAGTTAGCGCTTGTTGCTGTTTGACTTTTGCTAATCATGTTCTTTTTACCTGTGCCTCAGGACCTCCCCCCCCCCACACCAGTCAGCCAGTCTTGCCCTGTACTCCACCTGCCTTCCCCTTGCACATTCATCAACAAACTCTGCACCCCTTGAGTCCAGCTCTTACCCCCTCCTGCTCCAAATTTCTTGCATCTTGCAATAAACTGCCAATCTCTGTTTGCAATACTGAGTCCAAATTCAGGCTCTGAGTATACCTGCTGTTGTGGCTGGTCAGTCTAAAAGTAACCTGGAAATGTCAAAAAATAAATAAATAAATACATATAAAACAAAACATTTAATCTTATTGTATATGTCCATAATGACTTGAACATTCAATAGGCTCAATCCCAAATTTCACAGAAGGGGAAATACTTTATGACAGTGAGATTCATTGTAACATTAAAAAGAGCACATAGTGGATTCTCCTCGCCTGTGTTTTGGTTTAAAAGTGTCAGAGGTGTTGAAAGGGTTAAGCATGTCTTGGCTGTTTTTGAAGTCCAAAGCTGAAACGTGAACCTTATTGGTTTAACTACTGGGTTTTCGATGTGGCTGTAAATGCAACTTTGGTCGGCAGCCACTCTACTATAGATGTATGTCGATTCTGGTTGATTTAAAGAGCAGTGGCTCCATTGGAGGAGATGAATTCTGAATAGCCGACAGGCCTCAGGCTGGGCTCTCTCTCCGTTTTTATTAGCTCTTTGCTCTCCCTCTCTTTTCTAATGTGTCTTCAACTAACTTGTCTACCTCTATTTTCTGTCCCTTCAATCTCTCTCTCTCTCTCTGTCTCACCCCGGGGCTTTATAGAAGTCCCATGTTATCACCTTCTGTTTCCAATTAAATCAGTTTTATGATTTCAGGAAAATCTGCCTTGGCCAACAGTGACCACATCAAGCTGCCTTGTGTGTTATCTTATTTTACTTCAAGGTATCCAGTTCCTTTGAGGGGGCCGAAATCACCAATGGGTCTCCATTAATTTAACACGGCCGTGTATGTCTTTGTGTGATATACTTTACTCCACGCATGTTTGTATGCATGTCCCATCACACAAGCTGCAATGAATTAGATTCCTTGCAGGCAAATCTATGTCCAATCGTCTGACAAACCTCCCACTATCGATTATCTCCTCTTTCCTTTCTTTTCCTCCTCCTTCACCTTCCACCTCTCTGCTGATCGGATCACCTTCCCTCTCTTAAGCCTTGTCTAGTCTTTACTCTCTCCCACCATCTCTCTCTGTAATTGATTCCCCTCTCTCTATATCTCTGTTCCGGGGAGTGTCTGCTGGTTAGCCCTCCTTTGACCTTGACACAAACGTAAGATTGGAGATAGAGAGAAATCTCTGATCAGCACAGCACATCCATCCATTTGAGAAGTATGTCAGACAGGTTTGATTAGTGAGGATCAAAGCTTTTTCTTGACATTTAAATCAGACAAATCGCTCAGTTTATTACTTACAGGAGTAAATGTTAGTAGAAGGAGAATTGATCTCCAATGAGAAAAGATGGTTAGACAGACTTAGTAGAAGTAGAAGCAAAACCAGTCCATCTCACTACAACCCAAAGTCAGCTGCATTTGTTCAAAATCTATAGACCTGCTTCATCTCTGACCTGCCGGTCAAACACAGGTCAAGCTGACTGTCCTTTTATCCGCTGCCTGTGGAGTTCAGTTCACACACACACAGAAGAAGTGAGCTGCTAGCTGCCGTGCAAACTGATAAAACATCTCATTCATAAGTTGTTGTGGGTGTAAAAGTGCTGGAGCCTCAGTGTGAGACACTTTGTGGATGTGTGTCTTTTTAAAACGTCTTTGCTACAGTGCACACTTGCAGTGTAAATTAGCGGGGTTGTGTTGCATTTGCATCAATGCCAATCGATGCTGATAAATGTAATCGGGTCTCGCCATGTTCTTTGGCCAGTGGATAAAGGGCTTCACTTTTCTTGCACAGTGATGCTTGAGACTGCTCATCTACATCATTTTATCATAATTGATAGAAAATATGTTGAAAAATACTAAATAGGGCCCAAACATCAGATTTCAGGACTTGGAATTTGGTCATTTTAATATCATTTGCAATCAATTCTGTTGATTTAAGATTGTTTTTGGAACAAATGGCTTTTTCCTCATCTACATTCCTGTATAGCTTTAATTGAATTATTCTCAAAAGTTGATTCGATAATTCAGTCATCGGTCTCTCGTTATTTTTGTATTGTGGGATTCTTTCTAGTCCAAGAAAAACACACATATTCACACTGGTTCAGTCAGGAGAGCATGAACTTCTTCATCTCACTCCTCAACAATGTTATTTAAAGGTCAAAGCATTGGCGATGAACCACACTCCTGCATTTCATGCATGAAACATCTGCACGTTTGCCAACTAGCTAACTCATGAGAGTCCAGTTTAAACGCAACTCTGCAGATGTAGTTTGATACAATCTGCGGTTACAACATCTCAAACTCAGTAACAAAGCATGTTGGCTGAAAGAGCTATCAGCCTGCTGGACCGAATCCAGCCCCTGCAACAGATACATCTTGGATATCCAATGCTGTGCATCAATAGCGGAAAGTACAAGAATCTTGATCAGAATAAAGCAGGAAGTTGCAGCTAGGATGACTTGAAACCAAATGAGTCTGCATCTTGTAGAGACCTTTGAATCGCACAAAAAAGGCAGCAGTTAATCTGTCATTTGCAAATTTCACTTTCTGTTTGTAATGAATTCTGTTCAAATGACAGACAGTGCAGCCTTTAAAATTTTCGCTGTCAGATACTTGACATTAAAGGGTGAAATTAGAAATACCTCCCCACACACACACACACACCCGTCAGAACACAATCAGCTAACACACCTCGGGTAAACAGAGACGCAACCGAATCTCCCTGACTGCATCAAACGCTTCTGACATTCAACCCTTTTCACAGACGAGTTCACCCTCTTCTCTTAGCATTCTGGAAATCTGCCACTGCTGTCCGTGTCATGCGCAAGACATCCCTGCCTGAAGATACCGGGAACAAAGACAGCTGATAGATTGTCCTGCCAAAATACAGCTGTGTAATACAGCTCTGACATCCTGTCGGCTATGAAGCATCCTTTGTGCTGTAGAAGGGATCAACGACAAGAACACAGAGTGTTACCGTCAAACTTACTTACCAGCAATTTTGGGTGGGGAAAATTCTGTTGTCAAAGATACAACCATCACAATTGATTAAATTGCTTATAACTAGCAACAAGTTTTCTTCTAATGGAACCAAGGGGTCATTGGCTCAAATCAAGGTGTTGATCATTGACCATGTTTCCACTCTGAACTCAGGTGAAGACAGTGGTCACAAAAAGTTAGATTTCACTTTCAATAAATAACACAAACTGCTTCATCTGCTTCCAATGTATAAATCAGTCAGATAAATAATGTTTTCAGGCAACACAGAATCCAAAACCTGTGACTGCATCCACCCACTGATACATTTATTATTATCATTAGGTCACTGTACAGTGGGTGGTCATTTTTCCCGATTACTAATTCACACTAAAAAGAGAGATAGTGGAAGAAATCTTTAAATTTTAATCAGCTGGTACAGTGAATTTATTACTTTCTATAATGGGTACGATTGTTTAGCCTTGGAAAAGCGCTGCTCTTTCAGTTTACTATAACTGCACCCATTCTAGTTAGTACTATCACAATACAAGAAACATCTCCATGTGAGATTGTACTGAATGCACTGTACTTTGCCTGTGTGGAATCCAAATTGTCTAGACATAGCCCCTTCCAATAATCCCTTGTTGGCAGTGTTCACACTTAGCTTGGTGAGCAGTGGCTCGTACTGTCACATATCAGCAAGAGGGTTCACCTCCTGTTCTCGGGACAGGGTTAGATTAACTGCCAAACCTTAATTGCCTGCATGCGATCAAAATGTCTTTATCTGGAGACTCTGCGAGAGACTGCTTACCTATCCATGGTGCAACCTGCCCTCACCCAGTGTCAGCTGGGATTAGCTCATCCCCCATGCCTCAATATTCCTTAAAGGGTAGGTGGGGCAGATGACGGTTTGATGGAAACTAAAGATTATTTAAACATGCTTCAAAAGCTCAATTAAAAATACAAGGGACATATTAGACATCATTATTGATCCATTTAACATGAAGAAAAGTAGCAGTGAAAACTTAATCAATAAGGCCATTAGAGCATGATATAAAATTTACAGTATGTGCACAATCACACTTGTAATTAATAATTATGCACTGGTGAACTAATTCCATTCTAATCATATGTAACCACAGAAACAAGGCAGAATGTCCTGCATCCACAGCAACCCTGTCTTTCTGTGGTAACAGGGGGAGAGTCAACACAGCATTTCTCTCTCCAAATGGCTGAAGCAGACCTACGGTTTGCCAACATGTCATCAAGGGCTCTGAGGATCATCATCATATTTCCCACCTCACCCTGCAGGTTCGGCTGCGAGGCACAAGGTTAATCTTGTCTCATTAGAGCATTAATAGGTCACCACATTCGGAATCGATCACAGCCATTCACAGATCACAGGCCAGCGTGTTAACATGGCCCCCAAGGGCAGGGTCTCTTGTATATCAGAGACAATTTGTTTCTTCCAACCTGACATGCATGGATGCCAACACCTTACCTATATGCCCACCGCTTAACACAACAGTATGACCTCAAACCTAACACATAGTCAGACTCCTTGGGCTGTGGTCACGTGGCTTTTTTTCTTCTTCTTCTTTTTTTTACAGTGCTTACACCATAAGTGCACCCTAGAAACCAAATTTATCTTTTCTAAGTCTTTAAAACTTTTAATTTGGCGATAGGATGCCCACTAAACAAGCATGGCCACAGTTTTAGCTGATTTTCTGTTTTCATGGGAAATCTATTTTTCAATGTTATTATGTTTTACTATTTTTCTATTTTTTTTATTTTACTAATTTCTTGTTTTATTTAAAGTGTTGACATCCACAAGGAGATGCACTTGGATTTTAGTACCCGAAAGAACATTTTCATATCAGCTCATAAGAATAAAGCAATTTTGAGCAGAGCTCAGGAAGACACGCAAAGGGACCTTCAAAGTTGGATGGTGGATCCTGGTGATCTGTGTGTGAGGTCGTGGCTGAGACCAGTGACTTGTGACATCACAAAGAAATCCTGATGCCTGGTTTTATGGCTCAGTCTCTGAAAACATGCTGTGAGCATTTCTCCGTGAACTGAGATCTATATTACTCTGTGTTAATGCTGAACCTCGACCTGCTTCAAATCGTATTTAGTATTTCAGTTGTTATTGTGCTCACATGGTGCATATTCTGACATTGTAACAAACTTGCATTAAATCAGGCAAATCTTTCTGAGAATTGTAACATTCTGTCTGACATATCTGTCAAAATTCAGACATTCACATATCCGGGCAACAAAAAGGTGGTTTCACTTTTGCTCTCTAGGATGCAAAAATCTCAAAACTGCTTGCAGAGAACTTTATAATTCCAGGAGGATGAAAAAGTGAAGGCTGGTTGGAACGATGTGCTGGAGGCATTTGTGGTTAGGTCAACTAACCACAAATCCAACACAACAACAGCAGATTTTTTTTTTTTATTTTAACCCAAAGGCTCAACAGCAGTTGAAGCCAGCCTGCTTAATGACCAAACTGAGGACACATACAAACATTTCACACAGTTTTCACCGAATTCAACTTAAATCCAGCTTAACACACTGTGCCAAGTAGCAAGAACTGTCACAAACCAGCAGAAATATGACAAACAAAGCCATGACCTTCCGCTTTGTCTCTGGGCCTGTGTTCCATTTCAAACGCCCCATAAAAGAAGCTGATCTGCTTCAGGCTGCAAACAGATTCATTACACATTTGTTCCTTTTACATATTTTAAAGGCCATTTGTAAAAATAAGCACACTAAAATAAAACACCAGCCCACCATCCACCTCTGCTAAATATGGATGTTTTGTGATGCCCAAGTTCAGGGAGGTGGGAGGATGTGGCAAAGCTAAATGAAACAATTTGCTCTGGGATGGAGGAACTGTGCTCAGCTGCTTAAATGACACACAAACCTCAATAAGAAATGACAACTCACAGTGATGTGGACATAATTGAAAATGAGTTAAGGTGAATTGACTGATGAAATAAGGATGTACACATCATGGCGTGTGGTGGTGGCACGCATAAACACAGTAGTGAGAGAGAGGAAAATGGATTGCAGCAATCTGAAGCAAGGCGATTAAAATCTCAAGTGTGAAAAGTCGATGTCACGCACAACACCACACACAGAAAGTCTGAAAACAGCAACACACACACACACACACAGAAAAGGCCCATTATAAATCAACTCAAAGCAACAGCCCTTATGCTTCAAAGTCATCTCTGTATTACTTATCCACACACTGAGCCCCTCTCCAGGAATACCAATTTATCGTCATCTATCATATCACTCAGAGAGGGACACAAAAAGACAGGGGGGCAGCGAAGGAAAGGGTTAGAGAGGCAGGTGGAGAATGGAAGAGAGGGACAACATTATTCACATAACTCCTATTCATACAATCCATCCTTATCCAAACAGCAAACGAAGAGAGAACACTTCGACGATGATATTGACGTTCACACATACAGTACATGAATGCACTCAGTCACTCACTCATTCACTCATTGACTCTCTCTCGCTCTCGCTCTCTCACACACACACAGATTGTGGCCCAAGGCTGCAAGATAAGAGCGGGGAGTGTTCTGGAGAGAAAGCTCCCTCATTGGTGTGCAAGGCTGCACATGTTCTAATCCTCACTTATATCCCCTGTGTGGGTTCATATGTGTGTGTGTGTGAGAGAGAGAGAGAGAGAGAGAGAGGGAGAGAGAGAGCGGGACAGACAGTGTGTGTGTGTGTGTGTGCGTGTGTGTGTGGAGCACTCCCTTGCTTTCCTTCGCTGCTACTAAAAAGACACAGAGGACCTATTGTGCCCAAGGAAGGAAAATCAGTCCATTTTCCAAAAAAAAAAGGGAAAGGAATGAACAGCTCTCTCTCTCCTTCTCTCTCACTCCTTCCGTTCATCTCTCTTGACCTCTCTCCCTCCTTTCCTCCCTCAAACGCCACCCCCCACCCTCACACTCTCTTTCTTCTCCCCTCTCATTCACACAGCAGCTGAAAATGGTGAGGCCTTGCTCAAAAGGAAGTCCGTATCACAGCGTTCACGGCAGCATCTCCCTGAAAGCAACTTTACAGCGTCTAAAGAAAAAAAGTTCTGTTTCTGGAAGAGGAATTTAAAGTATACCAGGATTGAGAGAACGTGATGATGGTGGGGGGTGTCAGCAATAACAGCAAAATATCATTAAGGAGGAAGATTCTTTCTTTCCTTTTTTTTACAGCATCAGCTCCTTCACTGTGGAACACAATTTTGTAGAAAACCATATTATCCAAAAGTCTGCTTACTGAGTGAAACCCTGGTCCCCACCAGGTAATGCTTGTTTATTGAAACAATCTATCATTGTGAGCCGTTGGGGATTTGATGTGATGTAAGAGGCCCAGTTTTTATGAGATGAATGGATGTGGGACTGGGACAGCAGAGGTGATGATGGGAAAATAATGCCTCATTATTAATAAATTCAAGAGGGTACTTCCTGTTTATTAAATCTTGGGACTTTATTTTGTAGTTTTTGGCCATAAATCATGTTGTTAAGTTGCAGTGAATAGTCAAACTATTTCTCCCTTTACAGAAAAACTTCATTGTTCAACTTTGACCTTACTGTTACTGTGCACACACAAACTGTGTCCATGATCTAAGCTGTTTTTGGTTCAGTATTAAAATAAAGTGTCATTCAGAAATAAGATACGAAAAACATTTCCCTCAATGCATTGCAAAAATAATATATAGCTGCTCAGAGCACAACTCAAAGCTGCTCTTTGATTAAAATGCATGATGCACATTTTGCATCCCCCTCTGTTAGTACACAGTGCTGAATCATGTTGATTTCCTTATTGACACAGCAAAATCTGCAGTAGACAATAAAAGTCGATCCCAAATGCAGAAAAGAATCAGGACAAAAAGCTTCAAAAAGGATTTGTCTCATCAGATAGATACTTTCTATGCAAGCAAACAGCAAATACCGCCAATTTTGTAACATGCAAAGTGCAAGTGCTCTGTGTAAAATCACCTCCGGCCGTAAAGTAAAAGCTAAAAAGCATCAGAGAACACATAGAGTTGACTACCTTAATCCTAAAGAGGCGAGAACTTGCTCATCTTGTTGGCACGGTGGGGGGATGTGGGGAGTCTCAGTCGTCATACTGGAACTGGGCCCCATTCCCCACAACATTTCAGCACCTTGGACAGCAACACAGAAGCAAGTAGATATCCAGCAGGGGGAATAAAAAAAAAAAAAAAAAGCATGAGTTGAGTACAAAAGATGGGGGGGGGGGCTTGGAGGAGGATGGCATCGGGCCGAGGATATACAAAGGGGAGGAGGGAGGAATAGGATGGGAGGGGAGGTGATGAGGGAAAAATTTGGCCGCTGGGAGGCCATTCACAGAATGCACAAAGAGTCAATGTCAACTGAGGTTGAAGGACAGAAAACAGAATTAGCATTACAGCATTACACAGTTCATCTAGGGGAGAGGAGCAGGATGGGTCTGTGAATGCATCAGGGGGTAGCTGCGTGCATGAACAATACACGCAAACCTGCAGCTTTGTGGGACAGGAGGTGTGTGTGTGTGTGTGTGTGTGTGTGTGTGTGTTTGTGGGGGGGCACTGTGTATTTCATGACTGTTACTCTTTAGCAGCAGCATTTTATTGCTCATCCGCAGCAACAGCTCAGTGCAGCCGGTTGTTACTATGCCTTTTTTTGTTTGTTTCCTTTTTCTCTCTATATAAATAATATCACATCTCAGGGGCAAGATGCTTGATATTTTCTAACTTTCTGCCCCTGCTGACCTTCGCTTTTCAGTACAGGCATATTTTCTTTGCTCCCATCAAATGCGGTTGATTGCGGCACCATTAACAACCACACAATACATTACTTGACCACCATTTGCCTCTCAAGGCCAAACTATGTATTCTTTTTCGAGCATAAAATCATTTCGCAAGTCTTCAGAGAGACACTGAAGAAAATTGACCCTCAATATGAAACATTAGTGCATTAGAAGGATGGACGCAGAGGAGGATTCTTGGAAGGAGGTGCTGGAAATTAGAGTAAATGTGTCATTGTTGGGTCGAAGAAAGAACGACGGAGGAGCCATCACTCAACTCGACTAACTCAGGAGGAGCAAAAATGAAACAAAACAAACAAACAAAAAGAAAAAAAGCAAACAACAACACAATCTCATCCATCATTAGCCGAGCCATCACATTTCAATGGAGGAGCTGCAGGCGAGCTCTGTTTTCATTTTCTCTGACACACACACATCCGATCCGTCCGCAGCACACAGCAGCATCCCAAAATAAGCATGCAGAACTGTCTCACAACAAAATTTACCCAAAGCTCAGGATCTTGACAAAGTGCTTCAGTGAAAATTTAATGGCGCAATCTTTATCGCGCTGTATTGCTCCCCCATAGCATACAATGTTCTCTAGAAGTCTGTACATCTCCAAAGACAAAGCAAAAGGAACAATATTCTCCCTGTTCGACAACTCACATATCATTTCACACTCAGTCGGGACTTTTTCTTGTTTTTTTTTTTTTTCTTATTTCATTTTTTTAAACGGACAAATAATTCATCTATTTTACATAAAGATTTGATTCCTTAAAATACAGCACTTTCAGAAAAAAAGCAACATTTCCATTTTGCAGAGAGCAATGTCGATAAAATAGTTGAGTGCAAAGGCACTTTCTGGAGTAAGTGGAGTAAGATTCTGCCGCTTCTTGGGATTTTTAAAAGTTTTTTTTTTCTTCCTTTTATGCTTCAACACTCACCATTTGTCTTGTGTGTGCTAAGTATGTACAGGAATGTCAATCTGTAGCATTTCCTCTTCTACAAAGAATTATTATTTCATACTTTTTTCTGTTGTTCACAGGTGAAATAAAATACAGTTTTATGAAAAAAAAAAAAAAAAAAAAAAAAAAGCACAAAGCCGGATTTGTACACAGTCCTTGCCCATAGTATACCTGCCATCACCAAAGTCTTTTATAATTTCAATTTTCCAAAAGAAGAAGAAGAAGTAGAAGAAATAATTTATACTTTCCAGGAGAAAAAATAGAGCTGCATAATAATATACTTCTTATAATCCTTTTATACATCTGAAAAAACAAAATGAGAAGAAAAGGAAGAGAGAAAAAAGATGGTCAAAGGCTTCAGTTCACGTCGAGTCAATCATGTAGGACTTAACATAGATAGATAAGATAGATATATAGACGGCTATTATTACAGTAACTGCGTGATTATTATGAATGCTGCACAGAACCTGGAGGTGGGGGAGCTAGGGGGGAGAGAGGGTGGAAGGAGGTGGGGGGTGGGCATTGTCGCTATCTTACAGTTGGCTCATCGCCGTCTGTTTCTCCAGAACCTCCAGGTAGTCCGGTTCTGTTTTTAGCTTCCCGGGCAGCACCAGCGGATGCTCACTGTTTCTAGAAGGGTGTTCAGCCCCGTAGTATTTCCTGGGGGTGCCGTACAGCACGGTTTTGTTCAACCTGTCCTGGTTGGTGATATGCCGCCTGGCCGTAGCAGCTTCGTAGGGGGGCACGACGCAAGGTCTCTTGGGTAAAGTGCAAAAGTTGTAATTGTAAGGAGGGACGCCTGCAACTGTGGGGAGCTCCTTGTTGGGCCTCTCCCCTAAGTTTTGGTAGAGCAGCTCAGGAGGCTCAGGGGTGGTCAAGCCACAGGGCGTAGGGGATTTATCCATAAAATCCACTGTGCTGATGGTGTAGGCCCCCGGACTGCGAGTTAGGACGTCATCCTTCTTTGCATCCAGGGGCCCGAAGCTGAGCTCCTTCAGGTTGCGATAATACGCCACCTGTTCGCCATCCTTCTGCATGTAAATTGGGTTTTGGCACATGGAGCCCACGGGTGGGGGGATGTAGTTATACACATGGCTCTCAGAGGTTTTGTCTTGGGTCGGTTCAGGGGTGTAGGAACCGTATTGCACTTGGAAGGAGTTAAGATCTAAGTTGTTGGCGCCCGTGGGCACGTGCTCTACCCCTTTGCGCCGTTTCAGGACAAAAACAAAAAGACCTGCACCAAAGCAGACAGACAGGATGAAAACAACCAGAAGCCCAAGAATCAGAACCGAAAGCGGGACCTCAGGGTGCAACTCCGGGGTGTGGAGTCTGGATTCAGTGGGGCTAACCGAGCTAAAAGAAGAAGAAGAAGAAGAAGAAGAAGAAGAAGAAGAAGAAGAAGAAGAAGGGGGGGAGGAGGAGGAAGAAGAAGAAGAGGATGAAGTGGGGGTGGCAGCTTCAGTGCCAGGGCTTATTAATGTTGGGGCTTTCGTAGGTGGGGCATGTTGTGGTGGGGGCGGTTCGCTGGGCTCGGGGCAGATGGCCTCGTTACGAAGCGAGCGCAGCAGGCGGCCTGCGTGCTTTGAGGGGGAATCGCACGTGATTTCATTCACCACCACGCTGGTGCTGGACAGCTCCATCCAGTTTTTGAGTGCGACGATGTCACAGGTGCAGTCCCAGGGGTTCTCCTGCAGGTCGATCTGGATGAACGCGGAGAGCTGGTCCAGGACTCCTTTGACTGGCAGGTGGGAGAAATGATTATTCCGCAGGTTGAGTCTCGTGAGCATGGTTCCCCCGAAAACATTGTCAGGGAGCGATCGCAACAGGTTGTTGTTCAGGAACAGCAGCTGGAGGTTGTGCAAAGAGTTAAATGTCTGTGGCAAAATGTCCTTAATGATGTTATATTCCAAATACAGATACTGGAGTGACTGCAGACCAGAGAAAAGGGACTGAGACAGCGACTCAATGTAATTCCCATTTAGATAAAGTCGTCTGAGGTTTGTTAAGTTCTCAAAGGCGCCCTCCTGAATTACTGCTATTCTGTTATTTCCTAAATGGAGCAGCTCCAGAGAGCTATACTCAGTCAGATCAGCTCTGTGAATGATTTGCAAGTAGTTACCGGTCAGGTGGAGTTTCTTTGGATAGGAGGGCTTGGGGTTCAGCTCACTGATGTTATGCAATTTCCTCTCTTGGCAATTGATGTTCAGTCCGCTGTCAGGGTTTTGTGACGTGCACACGCACACGCTGGGACACAACATGGGAACAGGGGAGCGCGTCTGGTAAACCATTATAGGCCCAAAGACGTGCTTGTCCTTTGAGATGCGGGGGGTGGGTCGGTAGCGCATCTTGGGCGGCCTGGAGGCTTTCGGGGCCCGGGTGGGGGTGATAACGCCGGAGTGGTAGGTCGGGGAGAGGGCCCCTTGAAAGTGAGAGTCAGAGGGGGGGTGGACGCGCTCTCCGGCGTTCCTGCGCGGGCACAGATCCTGCTTTATGAGCTGGGTGATGTCTTTCCCGTGCAGCCTGAACGGCGTCTCGCACACTATGTCCCCCACGAACACGGAGATGGTGTCCAGCCAGGATTTGAGGGGGATCAAGTCGCAGGTGCAGTTCCACGGGTTCTCCTCCAGCTGGATCTCCATGATGCCGCCGATGTGCTCCAGCACGCCGGCGAACGGCAGCATCTTCAGCCGGTTACCGCGTAAATCCAAGTGCGTGAGGAGCACGAAGCGGAATATATTCGGAGGCAGGGACAACAGCAGGTTGTCGTTCAGGATCAACACTTTGAGTTTATTCAGTTTGCTGAAGGCGCCAGGCTCTATGGCGCTGATGTAATTATAGTCCGCCTGCAAATACTCCAAACTCTCCAGCCCGGCGAAGGTGTCCTCTTTGATCACCTCCATGTTGTTGTTGTTCAAGTGTAGCCGCTTCAGGAAGCGCAGCCCGGTGAAGGCTCCGGTCCGGATCTCCTGTAAGCCGTTATTCCCCAGATGCAGCGAGGTGACATTGCCGTAATTGACGAACTCGTTTGCGCCGAGCCGAGACAGGAAGTTTCCATTTAGAAAAAGCTGGGAGACCTTATTGGGGGGGCCCTGGAACTGGCTGACTGTGGTAAATCCTTTATTCTCGCAGTTGATGTTAAGAATGTTCTCCCGCTCCTCACAGGCGCAGCGGCTCTTGCAGATGTCTTTGGAGGCTGAAGTTTTGCGGCTCTCCGTTTCGGACGGTGACAGGCTGGTGACCGTGAGGACGCTCAGCAAGAGGACGCCGCTCAGCATTTTTACAGCAAGAAATGGTCGCTGAAGTGTAGATCCAGCATTTAACTTTGCAGCGGGAGCCTTGGATGGAGAGGGGGAAAAAATCAGGGAGTGAGTTCTCACAGTACAGAGGACACACACACACACACACACACACACACACACACGCTCGCACAGGCGCGCAGCAAACAGGCGCACCGCCGTTATTTGGTGTTAAAATGGGGCCGTGACGCACCGGAGTTGTGCAAATCTCTCCATTGACCTTCACTTTGAATCCAAAAAGAATCCAAAATCCGCTCTCCAGAAACACAAAATAATAATCATTAAAAAAATTACAAAAAATCAATCCTTGAGCAAAAAGCAAGCAAAACCACCGCAAATCGGCTCCTGCCTGGTGGAAGGAGTTGGCACATTGTCAGAGGCAGAGGAAAAAAAGAAAGAGAAAAAAGGAAAAGAAAAAGAAAGCCACTTGCTGCAACCTCCGTTTTCCCACAGGAAGAGCGCCGGTTTATTCTGTGTCTTCATGCAGATCTCCAGCAGCTGCAGCCAAACACTCAGAGGGAGACCCGCTCTGCGAAACGCTCCCTCTTTTCCCATTCACACCAAGAAAGCGCTCCATTTTTCTTATCATTAGTTATTTTCTTCCCTTTTGTCCACACAAAAAGCAATAAAAAATAAAAATAAAAACAACTATATATATATATATGTATTATTATTATTTTTTAAGATCCAGAAATAATGCGCAAAGGCGCACCATGACGCACAGTTTCTTCACCGCCTTCTCCAGCAGAGAGGAGACTGGTGAAAGTGAAGTTGGTGGGAGAAAAGAGGGGAAGAAAAAGGAGCGCGATGAGAAGTATATTCCCCGAGCTGAGGCATAACTACACAGGCAGAGAGTCTTCTGCTGTGCTGCCGCTTCCTCCTCCGCTCCGCACACTGAGAGCAGCACTGAGCGTCTGCTGCTGCTGCTGCCCGACTGCGCTTCTGTGTGTGTGTGTGTGTGTGTGTGTGTGTGTGTGTGTGAGAGAGAGACTGAGAGACAGAGAGAGAGAGAGAGAGAGGAGCCCAGGGGCAGTTACGTCACCGACAGGCAACATGAACACACACATTCAGAGAGAGAGAGAGAATCTAAATTTATCTTAAAGAATGTGGAAAATCTGAAACATCGTCCAAAGTCTTTCCCTATTTTAAAACTCGAGCACTAATCAGAGGGAATTTGAAATCCCCCACACGGCTGCTGTTATGGTTGTGGTTGTTGTTGTTGTTGTTGTTTTTGCAGCTCATTTATTCTGTAGTTAGAGCAGAAATATTTGCTTTCAAATGAAGAGGAAAGTGGAGGCTGCAACAACACCGTGTTCTAGTTCTCATTTGCGTTAGTTGGTTTTTGGCATTTAAAGAGTCAATTACTGACTAATAAGGACTTGACACCAAAGTCCCAAAACAGAAAATAATGATGTGATTAATCCTGATGACGGATCCGGGTCTGGCGTCATTTTATGTCCGTGGTACCTAATATGAATGAAATACTAATGCTGCTCTCTGGTACAGACAGATTTATTATTCGTTTTTTTTATACATGAATCCACTAGGAGGCAGGAAAGACCTCTTTTCGCGATCCCAGTTATTTTCTCTTTAACTCTTCATCCTCACAGTCTATAGACATATCATTGTTTTCAGCGACACATCATGGAGAAGCTTCTTCCTTTCTCTCAGTGATGGACATAATTATACATAAAGACAACAGTAATATAAGGAAGTGAAATACAACTACAAGTAAATATGATCAAATAATGTACAAATGAAATGTAAATCCTCCTCAGCCCCACCTTCTCCTGTTATTTTTTCTGTTAAAAAGGAAAGAAAGATGGCAACAGTCAAATTATAAACAAGAGCTGCACGCCAACCAGTGGCTTTCCTTATGATTGATCAACATTTGTTTTCCTTACTGTTACTTGATCCCAAGAGGACACAAATGTCAGGGCTTTGATTAATAAGGTATTTTTACTCATTTGTTGATAGGACAGTGGGGAGGCAAGAAAGGATGAGAAAAGGGGTACGACATGCAACAAAGATTCAAGATTTGAAGTCCACTGAGCATTTGTGCCTGTGTAGTGTGCAACCTAACCACTGGACTATGAATTTGCCGCATACGCCAGAGTTTTAGGAAAGGATAAACATAATTGGCACTCTCATTGCTGTCACCCAGACGCTATCAGGGCAGAGCAGCCAACACCAGCAGTAAGAGATGAAACTGCTGCCAAGAAAGTATAATGTCCAGAGTGAAGCTGTTTGGATGGTGCCCCCAAGAAATCTGCAAGCTGTGTTAATGCACGAGGAGACACTCAGCCTCTAAGACAACCAGACTGAAAGTCATTCCTGTAAGCTGAAACAAACAGCCACTTTCACCTGCAGTTTTACTAATAAGATGATAGCTTCTCAAGAAAACATTATTTTTATTATTTTATACCTTCCAATCGTTCCACTCACAGTCCCACTCATCCGCGCTCATGCAAACAGAGAAGTGGATGGAGAAGTATTGAAAACATTTGTTTCTCTCCTCTCCCAGGCATATTTCAGTGGAGACACTGACAAAGTGGCTCGTCCTGTAACAGAGACAGGTCCTCACTAAAAAGCCTCCACGTTTTATTCCTCACTCTGCCTCTGATGTACTACTTGTGTGACAATGACTTCCTCTGCGACAGGAAGAAGCCTGAAAACGAATGCCGAGACAAGGTTTAAGGCAAACACTATAACTTTTTAAGGAGCACCTGCTTATTCATACGATCGTCCAATCAACCGATCTTGGCACCACTGCAGATAAAAAGTCAGGAGTTTCAGAGCACTGCATGTTCACATCAAGCATCAGTATTGGGCATCAAATCGGTTTGAGTGTCTCTAGATGTGCTAATCTGCTTGTTTTTGTTGTTGGTTCCAAACTGGCCCAAGTTTACAAGCTCACCCGTGTTGAGGTGGATGAGCTACGACAGCAGAAGACGTCAGGTTCCACGTCTTGTCGGCCAAGGAAAGAAACCTGGGCCTGCAGTGGACACAGAGTCACCAACACCAGACAGATGTAGAATCAGTGGAATCATAGACCCAACCTGCTTTCTTCCAGCAGCCCAAGTAGGTGGTTGTGCAACAATCTGGGGAATGTTTTTCTTGACTCTGGTCCTATTTTACTTCTCGTGCTGACCATGTGCTTCCTTTTATGGCTGCAGTGTTTAATGACTACCTCTTGTAGGGTAATGCTCTTCATCACAGGTATGGGATGTGATGAAACACACTCAAAAGAAAGCTTCAAACCAAATCAAATCCCTTTATTTGTGGGGAGACCAAGAAAAAACACCCACAGTAGATTGTTAAATTGAATAAAATTAAGGCGGAGAATTCAAGAAATAATAAATAATCTGCTATAATGCTCCTTTAGCCACTTGGGCTGGAGCAGCCACTTGCTGAAAGAACTCTGCCGAACAGTGAGCGAGTCTTGCGGGGGCAGAGAGTCGATCTTCATCACAGATGACAGCTTAATCATCATCTTCCTTCCCTCCAACCACCTCCACCGGCTCCAGGGGGCATCCCAGCACAGACCTGCCGTTCCTGAACACTTTGTCCAGTCTATTCCTGTCACCTGCAATAGATGGTGCTCCCCTGCAGACTGCACCATGACAGATGGCGGCCTCCAACATAGTGTCAAATAGTTCTCAGGAGTGTCGCCTGCATTCAAGAAAACCAGTCCAAAGTGTTGAGGGATCCAGGACAAGAAGAAAGGAAGTTGTTTCGCGAGCAAATAAAGGGCGAACCTAGTATTAGCATATTGTTCTTAATAATGTATGCAGCCAGTAAGTGTATCAAAGGTAAATAAATGGGCCCTGAAAGCTGATTAGAGTATAAATCAGAATGACCTTAAGTATGGACTATGGTTTGACAGAGTAAATTTTGCAGACTGCCAGTTTTTTTTTTTTTTTTTTCGCCCTTAAGTTTTCCTGCTCATTCATTCACATTTTTATTTGTGTCTGGAGAATAGACATCAGTCCTCAGACAACCTCAGGGCTGCAGTCCTGGTGTGTAATGGCAAAAGCCAATCCCTTACGGAGCAGCACGGAGCAACACCAAGGCACGCTTGATTTGTGATTCGTGAGGGAGTGCCTTAACTCAGCTCCACGAGAGTTGAAGTCACTGCAGAGAAACGAGAACACGAGTGACGTGGGAGCTTTTGGAAGGACTCCTGGAGGCAGTCCTCAGTCAGGCTGCAGTAAGGCATCTGCAGCCTGACTGAGGACTGACAACAGGCTGTGACAACAGCTTGTGACAGCTGGCTGGGCATGAAAGCACAGAGAAGAGGATGATTTTTTTCCCCTCATCAGGGTCTGACAGGACCAGTCCAACTCTAGCAGTATATTCTGAGATGGCTATATATAAAACATACACCCTCTGAGTCCCACCTGTAATCCAATTAGAGCTAATAGATCCTAATTACATCAACAGTGATGGTGAGTGTGGAGAATGAGGACCATGACGATGAGGCATCACAGCCTTTTCTTTATTTATCAATGAGAGTGAGAGCTGCCTCAGGATTCAGCGATGATTGATGGGTTGAAGGAGTGCTGATGGGAAAATCCTGCAGGTTTCCACCCGAAGCCAGCTGGGCATATATTGTCAGACCACTGCTCCACAGCACATTTGTCAAATCAATCACATGCCACCGAGGACGACTGTAACTGAGGTGTGCATCTGTGAGAGAGAGAGGAATTAATGGAAGAGGAGGGTAAGCTACACCAACCATTTTGCAAGATGAGAGGACTCTCTATTTTGTGAATATTGGGATACAATTAGTGGCCCTACTTGCAGCAGTATTTCAAACAAGAAAATGTATTAATTTAAATCGAATTTCTGCATGAGGAGAAAGTAAATCTTACTATAAAGTAAAGCTTAAAGGCATACTTTTTCACTTATTTTCCAACAGTAGCACAGAGAGCTCGCCCTGATTGAGATTTCTCCTGTCTGGTTGCACCAGAAAGCGGCATGCAGAAACTTTTATCTGATACTCTCAAAGCTTTTCTTAGTTAGTTATTGTCGTTTCTGCTACATTAGCAGACATGCTGACCAATATTCCCAAAAGTTTAATTACCAATGCATATTTATGAATTTATTTCCCCATTTACGTCCCCAAATTTGGCTTTTAGCTCTGCACTTTTCATTCAATGAACAGTTAAACAGCAGCCTTCAATTCTGTTAACCAGCACATTCAGAGTCAGTTAGCAAGCTTGTTGCCATGTTAGCTAAAACCACTTCCTCAATTTTAAACTCTCAAGCTTTCCTGACTGCTAAGATAAGACAATGTTTTAAAACTAAAAAACAAAAAAATGAATTAAATTGCTAAAGATAACCTTCATTCCAATCTTGTGCGTCCATTAATTTGTGGTACCACAGTAAATAATGAATAAACAAACCAAAATAAACTTTTTATTTGTATAATTTACTCTTCTTTTGTGTGCAAGGTGTGGTTGGAGAAAGAAGCAATGGTTTCAGGTAGTGAATAGGTGTATGAGAAGGGAGACATTGAGTGGGAGCTGCTTGATCTGGTGCAGAGACACAGAAAAAGTGACTTCTCACAGGGAGAGACTGATGGATTTGGCATTTTAATAGTTTTGACACATTTCTACTAGTGTGGCCATCAAGCTGGAGCTCATTGTGTGAATGCCACAGGGGATTAGGCTTCTCAGAAGGACCTGTTTTAAAAGGACAAACCACCACTGATCAGAAGGCGCATGGGTTGTTAAATATACATAAATATGTACATAAATATACGTCACGTCTGAAATATTTTAAAAACGTGCTTTAAACCCACTTTTGACTTGTATTCTGTCAGTTTTAAAAAGGCCTGAAGAAAATATATATAAAAAAGGGAACTATACAAGATACAAGGCACTAGTTTTTAAGCAGAATGGACAAATATAGAACAGAAACTCACACGTTTTCATGATTGTCCAATGTTTGTGTGTTTGTGCATGAGCACGTTGAATGTATATTCCTATCTTACAGATATTTCTGAGGGATCCGTTTACAAGTTTTGTATTTCTACATAGCCAGCATGAACATTAACAGCAGTTTATGTATCAGTCCGGAGAAGAGCTTTACATGTTGTTGTATCTGAAAAATACAATATTGTGTCTGAAAAACTTACTGACTTAGTGCAGACTGGATTCTACAGTGTCGCACAAAGTAGCCAGACAAGTTCATAAGGCTGGGGTTGGCTGGTTAAGATGCCAATTTAAGGAGAAGAAAGGAATGACAGAAAAATAAAAAAAAAATGTATGGCTCCTTTCCACCACTGGAGACAGGTCTTTTTGAATTAAAAAAAAAAAATAAAAGTTTGTCGATGAACTCACAACATTTCCTCTAAACTGTTAATGCTCACTTTGTAGCAAAAGCAAAAACAGATTCAGCAGCAGGGTGTTTTCTCTGTGAGCTAGTTTGACTCATCAAACTTGTCCAGCAGAGACGAGAGAAGCTTCCTTCATTTGTTCACTCATCGTCTACCTCTGGGTTGCTTGAGCCAATCCCAGCATCCATTGGGTGGGGCACACCCTGGAGAGGGTGATGCCTTTGGACGGTGGGAGGAAACCAGAGACGGGGACACGCAGACATGCAGACACGGGGGAGAACATGCAAACTCCACACAGAAAGGGCCCAAGCCGACAACCAAACTCATGACCTTTTTATTGTTGGGCAACAGTGCTAACTGCTATGCCTCCCTCATTTGAAGGTTTCATCCCCATCCTGGGCTAACTGTCCCCCACTGCTCTGAGATTGGTTATGATGTTGCTGCCCCGTGTTTACACGTGGTGGAATCTAAACCTGTGCATTGCTGGAAAATCAAGCTGTTGCAACTAGATCTCTGCGTAGTAATGCTGTGTGAGACAGAATATTGTGGCAGTCGTAGATCATTATGGTAGATTTTGTACTGAGAGAGACAAGAGATTTTGATGTTTCTCCTGGAGCTATCGTTTGTGAGCTCGATCTCGACCTGCTGGTCATCTCTTTAAATCAGAAGAGTGAGTGGTTTGATGGTGACAGACCTACAGGTTAATCAAGCGTGGAACTGTGAACTAAAAACATCACATTAATGAAGTCGGATGCAGATGTAGTTTTCAGACGTGCATGTGTGGTTTTAAATAAAATAGTTCAGATAACCGCCTTTTATTTATAGCCTTCTCTGAATATGTGAAAGCTTGTGTTTGTGTCAAACTTGAGTTGAGCTGGTGTCACTGGTTAGCTGATCTCAGCAGCTGTGGTGAGTGCAGAGCTGCTATAAATGGTAGCGATGACAACTAAAACCACGACAATGAGGCCACATCAGAAATTCCAAAAAACTGAAATCGAAAAAAAAAAAACAAAACAAAAACTTGCTTGTGTATGTGATGTGAACATGCATATCAGCTGAAACAACTGTTTGTGCACCGCTGTCACCTCACAGCAACAAGGTCAGCAGCTGAAATGCTATTTCTTGTAATTTCCCACGTCCACAGGCCTGAGTAAGGAAGTTGGAGAGCGAACAGTAAACATATGAGTGTCTCATCTTGCTGTCAGCTCTGCGGTGAAGTGGGTTTGTCCCTCTGTTAAGTCCAGTGTGTGATGGGTTGGGCTCCACTTTGTTGTGCTGTCTTTCCCATAACAGCAATAAAAGCAGCTGTGAGACCTTCTAGCTTTCACTCAAGCAAAGTAACAAGGGACGATGACATCACCCACTGGCTTGTGAGCTGCCATTTTTAAGTTTTCCACTGTATTTGGATCAGCAGGTGGGACCTATAGGAGAAGTGGGGGTTAGATCTGCCCTGCTCTGTACTCTGTCCTGACTTGCAAGGCCCAATACTTACCCTGCTCCATGGTCCATTTTCCCCTAAATGGGACCATCATTTTTAAAATATTTACATCCTGCTGTATTGAAAAAAACTTGAAACTAGGGACCGTAAACTAATTAGGAACACATTTACTGAGCTAATAAGTCAAGTGAAAATAGGGCCATTTTCTTTCAACCTAATCTGAATTCTTCTTACAGCCAGTCGGCCCCTTGATGGTTCTTAGACAGGCTTCATTTTTCAGACCCAGAATCTACACTCACCTTTACATATAGCGTAGAACTCGGGCTCTCGGTGTAGTCTCAGTTCCTTGCTCAGGGGCTCTTCACTTCCCCAGCAACCTTATTCTAAACCGGTTTGGGGGTTAAAACCAACCACATGTGCTTTATTTAGTTCCAGGTCCTTCATATGTTTGAAGTTTGATACAGGAGTAAAAGGTGTTCTCTGTGATATTATGGAAATTCTCTTTGAGATTTCTCTTCTATGCAAATATTTTCACTTCAAACTTCCGCTCATCTGCTGTTTCACCTTTTGGTAAAGGCAGTAATTGTCTGTTGAAGCCGCTGTTTCTGCTGGGCTCCCACACGACAAGGGAGGTAATATGTTATAATGAGACTGACTGCTGATGCAACAGAATCAAATTTTCATTTAGGTCCCAGGCTGAATTTAATTTGGTTCCTAGGCTAAAAACTATCTAGGAGTCCCAGTGTTGAGTGATACTTCAGCTTGATAGAGCACTCCGAGATAAGAAAGCTTATTCCTCACTTTCACAGTGCTGCACTTGGGAAGACGATGTTGCTTTCAAAAGGCACTTCAGTTGAGATCAAGCTGAATTTATTATTGTCCCCAAAAAGAGTTTAAGGTGACAGTTATTTTGATGCAGACAAACATTCAAAAATGCTGTCCTTCAATCTGTATTTTTCTTTTCCACAGTTGTACATCAGCATGCTGAGTGTGTCAGAGACCTGAAGGTGGATGAGCAAAAAGCTAATAATACACTGATATGTGCGTTGTGTGTTGACACAGATGCGAAGATGAAATGACAGTCGGGGGTGAAAGAATCAAAGAGCGGAGACAGAAATAGTGAAGGCTGAGAAAAAGTCTCAAAAGACTGAGATTAAAGAAAAGGGGAGGAATGGGAAAGGAGTGAGGACAAACAACACAAGCTGAATATAACAGGAAAAATTACAGAACTAGATAAATCCCAAGAAGCCATCCAAAATTAATGTGTTCAATATAGAAATCTGGCTTGAAGGTGACATTATTTCTTCATCTTGTAGGCCGAAAACAATTACTTCAGAAGTCAGATTCCATTGCAGTCAATGGGAAAAGGGCCGTACTTCTCACTTACATTTATTCAATCTGAAAACATTTTCCTGATGGGTTTATGGCCTCAGTGTCCAGTTACAAGTCTTCTTCAATACAACCCGATGTTTCACTGTTTTTTTTATTGTTTGTTTGTTTGCTTTTTTATTGTAAGCTATTGTACGCTTGAGGATGTAGTGACTGTGTGACTGACAGACTGAATCTTACAGTTTTGTCTTTTTCTTATGTCACCATGCAGCTTAAAATAAAGCTGAGGAAGTCACCTCATCATCCTAACCCAACAGGGAAATGGCTATGAAAGGAGCATGAAATGATTTTGGCCCTGGGGGCTCTCCTTGGCCGCAGAAATCGACCAATATGTTAGTGGTTTAGGACCAGACTGTTGCCTGAGTGCGTCTAATGATGCATGAGCTTGTGAATTCAGTTTATCATTATTGGAGGATGAATTCGGTTAGTTAGTCTATTTGCCTTACAGGGAACTGGTGGCTTTGGTATCACTCCAGAATATTGTGACTCCCTACAAAAGGCCACATCGGAATAAATATTTTCTCTGGCTTTAAAAAGCTATTTCTTTTTCACTTTTAAGGTTGATCTGCTTCAGATTCTCCTGCTGTGCCTGCTGGGAATTATAAGGCTTGTGATCAACTGTGATCAACACAGTACAAACTTTTGCAACATTGTATAGTTTTCTTTGCCAATGACCATGTGCACTTTTTTTTTTTCTTTTGCCTTAACTACTAAATCAGGAGTGAGTGAAATATCCACATTTGGAGGCAGTACAAGGCGTTTTCCATTATGACTTATTCAGTATACATAAACTCTTATTTTTAGTATGGAACTCAGATCTTAATACTTTCTTAATGCAACAAAACAACTTATTGAGTTTTCACCAATTCATAGAAGCCAAAGTTCTTCAAAATAATGTTTTGTCTTTTTTGAGGGCCTCTCGATGGATTTTGTACCACTGTGCATTTGACCTTCATCGCTGATAAAGAACATGCTTTTAACTCGAGATATTCTGTTGAACACTTGATTTTAAATATTCGTATCTACGGCTGGGTTATATAAAAGCTTTTAAATTAGGCCGATAGAGAAAATGAAAAGGAAGACACATTTTCAAAACCAGGGCCGTTGAAAGTAAATATATTTCATCTTAATCAGAGTTTTGCCTCCAGTGCATCAGTCTGGAAGAACTACCTGGAGGTGAGAAAATAATAAGTGACCATGGTGCCAAGCTGAACAGAGGACTTCATTAGGAAATATATAAGAAGACATTCGGTCCCTGTCTGTGAGATCAAAGTAATGTCATCCCTGGATGTACACAGGAAACTTTAATCCTCCACACTGAGCCGAGTCAATCTAATCCTTGAGTCATTATGGATGGGCGGCTGCACTTTTTGACTTTTCACTGTCAATTTATTGGTCTGTATGAACATGAGGGAGAGTGTGATTAAACAAAAGATACACAACATATAGAGGGCCATGATTGTCTAGGAGGCGGGGCAATGCTTGTAATGAATTGTTGTTCTTGTCTGCTTTCACATTTTGGTGATGAAAGCAGGATGACATATAACAAATATACGACTGGTGTTTTCAGGTCAGGTCAGGATGTTCAGTGGGGTCCAAGTCAGGACACATGCACATTTAGAGGTGTCTAGAAGCCACGTCTGTGTGCTGGCTGCTGAGTCCAGTCTAAGGTCTAAGGTCTAGAGAACTCTGGACCAGGTTTTCATAAAGCACATGATTTGCTTTGTCATTTCCACTGCTGCTCAAAAACACCTCCACAGCCACCACCATCCTTCACTATTTGAAAGGTGTGGGACAGGCGATAATGGGTGTCTGGTTTCCTCCAGACGTGTTGCTCTGAGGCTAAACAGTTCAATGTTTGGTTTCATCAGACCAGAGAATCTTGTGTCTCACAGACTGAGTCCTTAACCTCTATCTTTTTTTTTTTTTTTTTTTTTTTTTGTGAGCTCAAAGTGGCTGTCATATGTCTTTGAATGAAAAGAAAAGGCTTTAGTCTGGCCATGGTCTGACTCCATCGGTGGAAAACTGCAGTGATGGCTGTCTTTCCTGATGGTCCTCCCATCTCCACATAGTATCCCTGGAGCTAAGCCAGAGTGACCACTGGGCTCTAGATAACCTGCCTCACAAAAGTTGTTGTCCCAGCATAGTTCAGTTTAGCTGGGCGTCCAGCCCTATGAAGCGTCCTGGTGGTTTCTACTGAAGAGAGATGGAGACCGCTGACCTCCTGAAAGCTTCACTGGGATTCACATAATAGTCGTTTTAGCTGTGACATCAGTCAAGAGGACTGAAACCTTGTGTGTGCTGATGTATATGGAGCAAGAAGGCATTAGTCGCACTTGCAGTTGGTGTTCAATAAAACGGTGGGCGGGGGCGTGGTGATCAACAGTTACATATCTGTGATATTTCAGTTTTTTCTCTTTAATATGTTTGCAACAGTTACTAAAAGTCTCTTTTAACTTTGACTCATGTACAGCAGTATGTTTATTTTTCACCAACTCGAAAGAACAATGTTCTTCCAAAATGACGCTTGATTGAGTTTCGGGTTGCTCGACTCGACTTCATTAGGAAATATATAAGAAGACATTCGGTCCCTGTCTGCCATCCAAGTGATCAAAGTGATGTCATCCTTGGATGTACACAGGAAACTTTAATCCTCCACACTGAGCCGAGTCAATGTAATCCTTGAGTCATTGTAGATGGCTGGCTGCACTTTCTGGCTTTTCACTGTCAATTTATCAGTCTGTATGAACATGGAGAGTGTGATTCATCACAGTGTTTTCATCAAAGATCCCCCATCAAACACAAGGTCAAATGTGTGATTTTCCTCTCCTGACATGTTGGGTTAACCTGAAGATGTACAACATTTGGGGGACGTATGATTGTGTGGTAAGTGAGGAATGGCTTGTAATAAATCACCATTATTCTGGGCTGGTGTACAATGAAAACAGCACACAAAATATTTCCTGGCAGAGGTTTTTTGCAGGGGATTTAAGTTGTGTTACAACCTTTTTCCTCATTTGGACTTACCCAGAAAACTTCCAGAGGAAGGTGGCCAGGAGACTGAGCCCAAAGTACCTGGACTGGCTCCTTAATGATAGGATCAGGAGTATTTCTCCAAGTTCCCTTTGGATGTCCAAGCTCTTGACCTGCTTTCTAAAGCAGAGCCGAGCGACGCATTTGGCAAAATCCTGTTCTTTTGGTCGCTTCCCAGCACTCATGGCCATAAATTGAGGGTTGGAACAAAGATTGACTGGTAATTTGTACGCTATGCCCTACAGTTCAACTCTTTTCACCATAAAGGTCTGGCAAGCTCCTCTCCCAGGACTAGCTCAAGGAGAGGGTCGCCATGTCCCTTCTCTGGACAAAGTGCTCAAGCACCAATGCTCCCTGATTCATTGTTTTTTTGTTTTTTTTTTCGTCTTAGCCTTTCCCTTCCCCTGGCACAGAGGAAGCCTTGGGATACCCTGTTCTCTTACCCAATAGCTCCCAGAGCAACAAGGACAAAGAATCCCTCCACCATGTTAGGGTGTCCAATCTGCAACTGTGCTAGTGTAGAGTGGACAAGAAGGGCTCTCTATGAAATAGCTCATCCTCATGATAAACAAACTAACAAATAAAAAACAACAACAACAAAAAAAAACAAACTGATAACTTCTGGTAGGAGATGAGAAAGGGAAAATGAAAAAAAATCAAACTAATTAATCAAATGACCTTACACGTATAACTGAACTTATTCAGCAAAATCTGTGAATTACAAAGGACTAAAAGTAAAATAGGAACGTGACCTAATATTTCAAAATAACATCAACTGTGAACACTGACAGCTTTCCACACAGGTGACCAAAAGGAAACCAACTTTATCTTTTTAAGGTGATAAGAAATAAAGCTACCGTAATTTATTTGCCTTTGTTGCACCCTCAGCTTCATCCTGCCGACATAGCGGTGTGCAGGAGTCTTACACGTGTACTGTAACTCTTTTAAAAATACTGCATGACTTACAGAATATTTCAGAGCTTTCTAAGTGTTGTTGTTTTATGTCCAAGGTAGTTAACAGAGTTGTGATGGCTAACAAGCGCTATGCTCCCAGCTGGCTAGCGAGTTGTCTCACCAGCAGTTCGTATTGAAGCTTCTCGTACAAACACATGTCCAGAGACGTTATGCGCAATATTTCAGGTGGGACCAATGCTAAAGAGGTTTTCTGATGCGATAACAATGTCACGCACCATAAACATACAATAGGTATTTGAACATCAATGATGCTATGCTTTCAAAATTTCATGTTTTCAATAGTGAAAATGGTCTTTAAGAAACTGTTCTCAGTTTGGTGAAGCCTTGAGCATGAGAATTGAATTATTTTTGAACATGCTGTGCTGTGGAGTGATGTAAGGATGTAAAGGAGTCATATGACACTAAATGGAGGAGAGAGGATCAGTTACGGCAGTGATAGATTCAAATGCTGCAGATGTGCGTATGTTGATTCAGTTAAAATAATCTTCTTATGATTTTCCACTCTTTTGAAAAATGCTGATCTTTCTATAAGATGTGGCTCTGCAGTTCGAACCTTTCATGGGCTTTAGAGGTAGAACTTCCACCTCATTCTTAACCCTTTGTGAAACAGCTCAGATATTTATGTTGCTGTCTGAACAATAAACGGTTGCATTTAATCAAACTTTTCCTCCTGCTTATTCGGAAAATAAAAGATGCAAAAAATGCAGGATTATAATGGGCAAGATAAACACTCCTGTGTCAGTCTTTTGGACACAGCCTTGCTTATTGTAGAAAATGTAAACTATATGGAAATAGAGATGATGAGTTGTGAAAGCTGCTTTTTTTTTTGTTTTTTGAATTGAGGACTCCCATGAAATATCAAGATCATTGGTAGGAAACAATACCCTGCAAAAGGATATCTGGATATCTTGCCTCTTAGTTAGAATTTAATTTCACTTGAGATAATGTGATGATATAAAAACCAGCCAACCTTAATTTCAGCATAACTTAGTCATCATGAAAGGCTGTTACATAGGAGACCCGGTAGTATAGATTGAATGTTTATTGAGCGTATCTTGGGAAAAAAAAAAAAAAAAAGATCATCTTGCAGTCTTATGCCCAAATGGATTTTCTGTAATGGCTGCCACATTCCTGGCTCCTTTGTTCATTGGTGTGAATAGCAATTTAAAGGATGTCATCGTCGTTGTTGATTCACACAAGCAAAACAAATACATCCAAATGGCTTGATTATAGAGTTGTTTGTCCTTGGTTTTCTTCCCAACAATGGACAGTGGCATGTGATTATCATATTGTCAGAGGGTATTGTGTTTATATTTATGTGGGTACAAGTTAGCTTCCAAGGTTGCCTTTCATGCATCTTTTGGGAGACAATGGAATTCCCTTGTTCTCCTGTTACTTATTTTTGTTTGTGTCCAACCTGAGGTGGAGTTGTAAGGATGGGTGAGAGTTATTTTAGCTGTTTGTTCATTTCCTTTGTTCAGAATCCAATAACTCAACAACCGTTGCCTGGATACAAGCTTTGGTTTGAATAGTTCAGATTTTGGCACCCCCCGCCCTTGTTCAGAATCAAATTTGCACATAGGAAGGGACATAAAAAAAAATAATCGTAACATTCACTCAAAGAGTAGTCAAAAAGTAGACAGAATAGGTGAATATAGTGATAAACATTGTACAGAAGTAGATGATGAATGTAAAAGTGATGAGTTGCACTATACAACTGTGTGACTATTGGTGTGTTCGGGTCAGCTGCCCTGCGTGTTTATCCTCTCAAAGTAGTGCACTTGAAAGGTAGAGCAGAATATAAGCAGGAAACTACAGATATATTTACTGAGCGCTGTTCACCACTCTTTGCATTAACAAAGTGTTTTTCAGCATCCAGCAGTCTATTAATCCGATTATTAACATAACACTAATAAAGCATTAATATTTATGTTTAAACTGAAAAAAAAAAAAAACGCATAAATGCATTATTTACATTTTAGCGCCACTCGCAGAAAAAAACAAAAAACAAAAAGTAAAAATGTAATTTACCTTTACTTCAGCCACAACAAGATATTAACTAATTGCGAATACAGTACATTAGTTTTAGTGTCTACAGTATATCACCTGAGAAGTAAGGAGAAATAACAGCTGATTGTTTGCCAAGGTTGTTTTTACGTCATTTTCTCACTGTAAATGTCTCTCTAAGTGTCTTGGTCACAGTGCTTGAAAAAGCAATCCCAAGGAAAAAAAGGATACTATCAGCTGATGTATTGGTGATATAAAATAGCTCTAGTGCAGGGTGCATATGGCCAGGATTCTTACAGCAGTGACACTCTGATAAAACTATCTGCCAAATGAGTTAATGGAACACAATGATGTATATCTTTACAGACGGCAAGCCGCACCGGTGCCCCACATAAGGCTAAAAAGAACAGAAACCAGAGAACACAATCAAACACGAAGGAAATTGTTCCTAATGACTGCACAGAAGTAGAGATAGTTATGGCAGGTTGTTGTGTCCAGTTTGCATTCTCTTTTTCAGCAGTGTCTTGCAATTCATATACAATGTGCCTTGTGTAAAAGAGCTTTTGTAGTCCCAAACAATCCGATCAGTGTTTTTCTACTTTGTGTTTATACTTTTGAGCAGGGGCTTGTGTTTTGCACTTTAGCCTCCTGCAAAGTTCAGATGGCAAAAGCAGGTGCCTTATCTTTGCGTGAAAGGACCGAGTGTCTTTGGATTTGTGGATAATTAGACCTGATCCAAAATGTGGATGAGCCCTGACAGGGAGAGAACAGTAATACTCAGAGTTGTCCGCTGTGGCATCAGTCAACAAGCAGCTGGTCAATAATTAACGTGCTAAGACCAAATGTAAACTGCTCTCCAAAGAGTAAAGCTGGTGGGATTAGACCAAGTTGGATCCAGGTTTGTTAGCCCTGCAGAGACCTGCCATGAACTCTGACAGAGATTAATTTCAACTTTACAGCATACACCCATCCAGCCGTAACATTTTTGTGGACATACACAATCTGGGAAGAGTGACAAATCTTAAAAGGAGAACATGGTTAGGGCATGCAGCGTTATAGACACTTTCTGACTTACTCTCCTTACATTTGCGATAAATCTGAGGAGGCTAAGACAAAGGCTCCAATACAAACAGATCAGCTTTTAGTAGGTCAGAGAGGCAGACACACCCAGACAGGGGGCCAACAAAAACCATCCAAAATTGGATTAAACAAAGCAACCAAAATCTCTGTTTGTAACAGTTGGAATTTATTTGTCGTAAAAGTAAAAGCAAAAAAGGACTGTTTTTGGCACTAAGATTTCCTCTGTCTCTCTCTCTCTGATAACAGAATCACAGATTAAGGGCTACTTTCCAGTCATGGGTGGAAGCAGCATCTTACTTCTTACTCTTCACTTCTTCTGTGAATGATATTATAAAATGGACCACCTATATATATATATATATATAGGTGGTATTTATATATATATATTTTTTTTTTTTTCCTTTGGGATGTGTTGTGCAAGAAGTCAATTGCCAATTGCACAGTGACCTGGAAGAAAAATTTTAAGATAAACTCTCAGTGGGTGAAATATTTCAAACTAGCTCATGACTGGGCAGATGTCAGGTCATGTCGAAGTGTTGTTTGGCTCCAAATTGTCTCGATCTCAGTCCAACCCAGCATCTGTGGGATGACCTGGACCAACAAATCTGATCAACTTCACAACTTCAGGACTTAAAGGATCTGCTGCTGCTCCATCAGAGGTCAGGAGTCCAGGCCTTCATGGTTCAGGGCAGGACCTAAACGACATTCGCTAGGTGGTCGTAATGTAATGGCTTACACTGTACGTATTGAACTAAACCCCGTTTGAGTCTCTTTCAGAAGCCTTTCCATTTAAAGTAAAACGTCTGTTGTATAGTTTCATGCATTGAAAAGAGGATTGCAGCAAGATCGCTAAACATTTTGAACATGAATTTCCTCTTTAAGCTGCTCTCACTGAGCTTTATAATTAGAAAATGGATAAAAAGATGGGAGTGCGATGAATTGCTCTGACAGTACTGTAATTACCAAACAGAACCAGCTGCAGACTTCACAGGTAGAAAAGAGAGAGCAGCAGAAAATACAGATCTATGTAACATGGCCGTGGCTTGCAAATTAGTCATAAACATTATGGTTGTGCATATAATTCATTTTTTACGTAAATGAGCACTGAGAATCCAATGAACAATGCATCATGATCTCATTTGGATGACTGTGCCATCACTGCTTTTCTTTATTGTACTTTCAAAGTGCACAGTATAATAGCTAGTTTCCCAAAGTGCTGCAAATATTTGTTTTAATTATTCAGCCGCTGGTGTTAAAGATTTGTTGTCTCATATTCATTCATATTCAAGTTGTCAGTCTGATTTGAATGCAATTTCCTTTATGTTGTCCAGAGCTTTGGACCTCCTCTGAAGTGTGTGCAGCCCCCCCATACGGGCTGGCACTGCAGGTTAAATACCAGCAGCCAAATAAATCTGTCCCATCCATCAAATATTGACTTCATGGCTCACATTAAAGGGTCAGTCCTGAATTTTAAGAAGGCTGCTGTATTGATCAGCAACCAAGACTCTTTCAGGCCAAGGGAAGCAGTCTATTTTGCTGTAGTATTATTGTTTGTGAGAAACTGGCAGCAGCTTCTTGTTGCTGTTTTCTTCTTAGCATATTGTGATTTGTTAATACATACACAACATTCAAAAGCATATATTAATAATAATAATAATAATAATTATTATTATTTGTTATTAGTATTTCAATTTAGCCAAGGCACATTTAGGCGTTTACATAAAATTTAGGAAGCAATACATTTTGGAAAAAAAAACAGGGTGTCCAAAACTATTCACATTTATGGCAAACTATTTGAATCAGCATAGCCTTTATTTTTCGGATGGAGCCCTCAACCCATTGTTCCCACTGAAAACTTAAATCTTTGAAAAGGCTGACTATGTGACTCACTGGTGAGAACAGCTGTTTCCTAAACAAAAGGTCCTGAGTTCTGTCCCCAATCCACTCAGCAGTCTTGTTCTGACAAGACCTTGGCCTGACACCACACTCCAATTAGGAACGGGACCTCTTTGGAGTGTCATCTTCCTCCCCCTCATTTCCAGAAGGGCCCCCTACTGTCTTGCTCTAATAAAGAGAAAAAAGCTCCCCAGCTATGGATAAATACATATTTGATGCTGTTGTGACTATTTATACCAGCAGAATGGTGAATGTGGGAGCAATTCAAACTTATTTAGTGTTTGCATTCTTTGTACTGAGGGAGCATGTTTTCCAGTGCGACATTGTGGCTCACTGATGTCTTTTTAATGTTTTTGAGCAACAGTGGAACTCTATGACTTGTTATCAGGCTCTGGATGCACACACTCGTTCTCTTTAGGTAGGTAAAGGAAACAGCTTAATGTGGCGTATATATCTAACAAAACGGTGAGGTTTTTCACATGGCTTTTTAAAACCATGCAACAATTTAACACTTTATCTCCACTGGTACAATCAAATCTGAAAACAGACACATCAGTTACCAATATACATATATATGCAACAAATCAGCAAGCAGAATCGGATTACAACTGTTTCAATTCATTAGTGGCAAAAACAAACACACAAACAAAAAGACCTAAGAAGGAGGAATGTCATAAGTAACTGGAGTGTTACATTGGAAAATTGATCCGGGTTGCAGGGGATGCTGGAGCCAATCCCAGCTTACATTGGGAAGGGAAAGAGTCCTCAGAGTAAACCCACGCAAGCACAAAAAGAACTTTTAAACTCCAGAAACACGTCCATCCATCCATCTTCGCCCGCTTTTTCCGTCTCTGCGCTGCGGGAGCCAATCCCAACTCACATTGGGCAAGGGGCGTGGCACACCCCGACAGTCCATCATAGGGCCAACACACAAAGACACACAGAGACCAACAACCACTCACACCTACAGTCAATTTAGAGTCATCAGTTAACCCAAACACGATGTCTTTGGACGGTGGGAGGAACCTGGAGTACTTGGAGGAAATCCACGCAGACACGGGGGGAGAAAATGCACACTTGGCACAGAAAGGCCCCACGTGGGGAACCAAACACACAACCTTCTTATTGTGGGGTGACAGCACTAACCGCTATGCTGCCCTCTGGAAACATGTCCTTTCATTATTGATAGTCCAGGCTGATAAAACCAGGTAGCCACCATATGGTTTAGCCAGACAGACATTATGTCTTTGCACTCTCCACATTTAGTTTAGTTTAATTCGTTTTCTTTGAAATGTAGTTCATATCGTGTTTTATTATGTAATTACTTTCCCTATATGTCTTGTTATGCATTTTCCTGTCTTTGCCTGTTTCCTACCTTTCTGAATTTTAAATCTAAAACATGCTAATGCTGACTCTTCTAGGGAGTGTCTGACAACTCTTTGAAAATACATTCCAGTCTTCTTAGTAACAGTCTAATCGTGTTTTTAAAAGTGTAATGACGTCCCATTTACTGAAGAAAAGGTTGTTTTGATCTGTGAAGAATTACAAAAGCAGAAGAGCCGGATAATTAAGGAGGTTTTCGAACGGTTTTATTTTAGATTTGATGGAAATGGCCACGGCAGGATAAGGTCATCAGCACCAAGTCCTTGGAGGTTTCCCTCTGCCTCTCGCAAGGAATAGTGCTGGGTTATTAGAAGGGAATCGGTTATTAGTGAAAATACAGGGAAACTGGTGAAATGCAGCAATGGCAGTAAATGAAGCCTTGATATTTGAAAACAATTTTTGCAAATACCCCGACTTTCGTTAAGTGACAGCTCCAACATTGCCTTCATACTGGCAGTGTGTTCCTAAACTGCCTGATGCTTTATTAGTATGGGGGGAAGGGGGCTCTGTTCCAGTTCATGGTGTGGCTAACAGTGAGAGCTGACTGCCTGGCTGGCGTTCATCCAGCTTGGAGCTTCCATCCAAACAACTTCACACTCGACTCCACACCGACCTGGGCCCCAAGCAGTTCCATCCTGCAGTGTGGGGTCAGTCCATTTTCTGTGTTTCTGCTGGACTGGCTGCTCTTTCCAGCTCCCAGTTAAGTTCTGCCTTTATTAAATCTCTGTCATGTGTGCACAGTAAATTGTTTGGGTGTGTCTCCGCCACAAAGTATAATTGCCCCTTTTGCTTTTTTTTTTTTTTTTTTTTTTTTTGCATCTCATGTAATGCTTTGTGATCTGGCCCATGTTAATCCTTATGTGATGACTGGAGGTGGTGATGAGTATGTTTTGCCCCTTTAAAGCGTCATCCATTTGTTTTTTGCTGTTTTATTCTTAGATGTCTTTGTTATTTTTACATGTGATTTGAATGAGTCCCCTTTCTTTTTGACCCTGGCATATTAAAAATGGCCAAGTCATGTGCCTAAATCCAGACAGGATGTATAACTTCTAGTTAGAAACTGTACTGTGGATTGTTATTAGGTTTTTTTCCTCTGTTCAACCAATCCGTTGCCTTTTGTTTATTGTGTTGTCATTCTAACAGTGGCTTCAGACTCAACCAGACAGGAAGGGAAAACCAAGCCAAAATACAGGTGCAGCATGTATGGGGAGGAACTGTGAATCCTCAAGCGTGCTCATCTGCCAGGTGACTCGCTGACTTTGAAATCTCCAGCCATTTATCTGGTCCATGATTGGATTTCAGGAACACCGGGACCCAGATGAATGGGAATTTGAATGCTCTAAAACTTTGGAGCTGTATTTTTAGTTTGGTGACAGTTCTCCTTCAGAGACAACAAGCTACGGCATCTGTAGCCCCTGCTGAGCCACTCATCACAGTTAGTGCCAAGACTCTCCTGAGCTGCTTTACTGTAATAACTCTCACGTCCCCTGACAATCTGTGTGAAATGGGGTTGACACTTGTGTGTATGGGTCTGTGGGTGTGTGTGTGTGTGTGTGTATGATAGAGAGACAGATTAAATTCAACCACTGGGAGATCAGGGGAAAACTTCTGACCTCTGTTTTACTTCCACACAGTCATATATACACCAGCTCACATGCATTACTCACCAGCAAGTATATTGTGTGCTCCTGTCATCGTTAACTGTAGGATGTGCACATACATAAGCACACGCACACACAATACATCTTCAGTGGTGGGAAAAGTGGAATTCAGGGGCGGTGGTGGTTTTTTTGATGGATAGCAACCTCAGCTATGACGCTGTGTGACTGAGTGTGTGTGTGTGTGATGTGTAACTTGTAAGGTCTCCAGGATTGTTCCATAGCTCGAGTGATGAATTGAGAGCAGCACGTGCGTGTCTGCGTGTCAGTGATGTTAGGTGTGGGGTCTGTGGGACACCTCCGTACTTGATGTATAGTCTTGGGGGTGTGGGGTTGGCCTATAGGAAAAATGCTGAGGTTCACTGTGTGTGTGTGTGTGTTTGAGAGAGCAATATCCCATGGTAAGGAGCAAGCAACATGAGTGATGGATAGAAAGCCTCAAAAACATCAATCTACTTTACTTAGTCTCACTCCTTCTTTCTGTGGTGCAGAGAACACACACACAGACTCACACTTCCCCCTCTACCAAACACACATAGTATGTCTTGCATCTTGGTGCTGACCTTCTTGCTCTCTTGCAGCAGAGGCAGCTCTGCCTCCACACATCCACTGTGGGGTAAGCAGCAGTGCAGCTCTCGCTCACACCGCTGTGGGCTCTTTTCTCTCGGCTATTGAGCTGAGCACGATACAATGATGGAGAAAACCTCTTTGGCCTCTCTTTCTCTCTATCTTGGGCTCAGTGGCTAAACAGGCCATGAGGACAGGAGCACTGGGAACACAAAGTCCCCCAAGTACAACAGGGAATAGGGTAGAATGAAACGACAGAAACTGGCATCCATTCCTAAAAGGAGTACATCTGTTCATTTCACATACAAATACAGTGTTGGCAGCAGCGGTAGCAGCTAAACATCGATGGACTGGTCCATGAAGTGCCACACAGACGATACATTTTCATCGCCCTTGTTCCCTCCACAAAAAGTCAAAGGGAGTTTGACTATTTCAGCAAAAAAAAAAAAAAAAACTCAAAATCAAAGTGTATAGTAATTACACATTTGGTTTAGCTGAATAATTCTAACGAATCAGTATCAGCTTAGAGTAAAAAGTTCCAATTTTCTCTTAGAATAGGGATAAGATTAAAAGTGGAAGTGTAAACACAACAAGGCTGTCCAGGTAGACTGATGAGTAGATCTGTTGTGTACACGTCTAACACACCGTCTACTTCCTTTTAGCCATTTGTTAAACATTGTCTCTTTTCAAGGTCATGACTGGGGTATTTACTGAAAGGCCTCAAGCTTGTGTTACTCACAGGGCTGAGGAACCAGCTGCAAAGATGCTGACTGATTTCTATGTTTAAGAGGTACAGAGCTGCCCTGCTCTCCTTCCTTTCCTAAGGCAAACCCCCTCCCCTACACTTCTTTCCCTTTTGGTCTGGTTTGTTTCTCCTCTTTGGGTGGATGTTGTCCACCTGGATTGCTGATCTGCAAAGTTTACTGCCTGCCCGAGTTTGCTTCACACTCTCAGCTAAGTGCTGTTAGGTTTTAAATTGTTTTTTGGATAAAGCACTTTATCACTGGCAAGCAGTGCTTATCTAGCTAAAACTAGAAGACAAAAAAAAAAAAGTAAGATACAGAAGAAGGTATAAGCTCTCCTTATATCTGATCAGCTTTCTGACCCATGAGGGATCTGATTTCTGCTTACGTTCATAGGTTTGATGTCCTGTCGACACAGACTGGAGCTTGTCCAGCAGAGAGGAGAAAAGATTCATTTGGAGATTTGATCACTTAGGATTGTCCTGTGTGCTGCAGCTACAGCGTCCTGGGCTAACGGGCCTCCACTGTTCTGAGATCAGTAATAATGTTGCAGCCCCATAGGCGGACTTGATGGACAAATTGAATATAATTGTCATGGGCAGCTACAGCAAGTAAATGGTGGCACAGTGGTTAACGCTGTTGCTGCAGAATAAGATAGATAGATGGATAGATAGACAGATAGATACTTTATTTACAGTGATAACTGTGATAACAGTGATAACAATGGTGTACGTGAACTCCCTTGGTAAATAATACGGGCGCATTCCTCCTAATAAACTAATACTAAACTAACCATCCTAAGAAGGTTGTGAGTTTGTTTTTTGGTAATTTGTGACTCTGAATTCCTGTTTACCCATGCTGAAACAATTTCCTATACTCAGTGTTATTATTTTGAATGCTTTTCTTTGATAAAACATTTAGTTTGATAGATCGGCTACATTTTTTTTTTTTGTGTGTGTGTTTTTACCTCCTAGATTATTTTTCAGCGTTGACTCAGTTGAAGCACCAGAATCATTTCATTAAAAATCCTAATATTGTGTTTCTGACCTGATCTGCCTAATTGCCTAACCACTGTCCTGTGCATGTATGTGTGCACTCAGATGCTGTATTTTACGTAGTCAGCCGTTAGTCTGTCAGATAGGTAGCAGAACATTCATCTGCTCTGGCCTCTAATTTGAAATCCACTTGTATGGTCTTTATCAACTTTGCGATCTTATCAACCACTCAAAGCAGTTTGCACCCCATTCATTGCAACATTTTGCTAGGGAGACGACTTAAGCAGTTTGGTAAAGCAAAATTTATTGGGAATTAAGATGGGTAACAAAGGACAGCATGGAGGCATAGAGGTTCGCGCTTTTGCCCCACAATAAAAAGGTCACGTGTTTGGTTCCCGGCCTGGGGCCTTTCTGTGTAGAGTTACAATATTCTCCCCGTATCTGCGTGGGCTTCCTCCCACCGTCCAAATACGTCATGTTAAGGTTAACTGGTGACTCTAAATTGTCAGTAGGTCTGAGTGTGAGTGTGAGTGGTTGTTGGTCTCTGTCTGTCTCTGTGTGTTGGTCTTGTGATGGACTGGTGACTTATCCCGCCTGTACCTCACAGTGTGATTTGGGATTGGCTCCAGCACCACCCATGACCCGGAAACACACAGGTGGTACAAGATGAATGAATGAATGGGTAACAAAGGTGATCAACGTATGAGGGCAATTTCAATTGAATCTCTGGTCCTGGAAATGGCTTCAGCTGCTTCCTCACTTAATTAATCAGCTGCTCTAATGAGCAACGTTACCTCCGGGTGCAGCAGCCAGTCCCAGAGCAGCAGGAGTCAACAGAGGGAATTTTCCATTGTTTTATGATTTGAGTTGTGCCGTCTGTCAGTTACAGGGTAGCCGCACCCTAGTGCATCCCCTGATTTATGGTCTATTTTTCTCTAAATTGGATCATTTATTTTTTTCATTTATTCACTGAAACCAGGGAAAGAGACGATAAACGCAACTGGAAAACATTTACTGATCTAATAAATAAATAAATCATGTGAGCAGTAGGGACATTTTCACATAGACTTCAATACAATCTGGCTTCTTTGTACAATCAGTGGCGTCAACCCTTGATAGTAATCAAAAAAGAATGCAGACTGAAGACACCACAGCACTTGTTTAACCCTTGTGTGATGTTCATATTGTTGTTACTCAGCCAGTGTTTGTGGTCTGATGGACCCGTTGCATTTTGTGGCTTTTAATGCCTCACAATCAAACACTTTTATGTTAAAATACTGAACAGATGTTTACCTTATCCCAATTACAAGCAGTATAAACAATATATATGGTTAATATTTGCCCTTTACCTTTGTTAGGTCACATTTATAACTTATTATTTAAAACATAAGAAAGAAAATCAATTAAAATCAAGATGTGAGTGGAAACAAATTTACAAGTGAAGCAAGGTTTTTCAAAACTACTGACTTTTATTTCTTTGAACTTGAAATTTAACCCATTCAGGTGCACAACACAAGCTGAACACATGAACACAGAGTAACCATATCAGTCAAGACAACACATCAGTCCCATTGAACACATGGCCTTTAGCCACTAGCCTATACAACACATGAGGGGCAGAGCTTTACTGTGTGTGTGTTGCAGATATACTTTTTGCACTTGATGCATGTATATCGTGTTTTCCTGTCCATCTGGGGTCCACACACTTTGCACCGCTTCTTCTTGTTGCTGGTGTTCACAACCTAGAATAATGAAAAGATCAGGAATTTTACGAACACCTCTCTCTCTCTCTCTCTCTCTCTCTCTCTCTCTCTCTCTCTCTCTCTCTCTCTCTCTCTCTCTCTCTCTCTCTCTCTCTCACAAGACATGAGTGCCAGACATGTACTGCAACAGCATCACACACTTACTTCAGGCTCTGCAGATTGTGGTTCTGTCGGTTGGGTGGACAGGGCACCAGCATTCTCCTCCTGAATCCTCCTCACCATGGCTGCAGAGGCTGGGGTTCTGGGGATATGTTTTCTTCTCTCAATTTGTGGTCTCACCAATGCCTTTCCCAGATCCTCAAGAAAGAGCCGTCTTTTCTGGAGCTTCACTCGTTTCCACTCTGGGTTCAGTGCCATCCAAATGACAAAGGCATTGTACGCTGAGATTTCCAACATGTCAAAGAATATGTGGCCAGCGTAGAGTCCTCCGTTTGCAGCTGTAGGCTGTCACCATCTTGTCCATGTTGTCTACCCCTCCTTTTGTGGCATGATAATCCATGATGATCTCTGGTTTGTGATGTTCCTGGTCACAGATTCTTCCATCCCCGTGCAGTGTACTCATGAGTACCACATCCTTGCCTTTCTTTGGCACATAGGATACCAGGGATGTGTCAGCCGTGTATGCAAACTTGGAAGACTTGACAGGCCTGTTCTTCGAAGTCAGCAGTTGAGGTGGGAGCTCTGACCTGTTTTTACTTATTGTTCCCACCATGGTCAGCTTCCTCTTCAGGAGCTCCTGTCCCAGTTTGTGCGAGGTAAAAAAATTGTCGCATGTGATGTTGTGTCCACTGAGTCCCTGAGACATGTCGAGGACAACTCTCATTCCTTGGTTTTTCTCGGGGGCTCCTCCATCAGGTTTCCCTGTGTAGACTTGTAAGTTCCAAGCTTATGAGGAAGTGGCATCACAGGCAGCCCAGATCTTTATACCATACTTTGCAGGTTTAGATGGTATATACTGCCAAAAGGGGCAGCGGCCCCTAAATGGCATGGTGTTCATCAATGGTGACATTTGGCCCAGGGTTGTACAGCAGGGGGAGGCGGCGCACCCACTTGTCCCACACTGTCCTGATGGCAGCTAGTTTGTCTCTCTGCCGTCAAGCTGGTTTGTCATCTCGGTTGTCAAAGCAGATAATCCTGGAAATGATGTGAAAGTTTTCCAGAGACATTGTTGTACGAAAAATTTCTTTGCCAGTTTCTGCACCCCACAGGGATTTTGCGGATTCCCCTTTGGACCTGAAAACTCCAGCAAGGATGAGAACTCCGAAGTAAGCATGTAATTGGGTTTGGTCCATTTCCTTCCACCTCTCTCCAAAAACACGTCTTCCTTCTAAATTAGTGCAGTCAAGAATAATTTCCTGGATGGAATCTGGGATGAAAAGCTCAAAAGAAGACCTGATGTCCTGTGTGTGAGTAACTGCCATCCGTGTTGGCCCTGGTTGCATCCTTATCACATTGGCAGCCTTGCGGGGTGGCTCTTTTCTTGGGCGAGAAGACCATTCAATTTCAGAATTTTTTGACATCCATATTTCCTCACTTGCTCCATACTGACTGGCTTGTTCTGGGCCTGGGGCTGGCTGCTGACGGCCTGGTCCTGTGGCTCGTCTTTGTTTTGGAACTAGCTGATGCTCAATCTCATCATCTTCTTCAGAGTCACTGTCAGACGCAGAATTTTCAGAAATGTGATCCTCAAATTCTGAAACCTCTTCTTCTCAATCCTCTCCCTCTACATCATCATCAAAAACCAAAATCAATTCCAGGGGCCTCTGCGCAGAGCGTGTGTGTGTGTGCATGTGTGGGTGTGTGGTACACAAAACATCAATTTCCACACTTCTATTAGCCCCGGGTCCAGTGGACCCGGACATCTTATATGTAATAGAAATGTGTAGGGGGGGTGTATGGTGTGTTTTCATTAAATATGTATTCTGATATATGTTCTTCACAGAAAATGAGCCAAAGCCAGTGAGTCTCACTTTGAAAAATTAATTCATTGTATCATTTTTCTTTGAATAAAAAATGAAAACGGGTCCCACAGACCCGAACACCACACAAGGGTTAATGTTTTAGTCTCAACAGTCTATAATTTAGTCTCATCTATAGAATATGGTTCTAAAACTATCTCTCTTTGTGGGCTAGCGCTCATTTTCCCAAAGACATTTTGTAATATGGTAGAGAGGAACAGAGAATCGAACCGCTAAGCAGTCATTAGTTGACACCCTGACATGTTTTAAGGTCTCTTTCATCTAATTATCCTGCTGTAGCTGGGTCTCTCCTTCTATTTCCCTTATCAAATTACTTCGGATATGTTTGTTCGACATCTTAGTTCCACATGTAGATTAAAACGTGATTTTGGTAGCAATTGACTTTTCATTTTGTTCATCCTGAGCGTGATCTAATGGAAGTACACCAAGTAGCTAATTATTGAGAGCATTAATAAACCACCAAATTGCTAACACAATAGACTCTCACAGTGAATAATCAGGCATTTTGGCCCTCAACACACTTTTTCAATAAAGCTAAATAGGCCTCCGATAGAGCTGCAGAAACACACAACACATACTGAGTGGACTAATTACTGTGGCGAATTGGCTGCAGGATTTGTACACTTGTGTGTCTGTGTATGTCAACCTAATTAATATGACAATTGTTCGAATTTTACTTTCCTCATCAGTTGCTGCCAAGAGCCCCGTTTGCAAACAGCAGCTCGCTCAAGCCAGCTCTCCAGACACCTACCGACCACGCAGCTGTTCAGCAACACGGGAGGACACCGCGAGCGCAAGTTCCTCACGGGTGGGCTCCACAAGTGCTGGCAGCAGATGGGCCCCTGCTAATGCAACACTGCTACAGCAAAGAAGTAGCGCTCAACATGTTGCCGCAGCCAGAATGGCAGACAAAAATGTCGATTCAGCAAAGGGTGGGGCTTTCAAACGTTAGGGCCATTTTTCTGTTGCTGCAGGTGAGACTGGCCCGTGGTAACTGCAGGACAGCTTTGAAATGGCAAGACAGCCAGTGAGCAATGCAAAGCAGGAAGAGAATGAATCAAATTGAACTGTGATAGTTTTACTGTTTCAATAGGACAGTTTTGATCCTAATGCAGGAAGGATGTGCGATATGTATCTTGCCATGTAGTCAAATCAAATCAAATCAAATCAAGTGTAGTCTGCTGTCTTTGAGTGCATCAAAAAGAACAATATATGTATCATTCAATCATACGATAGCTAGATAGGCAAATACAGGCGAGCAATCAAAGTGCTTACGCCTACGCCGACGTCTTTGACTGGAAAGGAAGTTTAACCAGATTTTGAGACAATTGAGGAAATATAATGCTAATAAAAATAGATAATTAACCCCCCCCCCCCCCCCTCCCCACAGTTACAGAAGTATTATGATTTGGGCCATTGAGACAAACAGCTGGTGGCAGTGATTCTATATTTGGATGCCATTAAACCTCTGCAGAACCATTTTTCCTAATTTTCTCTCTCCCATCCACATAATGTGTTCTGGCTGATGTTGCGGTCTCGGCGCCACTTGAATGTCCGCTTGAAATGTTCCAGGACTAGGTGGCTCCTGAAGAACAGAGTTAATTTCCCCAATTTATTCAATGTTTCACAGCTCAGTGAGCACATGTTTGTTGCTCATTTAGATGGTTTGCGACTGTACTGAAATGCACTAACGTCCTCGAACACAACATCTTCTTTCCCCACTAATTACAAACGAGAAGAGCTAGTTACATGTTGCTGAGCATTCATTCCTAAGAGGAGCGAGCCTGATATTTGAAAACACAGAATGCGAAGCTGCTGCTTGCTAGGGACAGTCGCAAGCTTCAGTATCATGATTTCTCCTGTACACTTATTCCCAGTTTGTTGCTTTTAAACTTCCCAAGGCTATTTTAATTTCAAATTGAACATGCAAATTAAACAGGTGGATGGGATGCCATAAAGCGTTGTGCTTTATGAGAGCAATCAGAGACACGCATGGAAGTGGAGTCTTACCTCACTAAGTCTTATCTGCTTTTAAAACAAGTTAAGAATTAAGAGGTGGCGACAGCAAAAAGTGATATCACTGTGCTTTCAATGAGACGTAGAGACGATAATATGTTGTTGCTCGTGCGTGCTTCCACAGCATTTACATTCATCTGACATTCAGTCTGGATGGATCTATGATCATTGAGGCCCACTCCCCCATCTCAGCAAAAAAAAAAAAAAAAGTTCTATAGCACCTTTTCATTTTACTTTCCTCTTTTTCTCGCCATCAAAATATGCAAGTCATGCATACAACTCTGGATGGAGTCATGCTTTACTGTGCGGTGCTGTGCTGTGCTGTGTGTTTGTGTGTTATGTTATGTCATATTAGATCATGTCATGCGGTCATGTTTGTTACACAATGTTAGGTTATTTTGTCACGCTACGTTATTTTGCCCTCAATTTGTGTTCTTTTATATTTTATGTTATGTTTGTACATATGTTAATACATAACGTTATATTAAGTCACATAATGTTTTATTATGTTGTACTGTTACATAAATGTATGCCAATGTGTTGTAACATGGTGCATTATGTTGTTTCATTATGTTATCATCTAATATTGTCATTGTGTTGTGCTATTTATGGTATGTTCTACCAACATATTGGTGAACGTGCAGTAAGGTTTGAGGTGCAGTAAAACAGATCAATAGTCACAGCTCACGTTTTTTGTGGCTCTTTGCCTTTTTGTAAATTCCTCTGATGCATTCCCTCTCACACTCCCCGTTTCCTGTGGCGTCCCAGCCAGGATGGAGCAAGAGACGCCGGTTTGCGTGGCATTGCTAATTTTTGTTTTGCCATCCTCTGTTGAACTATGAGGAGACTGTAATAACACTTTATGTAAGCCCCACAGTTCCTTTTACATTTCAGCATCCAGACTGTTTCCTCAAGTACCCTCGTCTCTGTGGTGTTTGTCAAACTCAGCACAAAAAGGAAAGCATTGCAGCTTTTATATTTCATTGATGGGAGTCCTGAAAAAGTGCTAAATGTCAAAGTAACCTTGAGCCATATTTTAAAGGTCTTAAAACATGGAAATTAAAAATCATGAAAATACTTTTTTATTTTTTTTACTTTTTTGTTTTGTTTTTTTTTTTACTTGTACAATATTTTTAAGATGGTTTTGAAAGCCAACCCCAGTCAGGCTAAAATTATAAGCCATAACTCATTGCAATGGTTTTCACGATACTCAAATCAACTCTGATGGACAGTATAATACAGGTGCATTATGGCAGAGCATCACAAGCATTTCCAGCGAATTTCCTCCACAATGACTTTAATTAAGATTGGAGTAAGATAATCGGTCATTGATTGATATAAAGAATTTATTTGCCACTGTAATTGCTTTCCTGTTTATTGGGTTTGCAGGGATAGAATCCAAATGAGAAAATTACTTAAACATTGTTTGATGTCACCATGAAATTGCGTTGTTGTCTGGAAGAGGTGGCTTTTGTTGACATTAACAACTTTCTCCACATCATTAGAAAAAAAAGTTGTTGTGTGTTTCGGGAGATAACTGTCAGGAATACACGTTTATTTATTCACACAAGTTATTATTTTTCACACTTAATCAAGGAGAAAAAGAGTATGAGTCTGAATTTACATAATGGACTAAATGCATTATGTCGTAAACAAAGAATAGAACAATGGATGAAAAATTTTAAGGAGGAGTAAAACATCACTTGAATTCTGAAACGAATATCAGGAGTTATTGATAAATATGTCACTCACACACACACACACACACACACACACCTACCCCAACATGTTTTATGGTTAAATAAAAGAGCTACAGGGGTGCACTACAGATGATGTATGTACACCTTCCTGTGTATGTGTAGAAATAGAAAAGGGCATTAAGTGTTTTTGTCTGCAGTTTTATGCGCATTTTAAATTGCCTCCATCTGCATTTTCTTATAGACCTACATAACAAATCTGGTCTGATTCCTCAGTAGCACATTAATCAGCCAATCGTGTCTGACCAACAAGCTAAACCGAACTGGTGATGAACATAAAAGTTGATATTGTCACATGCAGCTTCAGAGTATCTTTCCTTCCAGTGCTTCACACGTGATGCTCGTGTCTTGTAGTAAAAATAGACACAAAGAAATGTTGACATTATTCCAATAATGTTACATGAAACTGCCACTTTCCACACTATAGCCTTACGCATGTCCAGGGTTATTCTGATATATGTGGCAGTGTTTTTTTATGTTTGTAACATTCTCAAGACATTTTTATAAAATGTCATAAATTTAGTTTCATCCAGTGTGTCTCAGAGGCTGGAGACTGTTTTTGTCTTTGAGCTGCTGCCAGGTTTGTGTCAGGAGTCATCAGGAAGTTTTGTCAGTTAAATGTTTTAATTCTTTTATATAATGTTGAACTTTCATAGAAGGCACTGTTCCTCTAATGTTCTCAACTCCAATTTTGCTTTAAATCTTACCCTGACTATAAAGTAGAAAACACTTATAATGCCCCTTTTAGTCTGTGCAGGTCCAAACAGATAACTTTCTGCAAAAGTGGCATCACTCGTGATGCTGATGCGAAGGGTTGAACCTTTGTCTTGGATGCGAGCTTTGTTCTCCTCTCCATTGCTTGCTCAAAGGCGAAGACGTAACTCTATTTGCAGCATGGCTTCTCGTTAGCACACCTTTATTTAACTCCTCAGCAGCATCAAAAGACAACAAGGAGCAAGCTTCAGTCCAAATTAAACTCTTGTCCCTCCCCAGGGTTACGATGCTTTCACTGCTGCAGCTGCTGTCTCTTTGCTGCCTGGTGTTGTGCACTGAAACATGATGGTGCATGGAAATAAAGCATCATGTGGTTATGTGTCACCACTGCCGAAGACTACAATGGAGAATATTTACATTGTGTGTGTGTGTGTGTGTGTGTGTGTGTGTATGTATGTGCACACACACACACACACACACACACACACATATGATGCAGACTGTATCTTAGCTTTAAGCTGTATGCAGATGTAATAAGCTAACTTAAATTTACAAATAAATATTGTAAATTGTAAATATTGTAAATATAAAGTATATTAGAGCTATCTTTAAATGTACGTAAATATAAATAAATACAAAATTAAATCACACTATTTCAAAATTGTAAAAAAAAAGTTAAATTTTTAAAGTATGTGTTTAGCCCAAATAAAATGCATTATTATGATTAATAACTATTAAAATTATGGATAGTAGGTCTGAAATCACTTCACTAAAATCCTCTTAAAGAGGAATATACAATTTTACCAGAAAACAGAATTTATACACATACACGTTATTTTAATAAATCCACATATGTAAATTGCGTAACTCTTTAGTTAAATACTCTATGCAGATATACATGTATGCTTAACAAAATATAAAAATTTATGAATTATATTTTTTGCAATATATTTTGCATGCATATACAATAAATATGTCTTCACTTAATAGGAGGATTTATTTTTAATAATAATGTTTACTTTTATTAGTTACACATATGAAACCTCACCCTATAATTATGTTATTGCATTACTGTATGGAATAAAATGTAGCAGTTAAAAAATTGTATCAAAATCTCAAATCTATAACATGAGGGGGCGTCAATACACACTTAACATATGTGCCTCACATTGATACGGTTCCACTGACAGTTGATGTCGAGCTTTGGGGACCAAAAACAGGCTGCACAGAAACTATATTGTCGCTCAGTGAGTGTGACGCATGAAATGACACTGTGATATCACACTGGCTAGTAGGAGAGACTTTTTTTTTTTTAAGTTTATAAAACGAAAAATCAAACAACAAAAAACCTTCAAACAAAGCAAAGGGACCATACTTTAGAAGACTTTGGCCAAAGAAATTTCATTTTTGTTACACTGCTATTCAAAGCTGTCAAAGTGTGAGAAGCGGCTCATGTGAGCCCCCTACTTGCATTTGTCCTCATTCATTTATATCACAGCACCGCAGCAGACTGTAATCATGTTATTTCACATAATCAAAACAGACATTTTTCACAGCGGCAATTTTGGCTCATCAAAGCAAAAAAAGAAAAAAGAACACAACACAGCGAATTTCCCCATTTCATAGTGAGCCAGTTTTGGGTTTTTTTTGCCCTCATCATGATTCAGTCTATAAATGGAAGTCACCAACTTAACAATAATGTCTTTAAATGTATTTAACTTTTTGCTATTTTATCTAAAGCACTAAATGGAAAATAAAGTATATTATGTCATAATATCCTATTGTATCAGATTGCATTGTATATCGTTGAGCAACTGAAGAACAGTGTACTCAAACTCAGGTCTGTTCCGCCCTGCTCCCACCTAAACAATCAGCATGGCAGCATGGTTGGTTAGCCAATAAGAAGGTCGTGGGTTTGGTTCCCAGCCTGGGGCCTTTCTGTGTGGAGTTTACATGTTCTCCCCGTGCCTATGTGGGTTTCTTCTGAGTATTTCTTCCAACCGTGTTTGGGTTAACTGGTGACTCTAAATTGTGTGAGTGTTTTTTTGTCTCTGTGTGTTGGCCCTGTGATTGACAGGTGGCCTGTCCAGGGTTAGGGTTAGGGTTAGCCGTTGAATTATCTGCGACTCAAACTTTTTATTTGTAGGCAAAAAGACTGGTGTCTTTTCTTTCAAAAGTTACCTTGTCTGCCTTTGATTCAAATTTAATTTAAGCGTTTGACTGAGATTGACTTTTTTTTTTTTTTTGCTGCGTTGCTGGAAGGTTTGTGTATACTCAATATAAAATAGGTCTGTGGGGAAAAAGGTTCAAATGCTGTGGTGTACTTGACTTAATTTTCCTCTATATTGGCTTGATTTCAGTGCAATTCAGAGAAAACAGGCTTTGCTCTGTAGAGGAAAACCTTGTTGTTATCCTCACATCTCTGTGTTTATGTTTCTTTTCTTAATATCAAAAGGAACCAGTGAGAGATGAGCCTGTTTTCAATCTAATATTTTCATTCTATATCGTACTGTTTATGGATGTTGTGGCACATGGCATGTTGGGAATTTGCTTTTCATTTCCAAAGAGACTTTTTTTTTTTTTTAAGCACTCGTCACTGATATTGACACAGTGTGCACCAAAAGGGTCAAGGTTTTGAAAGACTTTTTCGCATTGATGGACACAAGTGTCTTTTTGGAGCCTATGGCTGCAGTGATTTGATGGATAAGACTTTGGGTGGCATAAGGGCAAATGGAAGCAGATTAGATTTCAGGTTCTTGTTACAGTGCAGGCCTTCAGCTAGCTGTGGGAAATCATTACAGTAAATTAACTGCAGCAGAAAAGTGTTTGGGACAGATTAGTCGTCCGAGTTCCTCAGAAGATTGTTAGCGACCAATAATGTCCTCTCCAATTTATTTTCAGTATTAAATAACTGCTGATGTCTGTGGTTGGTTTCCTTTCTACTTTTCTCTCTGGATGTGTGATCTTTCTTTTGATAAACTTCCATCTTCTCGTCTTCCTGTCTCTTTGCTTTTACTTGACTATCTTTAGTCATCTTTTTCTCCAAATCATTGTGCCCATATTGAACAGACTTGATCAGTGTGTAATGCAGAAAACAGCAGCATGTCATGCTCGCTCCTATTTTAATATTTGAGAACTTGTTACTGGTACCCTGAATGTTCTTTATGGTAATAGGAGACAACATCTGCTCTTAACTGGAATTAAAGTCAACAAATCTAATAATACATAAATGTATAATGTACTCCGCGACCCAGAAACGGATAAGCGGTTGAAGATGAATGAACGGAGATGTTCACAAGCCAAGTTTCAAGTCTCTAAAAAATAAAAGTCTCATGTCTCTTCTGGTTGTAATGAGCGGTCTATCATCTGTCATCCAGTGTAATGGTAACCTGATAAACCTGTAACATTAACGTTACGTGGTAAACAAATAAACCTGTAACCTGGCTGTAAGCGGAGAGTATAACTATGTTTATTTTCTCTATTTGACGTTACCCAGTAGATGGTGGCAGCCAAACCTAATGTTACCCGTCCACGCCACTCAGTGCAAACAAGTGTGACCAGCAAACAAAACTGACACTCGCTCATCTTTTCAAATATTCACTTACAAAGCTGGTAGCAAACTAAGTTAACGTTACATAGCTGATGCTGAGCTAAACATGTTTGCTAACCATCCATATGTTCAAATGTGACTTCACATGAGTTACCGATCCGGGTGAGTTTTCAGGTGCCTGATAAATTTTGAAGTAGTTGATCCAGCATCCTTAATTTTGCCTACTATGGTTATTAACCGCACTGTAACAAATTGCTGTGTATTTACGGTGGCTTTACAACAGTATCCTAATGTATTTTATAATAATTGTAAAATACTGTTAAATTTTCATCCCTCACATTATAAATAAATAAGTAAGTTAACAGCAAAATCGGTCAATAACAGTAGATAACTGTAGTTTAACAGCTTTAAACAGTATTTATCATGAATTACCGTGCATTTACAGTGGATTACAAGAGTATTTTACTGTATTTTATAAGAAATGTAAACTACTGTTAAATGTTCGTGTTTACATGTAAAATAACAGTTATTGCTCAGTTAACAATGAGAAACAGTAATTTAACAGCATTATACAGTATTTTCCGTCAAGCTGTGGAGACGTGCTATCGTCCCTTCTCAAGTCCAGTCACTATCCATCAGCATCTTACTGATGATTGTGGTCCTGTGTTTCTGTTTTGTCCTCATTCCAACCAGAGAAGTGCACGTGGACTTCAACAGAGCATGTAAAGTTATGCTTTTCTCATGAAATTGGTAGTTTCCAGCGTTGTTTTGTCTGCATGATTATTGAACTGATGACATCCCAAACTGTTCATTAGGTCTGTTTCATTAGGCCAGGTTGCTAAATAGGGCTAAGCCAAGCAAGCTATGTTGCTAGCTTTAATGGAGGACAGAGGGTTGAGGTGATAGATCTCATGGAGGCTATCTACAGCCTTCAGCATAGCCACATAAATCAAATGCCAGCATTCTCCATTGAGGATCTAAGGATGAAATGGCCATAGTTTTTTACTCAGAGGGGCATCTATGCTCAATTTGAGCTGCTGACAGTCCTGCAAGTTTTGCAGCTTTCCATGGAGGAAAGTGGACGAGCGTTTGTGGAGTACTTCAGGACCAAATCAAAGCACTGTTATGTCGAAGCTATTGTTTCCCAGGGTTTGGGTGGGGATTTGACTTTCCAGGTAGTTCAGCTTCTGATGGCTCATTTTGGTAAGAGCCCAGATGGACTGATGATTCAAACTGATGTGAGTATTTATCAGTTATTGTTTAAATGATTCTTGTGATTGTACGTGTAGTATAACATTATTATTTTGTTTTACCTTCCTTTAACTTTTCAGGAGGTAACTTTATGACGTGCTTGTGCAGATTTCATGTCTGTCAGTGTAATTGCATGTCATACTGAAAAACAGCACAATAAATGTACAGAGGTCATATTTTTAATTAAGGTAGAATTTGTTCAACTGAAACTGAAATTACTGCAATAAAGTTTAAAACTGGGGGGAGTCTCAATCAAAATGATGTCCGATGGCACTGGACAAGGAAAGTACTTTTGGAACTGGAGATTCTACCTAATTTCAATCTATATTTCATAGGAAATGAGCCCAGGACAAACAGCCAGTGGATGATCAGCATCGAGGGGCACGTGGTCTGTGAGGGCATTCAGCCAACCTTTGTGTCCGGATTGGCTGCGCTGTTTGTTGTGTTTTAGATTTTGAACCTCCAGTATCCCAGACGCCGGTATTCATTCAAAGGTAGGTATTACTGCTGTAAGTGACACAGGTAATATATTAAGCTCAGCGCTATTGTATGTGACACAAGTAGTGATGGTTAAGATAATTTAGATGCCTATTGGATGAGGATGAGGATGACGATATCCACTTGATATTGGCCAATATCAAGGCAACAATCACAATATCTCAAAGTGCTACATACAAAACACACACACACTGTGTGCGGAGTTTGCATGTTCTCCCCGTGTCTGCGTGGGTTTCCTCCGGTTTCCTCCCACCGTCCAAAGACATGCATGTATGGGTTAACTGGCGACGTTTAATTGACCGTAGGTGTGAATGCGAGTGTGAGTAGTTGTCCAGGGTGTACCCCGCACCTCGCCCAATGTGAGCTGGGATTGGCTCCAGCAGCCCCGAGTGAAGATGAGTGAGAGTGAGTGAGTGAGTGAGTTATGATTATGTCTCTTCATTGAGCCAGCATCCATAGAAACCCCATGTTGATGAGTGAGGCAGACACGGTTCAGACAGTTTGGTAGAAAATTTAACTGAAAATAGAAAACGTTACTGTGATTTAAAGTTAAGTTATTAAGTTAAATAAGTTATGAGTAAAAGCTATGTGCTGTCGTTTCTGGGAAACGGTGTTAGAGTGAATGCTTTGCTCTGCCAGTTGTGGTTCTTGGTTCTTGAAAAAAGGGTCAGAGTGAAAACTCGTTCTACTGTCCACTCTGTGCTACTCTAGTGCTCCGTGTCCTCCGCTACCTTTCTTTATTTGAGCACAGCCAGGTGAACGGTGGTGAACACGTGTTGTTGCTGAATGTGTTTCTGATCCAGGTATCAACACAAGACGGCAAGGTCTTTGTTAAATAGCTACTAGAAAAGTCAAGCTGTGTGTTTATTGTAGGACTTTTGGATGTTGACTGCCCCGCATACTTTTTTTCATTGGTGTGGATTTGTACAAATTAAATGCAAAAATAGCAGATTTTACACAATGTGATATACTATAAAATTACCATAACCCACAGTTATCTTACTGGCATGTACTGTTAACCAAAATACGGCAATCCGCTGTTAATTAAATCACGGTTGATGCCTTGTAAAATTACCATAACCCAGTTATCATAATGTAATCAACAAAATGGTGTTATACTGTGGATTTATTACGGTAGATGCACTGTAAAATAACCACAACACCCACGGTTATTCTATAGTCATATACTGTTAAAATAGATTACAGTATATGGATTGTAAAATAACAGTGAATTACCGGCGTCCCTGGTGCCAGAATTTTACTGTTATTTTACAGTGAAATTCATTATAGTGCGTGACAAAAAGGAGGTAGTGACATTAAGCTCGCCAGACGTTTCAGTTTTCTCAATGTTAATAGGCCAGAAAAAGAAAACATAAAGATTGTTCACTAGTCCGAAAACAGGAGTCTCTGAAGTGTGACTTAAGTGCAACTCGAGTCCCCATCTCTGTGAATGAATGATTTCAAACCCACCTCCACTCTTCTCATTGAAGGGCGAATGAATTCATTTAGCTATTCTTGCAATGACTGGTATATTATAATATCTTGTCTGTGTATTCTGTTGAAATGGGATGTCACAGTGCAACTGGCTGTATTGTTTTGGATTTTAAAATTCATATTAACAGTGTAAGCTGTCCATTGTATGGATGAATTATAAGAGAAATATAGCTCAGCCTTCAGCCCAAAATCGAATAACCAATTTGCCGATTGTTGCCTTATCTATGTAAGTTATTGCTTCAAAAAGCCTATATTTTATATATAATAATGAATCAATAGCATATTCAGTTTACAGAGTCAGGAATTGAGTGGTTGAATCAATGTCTCCCATTCAGGCCTGTATCTGTATGCAGTATAGAGTCTACGGACTAATTTATTCTGATAGCCACAGTAGAAAAAGAGACACAGCACAGGTTGAGACTCCATGGTGTGTGCTTGATAATACTTGCCTCTGGAACGTCTCATAATTCTATTTACTGGTAAAAGTGCACTGCTTTATTAACTAGTCCTCTTGCTGAGTAACACTGGATTCTTTTCAATTAATTATTACAGCCCATAGAGAACAGAATAAATATCAACAATCACATGTCATGGCCTGGATCTGACCTGCTCTGTACTCTATCCTGATTGTGTGGTACAATACAATACAGCTGAAACGCCTGAATCCATCCCATACTTTAAGGGCTATCGTCCTCTAAATGGGATTATCATTATAAAATAAATAAATAAATAAACAGACATCATTAAAGACTTGACACTAGGGACTGAGACCATAAACTCATTTGGAAAATGTTTACTAACCTAATAAACTAAGTGAGAATAGGGCCATTTTCTCTTCTTTTTTACTAAGCAGTAGTATCATCCCTCATTATTATTATATAGAGAACAGGTGACAGTGAATAGTCTTCACTTTTCAGACCAACATCCATGTCCAAATTTATACAGTTTTTGATAAAGAGATCTGCCACAGTCCCGAAGCCAGGACATGGCTACAACATGCCATGCCCCATGAACTGGCCTTCAAACTTTTTCCCCTGTGCACAGACAATGGGTTCAACAATTCCACATGAAGAAGTTGCCGCCGTATTATTATTATTATCCTATTATTTGCAGTGACATGAAGGTTTGAGTATGCTGACAAACCTCTGTAATGTTCTGAAAGCTATGATGTTAGAGAGCTGAGCATCAAAGCTTGTTATTGGGAGTCATGAAAAAGTTGGCTAGCATCACTGTAACCATATATAGGAGAGGCAGAGGTGATGAGCTGCTTCTACACATCATTCATTCATTCATCTTCTACCACTTTTCCGGGTCGTGGGGGGGTCCTGAATAAAATAAATCATAACGGCTCATGGCTATCTCTTAGTTTCCTCCCAGTGGGCTGACTGACCTTCTGCTGTCACTGTTTCTCACCGGCCTGTGGTGTGTCAGTCTCACTATGCGGGGGTCAGGCTACACAATGTCGTTGTCTTTCACGATAGTAACTACGTTAAATTAAACAATGACAGTGGCATAAATTCTTGCCATGTCTTGAGACTGACCTCAACCAATTATTGTTCACGATACTGCGCAGTTCATAGGTCATCTGGGAAGCGTGACAAGAAACTGTCAATCATGGCCCCTGAAGCACTGTATGCAATGATAGCAGTGTTCTGCACCGGAAAGAAAATCCAGGGATGCTGGAGCCAATCCCAGCTCACTCTGGGCGAGGGGGGGGTTACACCTTGGACAGGTCACCAGTCCATCACAGGGCCAACAAACGGAGACAGACAGAGACCAACAACCACTCACACTCACACTCAGACCAGTTAACCCAAACATGATGTCTTTGGACAGTGGGAGGAAACCAGAGTAAACCCACACAGTGCCTGGGGGAAACCCACACTGGCACGGGGAGAATGTGCAAACCCCACACAGAAAGGCTCCAGGGAATGGAGTGTCTATCCCCGAGAGAGAACCTGAGGCAAGTTAACAAATGTTAACAGCAGCATCCCTATTCATCTTTACCATGTTTACATTTATATGTCAAAGCACTGTATCGTCCTATTGGTCAGCGTCAAGATGTCAGCCTAGGCAGAAAATTCCAAAAACAATCTAACATGTCGGGATGTCAGGGAGCATCCCAGATGCAAAATTCCCGGTCTTCAATTATTACGCTACTTTGTTCCTTTTTCCTGACATTCATAATCGTGCCCGATGCTGGATAACTACAACAAAATCATTTGAAAATCGGCTTGGTTTGCCTGATCCCAGCATTAACACTATGAATTTGTTTTTCATGGTCTGCACCAGCAACGCTGGCGTCAACTAACCACAAGATTAAGTAAATGTATCATCAGGCCTCTGGCTGTTCAGAAGCCAGGGCCTTAAACCGACCACTGGTCAGAGCAAATGAAGGGTGAGGGTTTCCCCGATTTAATGATTTTTCCTTTGTTGATACATTGTCAGAAAACTGAATAAATAAATCAGCTTTGTCATTGCTGCGGCCTTTTGACTACAAATTTATGACGACAAATTATTAACAGGCTGCTGCATAACAGTGCGAAAAAAGTTAAGGGGACTAAATGCTTTGTGAACGGACTGCATCTGACCTCTGAATTATGCACGAGCCAGTGCGTGGCCTGAGATCCTCGGGTAGAGGTCTTTTATCTGTTGCTGAGGAGTGGCTGAAAACTGGAGGTGACAGAGTGTTAGCAGTCAGAGCCCTGGAGCTGTGGAACGAGCTGCCTGAGGAAATCAGGTCAGCAGAATCACTGACCTCTTCTAAGTCGCATCTTGAAACCTCCTTTTATCAGAGAGTTTTCCCTGATTTTTCTTGATGTTAGCTGTCTGATCTTTCCTGGATACACTTTGTACTGTAACATGGGTTTAATAAATGCCTCATACATTTGGCTTATTATTGTCATTGTATAAGCTCTCCAGTGAATTCTGGCTCCAGCTTGTGTCTGGACAACAGAAAGCCCTCAGGAAGCATCCTGATCACCTGACCTGGCTGCTGAGCTAATTCCAGCTGCCTGAATCCAACAGTCACATTTCTTTGGTCACCTCCCAAAGCTCATGGCCACTGGTGAGGGGATTTTCTGGCATCTCTGTGAGGCTTCAAACTGCCAGTGTTTCCTTATTAGTTTGACCAAGGATGAAGCGAATATAAAACAGATGAGATTCTGTGTTTGTAAGACTTGACTTCCCACATTGGAGATATAAGGAAACCTGATTGATAGATACTCTCAAAAATTTTACTGAATCGTTATGAAGCAAAAAGCACATGATAAATATGACAGCTGCACTGACTTGTGGCATCTCTGGTCTTTTAACTCAAGCGATGGCTGCAACTTTTTTAAATGAGCTCAGAGTGCGTAACAAATCCTTTGCCTTTATCAGCCAGGTACAAAAAAGACACAAGGCATGACATATGCTTTGCTTTAGAAGGCGATCTTTCGTCATGCTGACACAGTACATTGATCTGCTTCCTCTGAAATGAGAGCTTCAACCTTCATAACATAAATGCAAAAGAAAAAAAGAAAAAAAGTCACCTTCCAGAGTTTAATAATGGTCATTTACAGTTCTTCCACAAAAGATGCGCCTGTTGGCATCAATGAAGAGGGGACTTACAGTACCTGCGATCTTCATATCTATTATTTATTTAGCTGTTGAAATATCAAGCATTTATAAGTCACACCTCCTCTGTCAGACGGAGGTTTCTTCAGTGAATGAGAAGACACTCTGAGACCATTCAGGATGAGCCAATTATTCTCAAACTTTGAAAAACATCCTGCCAAACATCAGAAAATATTCCCGTGACAAAAGTGATGTAACTTCTCTCTCACATCACTAGGCTGAGCTGGTCATATTCAGAGAGCCATATGCTATTTAACCATTTAAATCAAGATGATATAAACCCAGGTTGTATACGATTAGCGCGTTTTTTAAGATGGATGAAATGCATTGCGGTTTCCTGAAAATTACAGTAATTTCTTTTGTCTGTTGTTTGGACAGTTTAAATCACAAAAAAAAAAAAAAAGTTTTTACTTACAGTCTGGAGAGTGGCTGAATGACTAAGTGCTTCCTGACTTCAATGGGGACACAAAGAACTTAAACTTATTGTTTTGATTTAACCTACTGCTTTAAGCCAAATAAATTCAACATTTTTCATCAAACTCAAATAGCCTTATGACCTATTAAACTGTACTGTGATTGTTGAAGAAGCTTATTCATCCAGAGTAATGCAAATTTTAAGGAAAGGCCAACAATTTCAAAATAAATTGCTTTATTATCCCAGACAATTATTATTTGGTTTCTGTTGTCTGCTTCAGAAATTGAAAAATGAAGATTGAAATGAGCGTTTTTGTCAGAAACCAATCATGTTTAGGTACAGGGCACCTGAGGTCTGAATGGTTAAGATTAAAACAAACTTAAATTATCATTGAATGAATGATTGTTTTATTTCATATGAATGACAGACATACAGATGAAAAGGATAGGTAAGACGACGAGGCTTATGGTAAACCTACCATATCAGTGTAATGGGATAAAGTAACGTTTTTTTTTGTTACACTAAAGACCTTTTTGTTGTGTTGCAGAAATATCTGAATTTGTCATTGAACAGTAAATGCAGCGAAGCTCTTGGAAAGGGACCATTATTAATCAGCCAGTCAACAAATGGATTTAATCCGAGAGTCATTTTTTTTTTTGTGTTTTGAAGGTTTGAAGGTTTTCCTCCTTTTTAATTTTAAAAATCCCACAATAATACCTCAAATTGATGATGAGAGGACCCCCTAGATTTAAATTAATTAATTTAATTAATTTAGAGGATGACTTCTTTTTACTTTGACTTATTAAATTAAAATATTTCTATTTCTTGATGATTTAGAAGTCTGGTTCGCTTCCAGGGCCAAATTAAGAAATCCTTTTGTGGTGTTTGAAGGGCTACATTTATCTTCATCGATACTGAAAACTGGAAGATGTTGATGTAATTCATGGATAGTTGAAAAAAAAAAAATGGTAGCAAGGGTTAGGGTTGGTCAAGTGGCAACTGTGTATAAATAATTACAGTGTTCTATTCATAGAAATAATGTATGACAATTATTGGCATAACCGCTGTTTTCATACATATATACATACATTCATTCATACATATCTCTGTGACCATTCTGGGTTCAAAAGATTAATGTCCTCCAAACAAAACCTGCTTTGTAGTTATATGGTCTGGTACACAAATATAAAAGGCATCCTGTGTGCTGAGGGGAAACCACTGTGCTCCAAGTTCTACAAGGGACGACAGAACGGCACGTGTTGGTTTTAATGTCACACCTGTGGGGGAAGAGATCAGGTGACAGGTGAATCAACCGTACAGCTGCCGCCGAGTGATGCACACTTTCTGTGAGTATGTTTGTGAAATGAAGCCAGAAAAATACATTTACTGAATGAGCCTTTTGTTTTGAATTTTGTTTTGTATTTTTTAGTTCATCTTGCCTTAAACCACCTTCTCCATTTTCTATAGAGGAGGAAGAGCTGCCAATGGCAAGTAAATAGGAAATGAACATAATCATGTGCATGTGCAGGCCCTGAAGAGCCACAAATGATATTACTTATTTCCACAAAAAGTCTCAGTAATCATCAGGTAGCCAACATAAAAATGCAGGAAGCGCATGGTGGGTGTTTTGATTCATGCACCTAGTGAGCAACCTTCACTTAAAGAGCAATGACCGGAGGACTGTACACTCTCTGCCGTACATCTATACTCCAATCTGAGCTATTCCTTGAAATGACATCAGAGGAATAGCAATGCAGGCAAGACGTGTGTCAATCACTATGGTAAACTTCCTTTTTGTTTTTATTCTGATGCACTTCCAATTTTTATGATACGGCTACGATCTCTTCCGTTGAGCTAGGTAGCATTAGCCACCATGATGCACTGGTTTGGATGATGGTTGTGGGGTTTTGTTTTGTTTTTGTTTTTGTTTTTTTTTAGTTTGTTTGTTCTTATCAAAAGTCTTATGAAGATGCTTTGGCGGTAAGTGTGTCTGCAAAAGACTTTTTTTTCTCCTGCCTTCATACTACACACAGACACACAAATTCCATGAGCAGCTTCCCCATCAGTTCTTTCAGTCTTGCACTAAGCTGAAGACATGATGAAGGTACCTTTGTATTGATCAAAGCTATAGACATGAAATTAATATTGATTTCCTCTAACTCTAGCCAGGGCATGAAGTTTCCAAGATGCGGGTGTGTTCCTTCAAAATGAGAGGAACAAGAGAGGTGAGAGAACAAGAGATTTGACATCAGGGGGAAAAGAGAGAAAAAAAAGAAAAAATGATAGAGAGCCAGAAATGTGAATTGATTAACAGGTTCATAGAGGGAAAAAAGAAAGAGGATTGTCAGTCATGGAAGAGGGTGATAGCAGCAGAAAAGGTGCGTGTACACTCTGCCTGAGACAGTAATCGATTCCAGGCTCTTTAGCTGCCCCTCAGACCAGCATTGAAGTAACTCTGTGGTGCAGTAAGAGACAGATAAGAGAAAGAACGACGAGGGGAGAGATGTTCTTGTTGAGAAAATACCAAAAAGAAAAATATACTGACAGAGAGGTTTAAGCAAAACGGTCATGTAAAGATCTGCTGCTAGGAGACATTTTATTAATTTGAGTTAAGACGCTTCCATTCAATATGAGGGATGGAAAAACTCTTTTCACGCAGACTAATTGTTCCTGAAAGTTGAATCTTTTCTAAATCAATTCATCACTGCAGCTTCATGATTTAGGACACTCAAAACTAATGTTTGCCAGTAAGCTGGGCTTGGCAGGTATTCCTCTTTTCTTCATGACACGCAAACAGATCGTTTCACTGCACCAATGAGAACAATTAGTTCTTAGGGTGGAAATCAACTTCAGTCCACTACAATGTTTCACGTCTACTGATTTGAATGTATGCTTGCTGTTATCGAGAGCAGTTATTAGCTCTTGGGTTGATGCCAAGGAAAGGCAGGGACAATATAAAGAAGGATTTTCTTTGTAATAAGAAACAATGGGCTTTATGGGATACGTGGTTCGTCCATTAATTTTCTACACCCACATATCCCATTAAAGACTATAGGGGTTTGGAGCAAATCCCAGCTTGCAGTGGTTGAGATATATACATTGGGCAGATGAACACTTTGTCACAGGGCTTAAGGCTGAAATACATTTCTCCAGGCTCTGTGTAGGCAACTTTGCATGATAGCGTTACTTAGCTTCTAATTTGTGCATCAAGCATTAAGCTTCCTTGATTAAAAATTGCGGTTAGGTTCAGTCGAACTCATAATTTATGAAGCTTAGCTAAAGTCTATTTGGGAAAACTCTCCTCTAGCCCATGAATTCTGCATCACAGTTACTGTTTCCCTGTTTTTAACCAATCACAACACCCGGATGAGCCAGTCATGTTCTCTCTGCTGTCAATTCAGCACAAAAAGCCAAAGCTTCACCGCCTTGGGTATGGACAGCAGATTGTCTCCATCAAACCATCCAGTCAGAATTTTCACTGAGGAAGATGTTCCCATCCTAAACCGTTACCCTTCCTCACCATCACTTGGGTCTGGTCTCTGAGGGAAGATTCCCTTAAATGAAAGGACCTTCTATCTATCGGTCGCCCCGATAGATAGAAGGTCCTTCCCTCCCAGAAAAGTATATTCCCTCTGTTCACAATTGATTTTACTTTACTTACCATTCTCAGTCTGTTTCAAACCTCTTCTTAGTCTCACTTTATCGAGATAGTGGCAAAAAGGAGCAAGGTCCAGACCTTATTGGAAAGCTGACAGTCCCCACCCTGAGCCTGACCTTGGCGACAGGGAGAGAAAAAAATCTCCATGTTCACATCAATGTTAGCTCATCGGCTCCTTTGTTTGTCTGCCAGTTACCAATTACATCTTCTGCCAGGATGTCTGTCCAGCATGTCTTTGCATCAGCATTCTAGTAGTAAAAAAAAAGTTTGTTCAGTGTGTCATTATAATCTTACATTAAAACTGTTAAAAACATAACCATCCTCACTTCCTATCCTGTAGTTAAGGCTCTGCTCAGGGATGATATTCTTTGAATGTTGGCGTTTTTCATGTTGCTTTTTCTTTTTTTTTTTTTTCAATATGTAGAAACGCTGGAATTTCTATATCGATAAAATTAGCTTTACAAATGCTTAGGCTCGACAAACGGTCGTTTCCTGGCATGGTCAGATGAATCAAGGTAAACATTAGAAGGGATTCATGCACCTGATTATGTAAAGACAAAAAGTGATGATAGCATTGAAGAAAGAAATTGTGGAAGCAGTGAAAAAGAACTTAATCAGTGGAAGAGTGACTGATGCTGGTTTGCTTTTCTTACCATGCCACACAGCAGCAAGTCAGTGCAAAGCAAGGCTATGCTTCATCTATTGACGGTTTTGGAAAGTTACAAATCTTGTGTTATGCTGTTCCTCCGAGTTCGTAACAGGGTTTAGGGCAATAATACATCCAGTTCAAAAGGTGGGTTATTACAAATATGTTTTTGCTTGTCATGGAGCAGGATGTCATCATGTTCTCAAAAGTGCCTTCAAATTATCTGTCAAAGTAAATATGAAAGCAGCAGCCATATGAAAACCTCCATTATTCCGTGAATCTGTTTTGAAATTCTCAGACTGCTAGAAGAAATTGTAACTGGAAGAAGCAAGGAGGCACCTTCTGTTCCCTAAATGGCCCCCGTGACTGGGTTTGTAAAGAGGGATTTGACAAAATAACACAAACACTTGATTAAAATGCACATTGAATTAATCACATCAGCATTTCATTCCTACCAAATAGGCTTTACTTTTAAGCATGTCCAATTATAACATGCATCAAAATATTGTTTCAATTTAAAAACCTTAAATTGAATATATGTGGCATCATGTCACTGGGTATTTATTATTAACTAACCTAACAATAAAATCCTACAACATGTAGTCACAGTAACTCAAATTATTGTTGCCTGCCTTTATTTACTGCATTTCATGAGCTGTACATTATGATGCATTCTGCATCTCCTTAATAGTAGATGTACACACATTTGCTCATTTACAGTACACTTAGTTGCAATTGAAGCTAAATATGCTTGCATTCTACAGCTATATTTCCACTAAATATAACTGTACCATATCAACTTGAGATCACATCGATTAGTTGCTGATAATCTAAGCTGAAGATATCAGATACAGTATCATTTCAGCTATAGCTTTAACTTTAGCTGCAGCTACATTTATGTCAGGAAATGTTATAAGTCCAATTCTTACGCAAGGATTAGACAGTTAATGTGATGTGTTGAAACATACGATTGAATGAGTTCTACTATCAGGGATAAAAAAAAAAAAAAAACCCGTTGGTTTTGCTTCTGTTTGTATCAATGTTTTTTTTCTTGTGAACTCAGAAGGCTAACTAGCTAACTTAGCTGGCCTTTCCAGTCAGTGTCATCACCTTGTGGTTGAGCGTAGCTGGTAGTCCTGGGCCCCGAAGAAGAAACACTGTGTACTATGCGCGCTCTCTCTTTCAACCCAGCCGGTCGAGGCAGATGGCCGTCACCCCTGAACCTGGTTCTGCCAGAGGTTTCTGCCTCTTAAAGGAAGTTTTTCCTTGCCACTGTCGCCAAGTGGATCTGTTGGATCTGTTGGGTCTCTTTAAATAGCTTTACAAATTATTTGTTCTACACCTTGTCTATATGTAGTGTATATCAAGTGCCTTGGTGTAACTTTGTTATGATGAATAAATCTGATTTGATTAGATTTGATTTGATTTGTACCCCCCAATAAAAATTAACAGCTGGTTATGCAAATGCTTCATGTTGATTCCTTGTTTATGGTACAGAAAAGTGACGCACAGAATCAGCAAATGCTAGAATTATTCATTGACACAGTTGATGTTTTACAACAGGAGAAAAAGTGTAGTCCAGGATAACTTTTTTATTTCTCAGAAGAGAGAGTTGTTTTTCTTTAAAGGACCATCTCTGAGTATTCAGACCGCAGTTCAAGATGCACATTCATCAGATAAAAGCCAGCAGTTTCATTTTGTAGTTTGGCTGACTCATGAAATAAATTTTGATACAGCTTGTAAAATCTAAAAAGTGAGAGACCTGCTAACAGCTTTAAACTATTAATTCAAAGTGGCCAATGGGGATATCTACTGTATATTATAAATTTCTTCATTGTTGAATGGTGTGCTCTGGCTTAAAGCTGTGTTGCATATTTCTAAGTAGTTTTTTTAGTTAGGACTCTTTTGGATCATCTGATATTAGTAGGAAACTAACATTAAGTGACAGGTCATTTTAAGCCTCTTTTAAAAGTTGCTTAAAACACATAAGCTAAATTTATAATGATTACTTGCAGTCTGATGTTGGACCACTCAGGCAACGGTGAAATCTCAGTTGGCCTAATACTCATGGTTGTAGCTACAAAGCTCCTTTTTTTAAACCTCCAAATGTCATCACCTCACTTACATGTCCTCCTGTGATGTATGTCTGTCTGTATTACCTGCTTGACGGAGAAAGCCCCATTTGGGTCCAACGGCTTTAAGTCACGGGTAAGATCCAAGCACATGGGAAGGGGAAACAGAGATTGATGCTCCCTGGTCAAAAGCCAGCTCAACAAGGCCGTCAGGGTGAAGAGCCAGTTTCCCAACAATGACTCAGGCTCAGAATAGATGGCTGGCAGCCAATACAATCAGAGTTTACAAGGAAAGAGCCTTCCTAGAATACCCTTCCCTTCTTTAAATCTGTCAACACTCACTGAGTTTTTTCACTGCCAGTTCGAGCTCGAGACGGAAAGTGCAACATTTTGATTTTTATTAGTACCTGAAAGATTTTATTTATTTATTTCTTTTGTCAGTTAATTCAATTGTATATTTCAGGGGTGAAATATTCAAACACGAATGAGAATCTGCTCCAACTAATTCACGTTGAGGATTTATTTACTATGTAAATACAATTGCAAAAAAATATAAACACCTTTAGGAATTCAATATCAGAGTAAAAATGTGTTTTTACTCATATGTTGTCATCAGTATTGTGCCTATAAAATTCCCTGCATCCCAAGGAAATTATTGTCACATTGTGCAATTTCACAATGCACTAATTACACAGATAGCCCTGTGCCAGTTGTATCCATGACCATTCATAACCTTGTTCCAGAATGTCTTCACTAAAGCAAAATATTTTGTCCTTGCTCTAAAATGAATGCATCCAAATGTCTGACACAGGAGGACACAGTTCATGACTAGTCTATGTGCACTTGTCAGGGGTCAAAAAATAGCTGAACAGAACTGAGACTGAACCCACAATGCAGATCTTGGCAACAATGTTTATTCCAACAAAGAAAAACTCAAAGAGGAGAATCAAGGCCGGGCTGGAACAGGTTGCTGGAGACGACTGGGCTGGGCGAGACAAGGCTGAGGGCAGGCTAAAGCAGAGCTGGAAGAAGGAAACACAAAGACGGGTGAGTCACAGAAAAAGTGCCGGTCTGAGCTGAAGGATTTCTTTTTGTTGCAATCACGAGAATTAGAGACAGAGAGTGTTACCACGTGGGGTGAAACAACGAACTGGCAATGAGTGGAGGGTGAGACCAGCTTATAACTGCCGTTGGTGTGAAGAACAGGCCATCAAGTTGATGAACAGCAGGTGTGCAGAGGAGGGTGAATGCAGTAGGTACCGGAAGTCCCCGCCCAACCCCGGGGGAAAAGAAAACCCGGACACAGAGAGAGCAGAGGCGAACTGGATCCTGACAGCACTTTCACCATCAGATTCATTTGTTCTGATTTCTGAAAGTGAAATTTTCTTTTTAGAACAAAAGGTTGATGTCCATGACTTGTTTGATTGTGAATCTGGTCCAGGTGGACATATTAAAGTTCTTAGTCCACAGATAGAGGACTGGCTAATAAAGAATGATGCAAGTAATAATAATAATAATAACAATGACCTAATCACATTTAGGGCTTCACTTTTCAGGAGGTGGAGTTTTATTTAGAAACAAGAATTTTTCTGTCTAAATTGATGAATGTGTAACTTGAATATGCAAGTCTCAGTTGTTTTTGAGAACACCCAATGAATGGAAAAATCTCTTACAAAAGCAATGAGAAGAGCTTTACTTAAAAATGTAAAGAATGTGCTCAATACATACGAATTGTACTGCACGGCGACATAATGGTTACCACTGTTGCCCCGCAACAATTTGGAGTCTGCATGTTCTCCCCGTGTCGGTGTGGGTTTCCTCCAGGTACTCCCGTTTCTTCCCACCGTCCAAAGACATCATGTTCGGGTTAACTGTGACTCTAAATTGTCTGTAGGTCTGAGTGTGAGTGTGAGTGGTCGTTGGTCTCTCTGTGTTGGCCCTGCAATGGACTGGCAACCTGTCCACGGTGACCCCGCCCTCACCCAGGCTGAGCTGGGATTGGTTCCAGCAACCCTTGCAACTGGCAAACGGATTAGCGGAAGAAGATGAAAGAATGAATGAACATACTAATTGTACAAATATGGTTGAAAGTCTTTAGTTTGAACTCGAAGAATGGAGAGACTCTGAGAGCCGTCAGACCAGAAAGTACTCCAGACACACGGTTGAGATTTCCACCTTGTGACTTGGGAGATGTGCCAGGATGGTTTACTGACAGCATATCTGGTATGTACTGAGGAGCCAGAGCATGAAGCGCTTTGTAGACCAGGAGGAGAATTTTAAAATGTATACTAAAAACATCAGGAAGAGAAAACTCACACTTTGGGGTCTGACCATGGATAATTTGTAAATAATGATTTTATTTTATTTTATCTATAATAATCTGAAATCCTTTAGGCCTAATTGATTGAATCATCAATGATTTCAGGATTAGGGTTTGGCTTTCTTGGGGAAGTAAACTGGTGAAACAGCTAATCAACACAGCATGGTATGCCATGGCAACGTGGAAACATTGTATTGAGTGACCATGTCCCGTATATTACACACTTACTGATAAATTGTATGTTTGTCTGACAAAAAGTGTCATCACCATCAAGTATAACAGCAAAATCAGGATTTAGCAGTGCTCAAAAGGATTCTTTAGCCATGACTTCATGGATCTGTGGTTTCCTGCTGAAAAACAGTGTGTACAATACCACCACAGCAATAAATTCATACAGAGGAAGATGTACAGATTGCAACACTGCTGCCAAAGGCTTTTGTTGTGTTACAATCCTTTATCCAACTGGTTTCAGAAGAAGATGTTCCTTTTTATGTGTTCCGAGGTGATTCCTTTGTGATCATCCTCTCTGGGCTTTTGGGTTGGAACCCTGTGGCAGATGAAAAAGCTCAAAGTCTAGCTCAGCATGACAGACCTGGAGGCCTTCAGATGTAGGGGCTTTTGGAAGTGCTTTCATACTTTCAGACACTGTCTGGAGACAAGGCGGCAATTGGATAAATGTCAAGACGTGCTGATGCTGGAGCTGAACTGAGGTGGACCATGTCAGCACTCCAAATTGCTCTAGCCTGAAAGGAACTTCTTATTTCAGGACTTTATGGCTCCAATTCATGGATGAGGAGAAACAAGAGACTGGTGCTGGCAAACAGAGAAGGCTTTGGGTCTGGACAACTCACACTCCACACTGCAACAGTTGCTACCTAACCCATAACCCATAACCCTACGGGCCAATAAGCATGAATACGGAAAAGATGACTACGATGGACTGTTGACCTGTCCAGGGTGTACCCCACCCTCACCCGATGTGAGCTGGGATTGGCTCCAGCACCCCTTGCGACCCAGAAACAAATAAGGGGTAGAAAATTAATGAATGAATGAGAGTAGATAATGCTGGTCTTGGATTTTTGATCAACTGATTCGTAAATTGTTTATTTTCTGCTCAGTTTTTTAATTAGTTGCCTTCATAAAACCAGGGTTCAGTGGAATCCAGGGATGGAATGAAAGCTGTGGCTCCCATGGATCTAATCTGATATCATGAATTAGAACATTTTTCTTAAATTCTGAAATATTTCCCAAATTGCGCATCTGTAACAATTAGGCATTATGTGAATGACAATACAAATGTGCATTGTTCTCTGTCTCAAAATTGAGTCAACTGGACTCGTTTTTGTCTAAGATGTTGAAGACGTTTCGTCTCTTTTCCAATGGGCTTCATCAGTTCATGTTGGTCAGTCTACTAGCTGCACTAGTGTGACCGAACTGATGAAGCCCCAACATCTTCTTCAAATCAAATCAAATCAAATCAGATTTATTTGTTTTGCGCCAAATCATAACAAAGTTACATCAAGGCACTTTACATATAGAGCAGGTCTAGACCAAACTCTTTATAAAATTATTTAAAGAGACCCAACAGATCCCCCGATAAGCAAGCACTTGGCGACAGTGTCAAGGAAAAACTTCCTTTAAGAGGCAGAAACCTCGAGCAGAAGTTGAGAGTGGGAGAGAGAAAGAGAAAGAGAGAGAGAGTGAGATAGGCATTGTGGGGGGGGGGGGGGGGGGGGGGGGGGGGTGTAGGCAGGAACATGTTGCTGCATGAAGTTCATGGAGTTGAGCTGTAGTACAGAATTCATGAAATATGGGACCAGCAGGTGTTGCAGGAACATGGAATGGAGATGAGTCACCACCTGCAGGATGAGGACAGGGACAAATACGAGTCCAGCTGCCTACGAGTCAATTTAGAGACAGAATCAATTGTAGTGTAAAACAGAATGCAAGTGTTGTATATGCTAATGATGAGATGGTTTGGACATCAGAGCATGTTTTTTACAGTTATAGCAATAGCAATATAATTTCATAAATGTAAAAGGTGATTATTTTCGCGCATTTGTTTGTGAGAAAACATTCATGGTACAGACCATATGGACTTTTCATAAAAGTCATATGAAAAAAGGTCATAGAATCTTAACAGAACAACAGCCGTACTTTCCATGTTACTGATATTCATATTACCCTTGACTATTTCTTTTTATTATTGGAACAATGACAACACAGATCATTGTACAATGAGGAAGTGCTCATTTTGATCTAAATCGCAATGTTTTCTTAAGCCAAACCAGGCCTTAAATATTATAGTAACCACGGAGTCCATTTAATTTTTACTTTCACAATGACAAGTTCTCATTGATAAAGTAATTGACAACCAATAACTAGTACACTTGCTGTCTTTGGTACACTATTTGAATAGACACCTGTGGGTTGTCTCAGAGGGTTGTACATTGTTTAACCCTCGTATTATCCTCAAATATTACTAACACATTTTACCCTTGGGGTCAATTTGACCCCAGGTATATTTGCCTCCAGAAAATGATTTACAGAAAATTGTTGACCAAGTTTTTGTGTCAGGCACTTTGTTTATTTGTTGAATACATAAATAACCCCTTGATAATGAAACCTATCAGTGAGTTTACCTGCCCTCTAGCGCCACCATCAGGCAAAACTTTTAAATTAGAATTAATTTATCTTGAAAACTTTTCATACAAATCTTCTCAAATTTACTGACAACATTAATGACCACAAGAGTATGAATCCTATTGGTTTTGGTGATGATATGACCTTCCCTGTAGCGCCACCATCAGGTCAAACTTTCAGTTTTAGAGTTAGTGTATCTTGAAAATCTTTCATCCAAATCTTTTCTAATTTGGGGTGCACATTCATGACTCTCACAGAATGAACCATATTGACTGATGTTGATAAGCCCCCCTTTCCTCTCATAAACATATTTATTTACTTATTTTTATCTCCTTTTCTTGTAACATATTTGTGGTTAGTCACTATGAAGTCATACTCACCCCTCCTCTTTTGTTATCCGGGCTTGGGACCGGCAGTGGCAGAGTTAAAGAGTTTTTTTTTTCCTTTTTTGTTTTTTTTTTTGTTTATGTTTTTTTGGTGTTTTTTTTTGTTTTTTTTTTGTTTTGTTTTGTGTTTTTTTTTGTGTTTTTTTTTTTGGTGTGTGTGTGTGTGTGTGTGTAGGGGGGGGGGGGGTTACATGTTTGAAAATTCACCCATTTGTGAAACAGAAACCATAATTAGAACAACAGTCAGATAGTCAGAACATGGAACAGTTCTTTATGCCCACAGTCAAGCTTTTAGTCTGCACTACTGTACACAGGATGTGCAGAGAGTGTGTGCATGCTCCTTGCAGACATATTTCTTGCATTGCAAACAGGTCATGCTGGTCTTGGAATCATTTCGGGTGGGACAAACCTGACACCTGCCGCGTTTCTTGCCCGCGGTTTGTACCATTGGAGGAGTTGGGGTGTTTGTCTCTGTCTGTATGTCCCTCACAATAGCTGCAGCAGCTGTTGATGCTCTTGGAAGGCATCGTCTTCTCTCAATCTGTGGTTTCACCAGTGCATTACCAAGCTGCTCCAGGAAAATCCTCCTGCAGCTCAGTTTTCCCCTGTTCCAGTCCTTGTTTATTTCACACCATATCACAAATGCATTGTATGCACTCACATCAATGATGTGGAAGAAGATGACAAGGGGCCAACGGGCAGTCATGCGTCGACAGCTGTATGTGGCTGTGACCTTGTCCACGTTGTCCACCCCTCCCTTTGTCTCATTGTAGTCCAGCACCATTTGTGGTTTTTTGTCTTCTCTGCTGCTCAGGGCATCATCTTTGTGCATGGTGCTAAGCAGCAGGACATTTTTCCCTTTCTTGGGGCAATAGGAGACCACAGTTGCTTTATCAGTGAAGGCAAACACTGAAGATATTACCTTCCTGTTCTTGACAGCAAGAAGTTCAGAGGGAAGCTCTGGTTTATTTTTTCTCACTGTCCCCAACATCGTTACCTTCCTTTTCAGCAGTTCCTCACCCAGGGCATAAGATGTGAAAAAATTATCACATGTAATATTATGCCCATGCAGTCCTTCAGCCATATCAAGCACAACCCTTGTGCCCTGATTTTTTTCCGGTGCTTCGCCAGGAGATTTGCCTGTGTAAACCTGCATATTCCATGCAAAGCTGGACTGTGCATCACATGCTGCCCATATTTTGATGCCATATTTGGCAGGTTTGCTTGGCATATATTGTCGGAATGGACAGCGCCCACGAAACGCAACCAAGCACTCATCGACAGTCACGTGGGGGCCTGGATTGTAAAGCAGGGGTAAACGCTGCACCCACTTGTCCCACACATCCCTTATTGCCGCAAGTTTGTCACGTTCGTGTCGGCCGTGCCTTGTTTGTTTGTCATCAAAGCGTATGACACGGGACAAAACTTGGAATGTCTTCAGAGACATGGTGGCTGGAAATATTGCCCTTCCAGTCTCAGCATTCCAAAGGCTTGCTGTTGCTTCACCTTTTGATTTATAAACTCCCGCCAAAATGAGCAAGCCAATGTAGGCTTCCAAGTCGACTACATCCAAGTCTTTCCAACTGTCCCCATACACATGCTTCCCCTCTAAATTTGTCATCCCAAGTACAATATTCTCAATCGATGGTGTTATGAAGAGCTCTAATGATGACTTGATGTCTTCAACATGGCTGATTGCATATCTGGTGGGGCCTGGAACCATTTTGATAATATTAGTAGCGCTAAGTCTACCTTGCTGTCTAAGTGGGGAAAGGGACCATATTATCTTTCCATTTTTGGAAAGGATCGTGTCTGCTGGTGGTTGAGAAGCAACAGGAGGGTCAACACTCTCATTCTCATCAGATGAGAATGCCTCAAAATCAGGGTCCTCCTCAACACAATCCTCTGTCTCAGAAACATTCTCCTCTATGTCACTTTCACTGTCAAAGAGCTGTTCCAAAACGTCATTGACAGTAAACCTTTTCCCAGAAGACATTTTCAAATGAGAGAGCGTGCAGATTGCAGTGTACACAGAGCACAAAGAAGAATGATGTGGATAGAGGGCTGCAATGCAAGCTTTTATATGTTTGCTCCTCCCTTATTTTGCATGAACTACCAATGTCCTTGCAGGAATACCCCGCCCTCCACAGAGCGGGAAAGTTCCCCCCCCCCTCCACAGAGCGGGAAAGTCCCCCCCCCCCAGAGCGGGAAAGTTTCCCCCCATTATGTATCAACTCAAAAGTATCAACTCTGCACCTGCAGGTGTGGGGATGTTAGGTCACACACACAGACAGACAAGTTTTACACAGCTAAAACAGCTTGGGGTCAAATTGACCCCAGAGGAACACCGATGCGTGGAATATGCGTTCAGCACATTGAAAAAATATTATCATGATACTTTTACGCTTAATCAGTTGTCCCCATCAAATTAGGAAAAGTCATGAAATATGGAGCAAAAAAAAAAAAGCCAACTATTGTTTTTTGAATGATAAACATTGATTGGGGTCAAATTGACCCCAAGGATAATAGGAGGGTTAAGTTGGAGGATGCGCATTTCATGTTTAACCTGAGGGAGATTTAGTATTTTCTATTTGGTTGATTGTGATGCAATTCTACACAACTTGATCCAGGACAGAATCCACACTCCTTCTGTTCAGCTGAAGCCTTATTTGGTTACACACAAGTGTTTGTTTCCCTCCATCTGTGTTTCTGTGTTTAGATGCAACAAAAAAAGAGAATTTATTTTCGAAAGACTGTACCCACGTTTTTTTCCAACAACAATCCTTCATCGCTTTATTGCACAAAAGGTGGACAAAATATTAGGACCCTCAGATTGAATAAGTGGTTGAACCTGGTTCGTCTCTCTCTTTCTCTGTCCCAGTCACATAGCAGCACTTCTGCTGGGTTATGGTCTAAACTCTTGACTGTGCAGCTCCAGAAGGTGGTTTTTCTGTTTTTGAAGTCATGACAGCTGGGAACAGCTGCCACAACATCATCCTGTATGATATTTTATTAAACTTGTTTCCCATGATGATGTTTAGCTGTCCAGGCCCAGAAGCAATCAAATCAATTTCATACATATAGCATCAGCTCACAAGAGAAATTATCTTGTTTAGAGCAGTTTCCCCAACAGCCATATACGGGAAAGCACTTTCACATGAATTAGAGTAACCTAATTTATTGAAAAAGGATGTGTAGACCTGGAATCAACGGACCACGCAAAGGGAAACAAAACTAAATCAAATTGCTTAACCATGGAGATAAACTGACAGAGTATCTCTTTACTGTCAGACATTAAACAGAGGCGTGGTCTTACTAGACTCAGTGGCCGCAGTATGATCACAGAGACCAGACAACACTAATCCTGATGATCAAAACAAGAAGGAGTTCATGGTGAGGTGAAGACATCATCAACTCTTTATATGAAATAATAACAACACTGTAATATCAGAGCCATTTAACAAATGTGATTAACTAATCCAAAACTTGTCAGAAAAGTCATTATCTTTACAGAGCCACGGGACCCAGAAATGAAGGGCTCGAATGCAAGACTCCTCTCGGTGTGGAGTTCCAAAAGAATCCAAATATTTATTTACACAATCAAACAAATGGAGTATGAGGCCAAGGTTGATTCAGCAGGAAGACAGGAGATAATAGCAAAGGTATCAGAAGGGCTAAGGTGGAGGCAAGTCAAAAATCTGAAAAGGATGAAAGAAAAAGAAAAAAAAAAACACTCGGACAGAAACTCAGATGGTAAAGGATGGGACTCTTGACGTGGCAAACAAGACAACCACTAATAGCAAGGCTTAAATAAACAAGAGGAGGGGAGACAGTGATCAGGACAGGGCTTCTGTAAGCTGGACACAGAAGGAGGACACGAGGGCAGGAAGTCAAGACACCTGAAAGGAGATGAGAGGATGCAAGTATGCAACAAAATAAAATAGGAACACTTTCTCCACTGTCTTGGTCAGACTAGTGCGGACTACTAGACCAACAAGGTTTTCAAGTTTCAAGTTTGTTTTTGTCCTTGTATAGAAGATTAGACCTTATCAATGTGTCTGTGTAAACAGGTTTAGGTCCCCACAACATGAGGAATACCCTAACCAGGCACACACATACACACACACAAATTACATGCTTACTGTTTTCTTTCCTCTTCTTTGTTTAATCTATTCATTAATTTTATTTCCCTCAATGAATCTTTTCTTTTTGGCTCTCTCTGTTCTCTCTTTATTGAATTAAATTACCCTTGACGTTATGTCAATATTGTTCAGCTGACATTTGCGGCAATAAAGCAAAGCTGAATTGAATTGACATTGAGACAAACAGAACAAGGGAGGCGACGGGAGGAATGAAGAACATAAGTAAAGCGACTGCCACATAGAGCTAAAGGAACATTACCAGTAAAAATAAGAAGAAGAGGAGGATGATCTTCCCTCCACTGCATTCCCTCTGACCTTAAGTGGACCTGTATGTTCTTCCCAAAACATATAAAACTCGGTCATCACATGAACAAAGATGTGAACAAGATGCAATGGTTCCTTTAAGCTTTTAACTTTCACTTCAGGAATCTCCTCCACCTCATTGAGTGTCTGTGCTGAGCCTTTAGAGCCGTCTTAACTTTGGCGTCTACTTGAATAAGTCTGCATCCTTTTATGGACAGCGACTGTGGAGTGATGAAGATCTAAATTCTTGTGGTGTTTTTTGTGGCATATGCATCTTTCGAATCAAATTCCTCAAATTCACACCTCCAATTAGATTGCAGTCCAATATATACCTATTTAAAATGTACAATCAAAACTCTTGTTCATCTGCCTGAATTCTGTCTGAATATGCTTATATAGATAGATAGATAGATGTACTTTATTGATCCCAAACCGAGAAATTCTCATGTCACAGCAGCAAGACACATTGTGCATCAGGAAAATAATAATAATGATAATAATAAAATGACGTGAAAGGTGCCTTATAAACAAAATGTATTACTATTATAATGCATATACACCACAATAAGTATTTTTGCACACCGAGCAGTCTGATGGTAGCTGGCAGAAAGGAGCCCTTGCAGAGCTCAGTGGGTGGGACCAGACTTCGAATGATTTGTAGGTTAGATAGCCTATGACCCAGGAGACCAGCGCTGTCTCCATCTGCCATCCCCTTATAATCTCATTGCATTGAAGGTGCTTGAAAAGTCAAAGGACATAATCTTCACAGTTGCACCAGAGGTGTCCAAATGTGCAATGCCCCTTCAGAGCATATTGAAACACTGATGTTCGACTGGTGTGCAGAATGGAAGAGGGTCCGTGTGCCGGGTCTGCTGCTAGAGACAACCATTCTCTCCAGGGTCTTCGTTACATGTGAGGTGAGAGCTACAGGCCTTCAGTCTTTGGGGTCACTGGGTGTTTATTTTCAGGATGTTGTAGTTTTTTTTTTTTTTTTTCCCACGAAGGTACCCTCTGCAGATGCAGGTCCAGGTTGATGGACAAAGACAAAGCCGTCTGAGTTAGTACTGGGGCTCCATCTGCTTCTTGTGGCTCACTCTGCTTCAGTTAGCCCATTTTCCTTCCTGACCTGTGATGAGAGGAGTTAAAGGGGTGAAGTCATAGGTGAGATGGTGGAAGTGGTATGTACAAACAAACACCATGATGTAAAGCTGTCAGATATGTTGAAAGCAAACATTCAGGTCGTGATTCCCTCATTTATCTAGACATATCCCAGAATTGCTTAGGTGTTGATCCCGGCCTGACTCCACTCTTCAGCTTTCACCTTCAGCTCCCATTGCTGGTCCTTCACTTTTCCCTGAAATTCTTGCTGATCTTGGTTAACAAGTCCTCCCTAGTAACTTAATTTCTCTGCTGGGATAGTACTACTATGTTTGGAAGCTTTCTCATGAATTTCTCTTTGCTACCTTTTCTTATTTTAAAAAGACTGCTTTTTTCTTTCATCTTCCACCACTTATCCAATTCTGGGTCACGGGGAGTGCTCAAGCAACTCCCAGCTCACATAGGGTGAGGTGGCGGGGTACACCCTGGACAGGTTGCCAGGCCATCACAGGGGCAACATACAGAAACCAACAACCACTCACACCTGCCGAAAATTTAGAGTCACCAGTTAACCCAAACAGGATGTCTTTTGATGGTGGGAGGAAACCCACACAAGCACAGGGAGAACATGCAAACTTCAGACAGAAAGGCCCCAGGCTGGGAACCAAACCCATGACTGTCTTATTGTGGGGCAACAGTACTAACCACTATTCCACTGTGCCGCCCTCACTCCTTTTTGTGTCGGTTTATTTCACTTCCCCATTTCATCTCATTCCTTCCTTACTGACAGTCTGCTCCACCCTGATTTGTTTTTGTGTCTTATCACCTTTGCATTCTTGTGTATTTCAATCCGATCTTCCTCTCTGGTGTTCCCCCTCTCTGCCTCTTGTTCCCACTGTCTTCTCATGCCTCTGACTGGTTGCTTCTTGTGTCTATTTTTCCTCTTTACTTCCCCAACTTAACTGGATGACTGATTTTTTTCTTTGTGAATATATTCTCCAACTCAACATCAGTTTGTTTGTGCATTTGTGCCTTCGCTTGGATCGCTGTGTTCCAACCATACTGTTGTGGTTTGGCCGGTGGCTCTTCCTCTGGTGGAACCAAATGGGTGCTCTCAGCTGTTTCCACTAATTATCGGCAGTGATATAACAGTGTAGAGAGGGAGCCAGGTGGGCGTGTGGCCGACTGCCCCACATCCACCCCTCTCATCTGGGTGTCATGTTGCTCCTTTCCAGTGTGAGAAGAGGCCGTTGAAATTCTTGATGTTTTTGGCGGCGGTTATCATTTCCTTCATCTGAAAACCTCTGTTGTCTGATTTGTGAACAGGAAATATACTGATTTCAGATATTGGCTGTTGCGCATTAGCTGGCTGCAGAGAAAGGAAGTGTTTGGGTTTATTGGAATTCACCATTTATCACATTTTTATTGAGTATATGAATTTGTCAATTCACTGATTGTTCCCACCAGTGAAAAATTGGTCATCAGAACTTAAGCACAACTCTGATTGGCCACAAACACCAGGTGGTAGGGATAAAGTGCATGTGGAAACAGCAGATGGTCTGTTTTCCCTCTGTCCAAGACAAATGGAAGCAAGTCAGTGTGATTTGGAAAGAAGAGTCTATGATTATTTAATATCTTTGTCATTAGAGCTCTGGAATATGTATTTATTTGTATGGCTGCCGTGAATACGTTTTTCGGACATCAACTCCTATCCCACACACACCCACACTCACACACACATTACCAACTACTTTTTACATATTTAAGATGAATGAAAGTGTTTTGGTTCTTTTTTTTGTCTCCTGGCCTTCCTCCTATAATCTACATCCAGTCATCGATGTAACCAGTGACCACCATGCCCTGCAAGTCCTCTAATAACCTCAGATTATGATTCACAGAAAACATCCCGTTGTGTTGACTTGCGTTTACAGGAATCTTCAAACAACTGGGGTCCAGCTTATGATACAATAATGTATGATTTTGTTGTAGTTTTTTGAACACTGTTTACGGCATCGGGTTAACACTTCTGTAAATTGTATGACCAACTCTGAAAAGGTGCATATTGGTTCCTCCATAGCAGCAACCACCATGTTTTGTTTATAAGCTCACAGCCCCACACTATTTTGCATCTGCCATTTAACCGGGAAGCCAGTAACTGTGTTGATCAAAGATGATGCAGTCATTGACGAATGGGGCTGTTCTTCAGATCCCCTTTCCTGTCGGTGAAGGTTTTCACTGCCTCCATTGTGTTAGCAAAGAGAAGATTGTCCCTGTGGTGATATATAGTGGGGCTGACATTCCCCATTTCCTCCCTAGTGATGCTGCTGGAAAGTTGTCTTGTCCCAGAAAAAGCTTGTTCAAGCAAAAACTGTGAACAACAGTGTATGCGCTTACTGTAAGGAAGACGAGTGATGTGTGCTTGTGAGCTACTGTTTTTTGAAGCCTTCAATTTGTTTTGTTTTTTTTTTTTTCAGATTTTGTGGCCCAGGGGGCAGCACGGCGGCATAGTGGTTAGCGTTGTTGCCCCGCAACAATAAGGTTGTGGGTTCGGTTCCCGGGCAATTACTGTGGGGAGCATGTCATACTTGTTTGGGTTCCCTCCCACTGTCCAAAGACATGCAAGTACAGGTTAAAAAAGACTCTAAATTACTCTTATGTGTGACTGTGAGTGTTTGCTTTTCTCTCTGTGTTGGGCCTGTGATGGACTGGACCTGGCCCAGTATGAACAATGAAGAGTGGGAAAATCAGATGAGAAAGCAGTTAAGAGCATGAGGCGCACAGAGACGGGGTCACACATGACAGACATGTGAGACAAGGGAGACCACAACCAGAGGGGCACTGAAAATCCATAGAGAAGAACCTAAAGAAAAGATAATGGCTGGGAAAAGAACGAAGGAAAAACAGAACAAGGGAGATGGGGGTCAAGGGCCAGAATGGACAAACAGGAAAAACTGTTCCTAGCCAATGGGAATTTGCCACGGTTAGAAAAAGAGAGACCTAAGATGAATGGAGAGTGGCAAATAAAAAAACACGAAGCAGGTGGGTTGAGAAAGGGCAATTCTAATGGTGGGAACTCTGCCCAGGATAGTGTCTCACGAAGAAAGAGCTGTGGTCTCCAAAAGAAAGGTGGAAGGTGGGCTAGGGAAGGAGGGGCCTAAGAAGTATATAAGCAAGGAGTTGACAAGAGGCCACTCAGTGTGCTTTCAGACCTCGGAGTCCGAACTACTCAGCTGTTTGTTGAAATACTTGCTGTATTTTGAGTAAAACTGAATCCTCAAAAGACTCTGAAGACTCTGAGATCCTATTTTCCTGAAACATTGGAAGAACTCTGCATCTGATTAGGAGGATTGGAAGACCATGGTGGGCACCACTGCCCTCATCTGGCCCTCTGCCTGGCAGATAAAATGATCCCAAAATGTCCAGGAAGAGAAAAATTTATGCAGATGGACGGCTGTTTCATGAAAGATGGGAGGGTGAATGTGTGTGCTTCAAGGAGAAAAAACGGTATGTCTTTTGTGTTATGAGGCAGTGTCGGATGTCAAAGAATACAATCTACGTCAGCATCTAAGACACCAAACACGGAGCTAAGTACGCCAAAGGTAGCCTTCCAGAAAAACAACAAATTGTCACAACTGTTGGTTGTACTGTTATTCTGCCCTCTCCACTGTAACAAAAAAGTTTTGAACAAAGTTAATGTCATAACTGGCATTGGATGATATTTTTCTTTATTCATTTGGGTAGTTTGATCATTGATTGATGGAGTAATGTGCATTTCTTAACCTGACAATTTAAAATGATGGATGTTATAATAACAGAGCAACCAGCAAATAAATATTTTTTATATCTATTCAAATGCATGTGTAATATTTGTAATTTGATTACAAATTGAATACAAGATCATCCACAATAGCGACATAAGTCATTCATTCATTGATTCAGTCATCTTCTACTGCTTCTTTCCAGGTCACGCGGCCCAGAAACGGATAGAGCGGTTGAAGATGAATGAATGAATCAATAAGCCATCAAGGCTCCTAAAGTAAAAAATGCAGACTGAGCTTGCTGGGGAAAAAGTGAGGATTCCTTGTTGCTTTTTTATGGGGCCACGCCCTTACCTTCTGAGCAGCTTGGCGTTACTTTCAAAGAATCTTTTGTCCCCTTGTTCTCTGTTCAACTCTTATCAGGCTTTGAACGTGGTCGTAGGCTTCCCTTGACAGAACTGTACAAATCTGAACCCACTTGCAAAACAAAGTAGCAAATAAATAAATGTTTATTTACAAATTTCAACACAAATTGACCCTTTGAGGAAACTGGCACGAAATTAATAGCAAAAGTAGCAACAAAAGACGCAAGCAAATGCTTGGAAAATGCTTGACACAAACAATCAAAGTATCAACATAACTCAAGAAACTACACAAGGTGATGGACTGAACTGTGAGAGGGCTTAGTATACAGCATGAGACATGACAAACTGGCACAGGACAAAGGGAGATGCAGAATATATACACAAACGGTATTGGGGAATAGGTGAACACAATCGGGGCGGGGAAAGACAATCAGACTGGCACAAGAAGAAGGGCAAGTACAACTAAAACACAAGGAGAGTAGGAATTTCAAAATAAAACAGGAAATGACGAGACAACACTGACACAGGAGAACACCAAGTTTCAGGACATGACATCCCTTTGTTCTGGGATTAACTCTGTTCAGGCCTTGACATGTTTGCAGCCCCCCCTTTGATCTCAGTACATGGTCAGTAACACAACAGTGGTTAAGGCTGTTCCCCCAGAAGAAGAAAGGTCTGAGTGTGAGGGGTTGTTACTCTCTTTCTATCTATATGTGGTGGCACCGCCACCTCCCCCCCACAGCCTGGAAAATTGATAAGTGACAGAAGATGAACTGAGTGAGTATTTCCATATTTCACTGCACGTGCAATGCATGAAGTGATGCATTGCTTGGTTACTGACCATCAGTATGGACTTTTTTTTTTTTTTTTTTGATGCAATCTGAGTGGAGCTCTTCTCTCTTCTACATTGAAATGATCTATCGTGATTGTATCACTCTTTTCCCCAACTCTCTGTGTGTGTTACCCATGATGCTTTGTGTTTAAAATAAGTGGGCTATTTATTTGCTTCAGACTGCATCCCTCTCTTTTTCTACTGGCTGTTTTAATTAGTTTCATCATTTTTCCACAATCATGTTTCATATTCCCTTTAGGTAAACAATAATTTTGGGGTCTTTCTTTGTTTTGCTGTACATCAAAACTTTGTGATTAAACCTCATCCAAGTGATATCTCCCCTCTGTCGCTATGATAATAAATGCTTATGCTTAATGCGCCATCTCCTACTCTCTAAACATCCACTGGTATATTCAGCTTTTGTGTGCAGAAGTTCGTCTCTCTACTCTTTTGCACAGTCTGTTTACAAATGGGAGGTGTAACATATGTTTTCATCAAGAAGCCAGACAAATTAAGTCATATCTGGCCCAGCCACAGTTGCAGGTAACTGAGGACAGGGTGTGTTTGTGTGTGTGTGTGTGTGTGTGTGTGTGTGTGTGTGTGTGTGTGTGTGTATGTGTGAATGAAAAGAAATCTGTATTTTAGAGGTGATATGAGTGTAAGGGACAATTAAAAAGTCTGTGTATGTGTGTGTGTGTGTCTGCGTGTGCTTCTATGTGTCTGTGTTGAGAGAGCGATATCTTACAAGAGAATAACATTAAGAGGTGTGTATGTGCAGGCGAGTGTGTATGTTTTTCCTGAGCAGCAGGGTTTGTTGCTTTAATAGACCGTGGAAGTGAATTAAACAGTTGGAAGCTGTGTGTTGTTTATGTATGCGGACAGAACTGCTGTGGGTTAGCAATCTGAGTCCAGGCTTTAAATGATGATGTGAAATAAAGTAGTTTTTTTTTTTTTTTTTTTTCTCTCTCACTAAGACAAACAAATTTTTTGGTCCGAGTTGTAAGATGGGAATCGAACAGAGATTTAAGTTCTTGTATTTGGCTCAGGTCTGCACAAGAAACAAGCACGATAGCACTGAGTGAAATCAAATTTTTTGCTGCTTATGTATTCTGTTGCTGTGTGCGCACAGTAAGAACCACTGCAGGGAGCTGATGGGGGGCTTTGGTTTTAAATTAAAAAGTAATCGTGAGAAAGCCGCTTGCAACGCAGTTTCCTGCTTTGAATTTAGATGTAAAATACAGTGTGGAAGAAGTCGGATCTTTTGAATTCAGGGTACAATTATTTTATGCAAAGTGCCATAAAACTTGGCCACAAAGTAACATATTTGGATTACTAAGCAGAAGGTTTCATAGAGGCCACAGCGAGCAGCTAATTTAGAGTTAAATTATTTATACATTTGAGCGGGTTAACATTCAAAACAACCAGTCAAAACACTGTCCTTCATTTTAATATAACGTCTGGAAAATGTATTTGCACCTTAAAACTTAAAACCAGCGAATCTAGATCATATTTGCTGGAAAAAATTGTCAAAGAGACATACCCAAAGTAAACAGAGAATTGCTCCACAATAATAAGGTTCCCATCTATTCCAGGTGTCAAAAATATTGTACTTGTTATTATGCCTGAGTAAATTGGAATAAACCAAAGGAGAAATGTGAATTTTCTATCCTCGCCTGTGTCTTTCCCCTCTTTAACAGAGGATAACACCATGCTAACAATGTTCCCCTGCACACCGATGCCATTGATCTCCTTCAGCCACGCACTGACTACACATTTACCAAACATGATAGAATTTTAGCAGATTATAAAGCCTCCATGTAAGTTGTAGTTGAATCAGTTAAATCGCAATTTCCCATTACTCCTTCTGAACTCCTTAGGTTGACACGACATTAACCTTTTTTGTTTGTTAGCTTTTTCACGTTTTTCTGCTGCCATGACAAACTTTCTGTCATCAGGAGGTTGTCATTTTCTGGTGCTCACATATGAAACATGTTTGTGGATTAAGGTCTGGAAGCCGTCCGTGTCAGAGTGAGTATGAAAGAGTCTCCGACTTGTTAGCTCTGGTAGGTTGACATGACGCAAAAGGGAACAATTCAAAATAAATCCCCTACAGATTCCAATTGCGGCCCTGGTCTCCTTCCAAAGGAACCAATTCGTGACTGATTATCAGGAAATTGCACAAAGTGACACTAAACAAAGCTTGCTGAAGCAGAAACATGTGTGAACACAAGGTGAATATTGTTAATCTAAAAACACAAAAGAGGGCGTAAACATAAATATGTTCAGTTGGTGAGGAAAGAGCATTCTGCAGTTTTTCTCTAAGGCCATTTTCAGACACAGGAAAGGCTGTTTGGAGACTCCAAATGGTACTTAGTAGCCAAGTTATAGGCCTTTAGACCTGTGAAATGAGACAAACCAACAAAACTTCTTTGGCGGAGAAATGTAGTAAACAGAGACATGCCCGATATAGCTCTATTACTGCTGGTATAAAATGTAATTATGCCACTGATACCATTTATCCTCGACAGTTGGGTAAGTGGCAGCCCCCCCCCCTTTCCTTTTGTGTGCTCTGTCTTTACCTCTTCTGGCTCTTTTAGTTGCTAAAGTGTTGCTGTGTTAGAGGTGATAGGAGGAGTGAGGCTGGGATGCTTTCCTTTTATGGAGACCACTGACTCCAATAAAATGGTGATGGGATACTGAAAGGAACATATATAAAAGAAATGAAAAAAGAAACTCTCGATGATGAAAAGGAAACATTTTTGATCTTGTTTTCAAAGTTGACTGCCTGAATATTGAGTCAGTATCTCAAAGGGTAGAGGTGGATGTTGCTGCTGCATCAGAAGTATACGAGCAGCTCAGAGTGGAGTTCAATCATAGACTGTCTATAAAAGTGGACCTTTTTTCTCTGGGGATGAAAAGTGAAGCCAATTTGAAGAACTTAAACGTGCTTTTTATCTACTGACCATCGGAGGGTGACCTCACTGATTGTAGAGGGAAGTCCGATGGTATTGAGGTATGTGGGGAAAAAGCTCAGATTTATTATCCCAGTTTGTTTTCCCTTTGTGTGCATTTTGAGTTTATGTTTTTCGAGCCTCAGTCTTCTTCAGTTCCATATGACATTGATTTGCTGACTAATGATGCCATGTAGAGGAAAATAACCCATCGAGTATGAAGCCGATTTTGGGGCATGGGAAGTACTATCAATCCGACGAAGGTTCCAGTTTGTGCATCTTGTCTTTTGGTAGCAGCAATTAAAATGTCCCTTCATTAAATTATGTTGAAATTAAAGGCAAAATAAAATGTAAAAACATGATTCATATAAAAAATATCCACCTCCTCTCATGAAGTAGTAGTATTTTCAGCCGTAAAGTTGGGCCTTTTAAGTTGGCTGTCAGCGGAGACTGACTCCGACTCAAGTAATCTTTAAAGGAGCTGCAAGTTGGTTTAGTTTTTTTAGCCTGAAGTTTGAAGAGACTGGATCCCACCTGTCAACCCACTGCATCAGCTACCAAGAGCTATCTACCAGAGACTTCTGCTGCGGGTAACGCTGCTCTTCCACAAGAAAGCAATCGGTCATCTGTTTTTGCTCGCTCGAGCAGGTTAGTGAGCTGTCGGTAAGGATGAGCTGTGTGAGCAGCAGAGGGCTAAGGAATGGCAATGTGTAAGATAGTCATTCATAAACAAAAAAGAACTTCCACAACAAAGAGGCCTCTGAGTTCCCCCCAGAGCTTTTAGCATGCAGTTAAAAGGCGGAGGGGTTAGTTTAGGCTTTCAAGTTGCACTATCCTGATAAAAAAATAAATGTGAACTGCGTTTTTATGCAAATGATCTTAAAAATGTGAAAATGACCTCACTTTCTGCTCCACTGACTTATTTTAACAATTGAGGTGTATGAGTTAGTTATTGATTTAAGCATTTTAGCTTTATCAATAGTGGTAGTAAATAATAATTTGGAAACACAAGGAGAGAACAAAAGTGCTCGGCTGGAGTCGGGCCAAAAAACATTTGCAAGCACTATTTGGTTTGTGTTAACCACTGAGCCACCAGCATGACTTCCTCTTTCTGCAAGTTGGCCATACACCTGTTTTGTGAGAGCAGACTGACCTCTGACCTTTGACCACCACAATCCGAAATGTGACGCCACTGCTGAGGTGTCTAAAACCTGCATTCCGGTGTTGATAAAAAGAAGTCAAATTGTGTTGAAGTCAATGGGAAAATGGCCCTACTTCTCACGTGATTTAGAGATTTAGAGTTTTTCAAAACTAGATGATGTTAATTCTAATTAATTTGAAATGGTCTGTAGTTTTTTCTTCTTTTTTTTTTTGCTGTAGTTCTTGTTCTTGTTTTTTTTTTTTTATGATGGAAATTTGAGGAAAATAGATCACAAAGCAGGGGATATATTAGGGCGTGGCAACCGTATGATTGATGGACTACCATGCTCAGTGACCTGCCTAATTATCAGAATTGAGTCAGGACGAGATTGGATTGGATCCGGTCTTCACTCATCGTCAGTCACAGCTTTTCTTCCAAATATGGTTTGTTCAGGTCTCAATAGACCAAAATGACGACAACCATCCATCCATAACATTATATACACCGCTTATCAATTAGCGGAGCCAATTCCAGCTGACAGTACGTGAGGGCCTGGTTAACACAGGGCACATTACCAGTCCTTCACAGGGCCGACATACAGAAGGATCCAGTGAAAAATACATCAGCCTCTACAATCATCATGCATTTTTCTGCCTTATGTGTTCCATTTGCAGGTGCTTTTAACAAATTGAGTCAACATTGCTAATGATATTTGTGATCTCGGCCCTTGGTATCAAATTGAAATCAAATATTGTGAGATGGTAGGAATGCTGCTTCCTGCTGATAGTCCTGTGCAATGTGACATATTTTATAGGAAGGTGCAAAATGATAGTGTTGCAACACTGCATTTCTCAGTAATGACCCAAAATTACAGTGACCAAGAGCTGGAGTCTCAGTGTTGAGCTCAATACAGACAGCTAAACTACTGTCTGTTTATGACACAGATATGAATGAATAATGCTTTGTTGAATGATTCTGATAGATCGTCTTGTTTCAAGCTTCCTCCAAAACTGACCTGTCCAGGGTGAGCTGGGAAACCCACGCAGACACAGGGAGAACATGTTAACCATTACGCCACCCAGGCAGCGTTCAGTTTTAACTTTAAAATATGTACATTGGACAGTCTGCTGTTTGAAATCCAATTACAACACTTTAGATACAATCCTCATTTTAATGGGCAGAAAAGGCCAAAAAATTGTGCTTTGTGGCATACTTTTTTAAATTGTAGACAACTGAAGGGCAAACAATGAGATAAATGCAAACCTTTCTTACTCTCTCTGTTTCTAGCTGCCAAGATATTTTAATATGATTTGAATTTTGCCCTAAAAAATTCCAGGGACTAATGCAGCCAGACCAGGCTGGCGAACATGAGCTGAGACTCATCTCCAGCACTACCCGGCACTTGAATGCCTACAGCACTGTCACTGCTCATCAGGCCCGATATATCCAACTACACAGACTACTTTTTTCCCTTCAAAATCAGGATCAAAAGCAGTCAAGTCATACTCCCTCCCACCCGACCCCAGACCCTCCCTTTCATAATTATATTTCAAGTGAATTCAATTACTGTCAAAATAAGTGGGATAGCTCTGATGAAATGTTCAATAAGACCTGGCAAAAGATGTAAGAGAAATTATTATTTCCAACATCCGCTAGACAATTTGCAAGGCTTCTGAATGAGAAGCATCAGTGTTTTTAGGAATTTGAATGAAAGAAAAAACGCAACGCGCTAGGCTGTCAGTTATGACGCAGACGCAGCTGCTGACACGGGAAATCACACTGGCATATCCGGTTGCCGAAATCGTAACTGAGGCAAGGGAAATTATTCAGGTGCTCCGGGAATGTGACTGTTCTCAGCTTCTTTTCTTGTCCTTTTTTTCAGCAATAGTTGTTTTTTTTATATATATATATATATACACTCACCGGCCACTTTATTAGGTACACCTGTCCAACTGCTCGTTAACACTTAATTTCTAATCAGCCAATCACATGGCGGCAACTCAGTGCATTTAGGCATGTAGACATGGTCAAGACAATCTCCTGCAGTTCAAACCGAGCATCAGTATGGGGAAGAAAGGTGATTTGAGTGACTTTGAACGTGGCATGGTTGTTGGGGCCAGAAGGGCTGGTCTGAGTATTTCAGAAACTGCTGATCTACTGAGATTTTCACGCACAACCATCTCTAGGGTTTACAGAGAATGGTCCGAAAAAGAAAAAATATCCAGTGAGCGGCAGTTCTGTGGGCGGAAATGTCTTGTTGATGCCAGAGGTCAGAGGAGAATGGCCAGACTGGTTCGAGCTGATAGAAAGGCAACAGTGACTCAAATAACCACCCGTTACAACCAAGGTAGGCAGAAGAGCATCTCTGAACGCACAGTACGTCGAACTTTGAGGCAGATTGGCTACAGCAGCAGAAGACCACACCGGGTGCCACTCCTTTCAGCTAAGAACAGGAAACTGAGGCTACAATTTGCACAAGCTCATCGAAATTGGACAATAGAAGATTGGAAAAACGTTGCCTGGTCTGATGAGTCTCGATTTCTGCTGCGACATTCGGATGGTAGGGTCAGAATTTGGCGTCAACAACATGAAAGCATGGATCCATCCTGCCTTGTATCAACGGTTCAGGCTGGTGGTGGTGGTGTAATGGTGTGGGGAATATTTTCTTGGCACTCTTTGGGCCCCTTGGTACCAATTGAGCATCGTTGCAATGCCAGAGCCTACCTGAGTATTGTTGCTGACTATGTCCATCCCTTTATGACCACAATGTACCCAACTTCTGATGGCTACTTTCAGCAGGATAATGCGCCATGTCATAAAGTTGGAATCATCTCAGACTGGTCTCAATCCAATAGAGCATCTTTGGGATGTGGTGGAACGGGAGATTCGCATCATGGATGTGCAGCCGACAAATCTGCGGCAACTGTGTGATGCCATCATGTCAATATGGACCAAACTCTCTGAGGAATGCTTCCAGCACCTTGTTGAATCTATGCCACGAAGAATTGAGGCAGTTCCGAAGGCAAAAGGGGGTCCAACCCGTTACTAGCATGGTGTACCTAATAAAGTGGCCGGTGAGTGTATATACAGAACTTTTACATGCATCTCTTTATGCTGAGTATATTTTCATAACCCCTGAATGTGAGGCCAGGCTGGCAATTCTAGTAGCTATTGACCCAAAGTGATAAAGTGTCTCTCATAAACGCTGATCTGGGTTATTTGTGGCTCTGCGTGGTCCAGCTGTCCTGCTATGATACAATGCACTGCTTTTGATTTGGCTCTCTTGAATCAGCACCTTTTTTTCCATGAAGTGCAACTGTTGTTGTGGCCATGCATGAATCTTTCAGCATGTTTATTGCATCTCCTAATAGAACATAGCCTGCTACACTGCAAAAAAAGAAATCCCAAGTGAAAAGCCTGCATTGCCTCTATAAGCCTGATATGTTCTATTGATCCGATAAGGAAGAGCTGAAATGGCTGTTTGACTGTTTTTTTTTGGACTTGCTATTTTAGAAAGCTAAAGAAGGCCAGATAGGTTGATCTGCTGTTACTTTATATTACACCCATGTGCCCTGGGCATACAAGTGTAATGTATGGCACAATAATAAATAAATAAATAAATCATTCATTCATCCATTCATGCTATTGCCAATGCAGTTTCATCAATCTCTACGGAGTCTAGCTCCAACTGTGAAATATAGCAGGTCGGTCTATGAATCAAATGTTGTTTTATTAATCCGGAAAAGTCAAACATCTTACTCAACTTCCCCTTATGTCACAACTGAAACTTTTTATTTCTGGCTTGAAGTCAGCTTAAAGTTTGATGTGTCATCCTCAGCAAGGATAGAGGAGAGAAGAATATTAAAAAGTCAGACTACACAAATTCTTATGGAGTGTCAAACATACATTCTGCCGAACAATTTCAGTAGAGGAAGTTACTTTGGTAGTTACACTGAAGACACAGTGGCCTGTGTTGCCGTTGCTTCTTGTTTAACTCCTGCACTTTTTAAATTCTGTATAGATTTGTTTTGAAGGAAAACATCTCTAAAAATATCAATTTTTTCACATGGACCTGCTGAAATGGTTTTATTCATGTCTGTCACATAAATATATGAGCTTCAGGCTGGTAACAGAAATTCCAATCGAACGTTTCACTTTGTGTAATAATGCTGGACATCAAGTCTTTTCTGTGTGAGACACCAAATCTCAAAAGACAAAGGTTTCTCACCCAGGCAGTGTGTCTTCTTTACTCAGCCAACCACTACTAATCGGTGTTTGACAAAGTTAACCAAAATCATCAATATTGATGCCATCTTTTCCAAAACCTCACTAAGTAGTTTTAGTGTCAGTGTTTGCTGCATTTCAGGAGTCACTGTGGGTCTTAGCAGATGATTGGGCCACCTCATCAAGAGAAGAGCCTCATGGTTTAACACAAGGGAGAGCTACCTTGTTGCCATAAAAAAAAAAAAAAAAATCCCCACTATCATGTCCTGCCCAACATTGGTTATGTGTTAAGGGGAATTTCTGAAGGACAGAATCAGCAATGGAAAGCCTCAAGTGCATTAGTGGAGTGGAACCTTCTCACTCTGCTTCAGCTTATTCTATAAAAAAAGATGCCAACTTCCAAATAGAGTTTGCATTGTTGTGACAGTTGCCCCTTTGTGTGGTTTGTAGTCACACAGTCTGGGGTTGGTTGTCCCAATGCTATTTTAATGGGAACATCTCAGAGATGGAGGCGTCAATAAAGGTTAATTAAAAATGTTTAATTTCTATAAAGCCCAATGACTTAAGACGTCCTGCACTGAATTAAGAAGCGGGATAAACATAGCACACATTTTTTTATCCTTATACAGCAATATTGAAAACAAACAAACAAAAAAAAACAATAATAGTTTGTCACAATATGACAACCAACCTTAAAAAAAGTGTGACAAGCATCCCCAATTGTTTCCTGACTGTGATGTTAACATCCAAACAAAAATAAAACAAACAACAACAAAAAAAGAGAAAATAAACAACAGCAACAACAACAACAAAAAACAACCCAAAAATGTAAACATCTCCAGCTTCAGACTTTTGTGTTGGATATTTCAAATAAGTCACTGCAATGTTAAAAGCCTCTTTTAGAAATGTCCATATATGTGACCTACTGTATGACCCCCCCCCGAACATTTCTTTACCAGCGTAAATATAAGACATATGTTCCCCTTGTTCCTCCTCCATGTCTGTGATGTTACAAGAGGACTGATGCGGAAAAGACCGTATGTTTGATGAGAAGAAGAAAAATAAAAGTAATATTCACATAGTTTACATTATCTCTGTTATTAGTGTTACCTAAAATAAATATGACTGTAACCTACATGGGTGCTAAACCCATTTGTAATTTTGTAGTGTCATTATGCCGTATCACAAGATGGCGAATCAGCTGTTTACTCATGATCAAATACACAGAGGTCACTTATAACCGAGCTGACAAGCATTGGTAAGAAAAAATACATAAAGGTTTTAATTCAAGATTCATTATTTGAAAGCATTATCTGGCAGCCCTTTAGCTTGTTATGAACAAGTCTTGTACTATATGTCTAACAAGTGAGCCCTCTGAGAGAAACTGGTAAGCATGGCTGCTACATGCTAGAGGCTAAGCCTCGCGCTTAGCTTGTTAATTTATATTGTGTGGAAATAACTTAGATCGAGTCACTTATTTTAAAACAGTCGGAGTTACAGGGATGTTTCCTAATGTCTGAATCCGCTTTGGTGCCATGCGCATCATCGTGAACAGTGAAAACTACATCTAAAAAGATCGCTAGCTCAGATTAGCATGATGCTAATGCTAACCGCGAGTGGCGCTAACGCTATGCTAGCGCGGATATTATTTTCATGTCTAATGTTTTGTTTTGTGGTAACTGTTATGTGTATAAAGTGTTTCATTGCACTGGAGTTGGTTACATATTGTTGGGTTAAAAAAGTAATGTAATACTGTTCGATTATATTTAAAAAAAAGTAAAAAAAAAAGATATTGTGTCATGGTTAAAAAGATAAATGTTGATTGATAGAGCTGTTTAAAAATACAAATAGTGATTGATGAGTATGAACAAGTTACTTTAAGTGAGTAATTTAAGTTCATGATGAATAATTGTCATGGTAAAAATACTTAATGTATTGTAATGTATGCAATTGATCCTGTAAATGTATACAGCATTGATTTGAACACCATATATCCTGTATCTGGGTATATTTAGGAAGATTTTCGGATTGATAAGAGAAAGTAAATTGATGTTTTGTGATTGAATAGGGAGTAATGGTTATGTTTCTGCGCTCTACGTGTAGATTGTTTTTTTGCCGGATTAGGAATTGCGATCCAAAACCTTGGCGGTTCGGTGGCGAGCCAGGAAGGACTATCGACTAGGACGGAAAGGTGCACGGTGTGGCCAGCTGTGGGATCCTCTCCAGCCCAAACATCATTTTGCTTTTCTCTTTCCAGATAAGAATCACAAACAAAACCTACCCGGGTAGTAGTAGTATTAGAAACTGAACTGCACACTTACCTTCAAATAAAGGAGAGGGCGACATTTTTTATTTTATTTTATATTTTTATTTTCTTATGAAAGAGCTCTACGTTCTTTATTTTCATGCACTGCAAAATATGATTATTGTGAAGCAATACATTGTCAACGTCAACTTTCAAGTTCTCTCTCATCTAAATGATTTAGGGGTCCAATTCTCTGAACCTAGAGTGTGTAGATGTCAATAGTGGTTAGTGGTTACAGTTATTTTTTATCTGTGTGCAACAGTATTAAACAATTAACACAGTAACGTCTGTGTCAATTTATATTTCATACATCGGTGATTAATAATAATTTAAAAGTTAAAAGCTGTTGAATCTAAACGTGGGAGATTTAGACTCCTATCATGTATATTTGTATTGTGTCTTCATCTTTTTTGAGTATTTGTGTGTGTGCTCTTCAGATTCCGGTATGTGGGTTTTAGAATACGCTGTGTGCTTTCCTTTATGTTGTTCACTTGTGTGTTTGTAGTTTGGGATGAGATGTAAAAAATCTAGAGTGAGTTGGAGGCTGACTGGGAAGACAGTCCACAGGAGGTCTCAAACACTCAGAGAGAGACAGCAGTGCACACCCCAGGTGGGTGTGTGGCTCACAGAACTCGTCAGGGGGGGGATACAAACACACACACACACACACACACACACACACACACACATATATATGCTGCACAAATTAAGCTACGGCTCCTTCCTTTTCAGTGATGTGCTGGGAGAATGGGTTTGTTGCTTCACAGCCAGCCAGTGATAGTAACAGGCAAGGAAAAGAATGTAACTCAGGTCAAAGTGTCAGTTATTGATAAGGACATGAGGCACCCATCAAATCACAGCTCTGATATTGAATTAAAGGGGCCAGCCATGTGTGGCTCTCTCTCCATTACTGTAGTGTAGTTAGAGTAAGATGGTCTAAACTGCTGAGCCAGCTGTTTCAATCCAGTTGGGTCAAACGTGTCCATGGCCTCTTCTTGGTCATGGTCTGAGACTAATAATCAGAAGAAACACTTCCTGTAAGGATCTCTGAATATTCCCAGTGAGTGCTCCTCAGGCATTTCTGTGGTATGGGTATTCGGGGTATGTGTTGTGTCAATTGGGGAGATTAAACATCTAATCTGACAAACTGTGATACAATGTGTTTTGTTTCAGCAGGACTTTGGAACAATGCATCCTCCAGATTTGGCTTCAGTAACACCATATTAGTCCTCTCCAGTGAAAGCAGCAAGCAGCTAACCTCCAGAGATGTAGGGCAGTCCTTGTGATTCTGTGTATATGTAATGTTCACAGTGTAAAAAAGGACTGTACATCTACTTATGTGTCAATGGACCTCGAGCTAGCTGCTAGCTCCTGCAATACCTTCCAGAAATCTCTGCCACGGGTAAATAGTCAATTTGCTTTGTATCCAGGCATTTAGTCTCAACAGAACCTAAATTTGTAAAATGTGTCATAATTGTCTTTATACAATTTATTTATCCAACTACCAAGCTAATCCTGCTCCACTCACAACCCCACAAAAAAAGAAAGTTAATTATGCATAACTTCTTTAAACCAGCCCCAGGCACACAACATGTGATAGATGTGTATGTGGACAAGTAATGTCAGTAGTACAACTCAACCCCTGAGCTAATTAAAGACTGCTGCATCAGCAGACGCGGGGCTCCTAGACCTGTTGAACAGTCTGGGCGAATAAGCACTCGCTGCGGCAGGTTCTACCCCTGCCTTCAACTACGCTTTTTTTTTCCTTTTTACCTAATGAAAACAACAAAGTAAAGTCTCAAACAGAAGCCTTATAAGGAGTGATGTAGTAAAATGGATGCATGTTATATGCTGTATAAAATTACACTGGTTACCAACATTTAGTTTCACACAAAATACCAGAACTTATTGATGGAGAAGTTCTGGATTCTGATGCAAACATCATAACACGATTTCAGAGCTTAGCCCTGCAATGACTTTGAGTTCAAGTTTATATAAACTCCATAAACTTGAACTCAAAGTCATCACTTGACCCCCCCCCCATCCCACCACCGCTAACTTTTCCCCATTCCAGGAATGACAGAAATGCCATAAAAATGAAAAAGGACAATTCGCACCTCACAGAACCAGATACCGTAGAAGGTTCAAGTCTACAAAGCAATCCAATTTATTCACTCATTAAGTGTGAAGTAAGTGTGAAGGCTTGCAGACACAGAGAGATCACTATACAGCAGCAAGTCTCATTCAATTATCCAAGTCAGAGAGCAGAGACCCATTTACAGACACGGAGGAACATCGGCATTAAATGTGTCCTCTGCCAGGAAATCCGTCCCCATGCTTAAATGTTCCAACATGAGGTCTGGGTTCACGAACATATGTTGGCTGAAGCCAAATTCCATTTGATTAGGAAGTATCTCTGTACTGAGCCAGCTCATACTGGTTTGAAAGTTAACCCTAGGGAGAAGAAGCATGCTAGCAAACTGTGCTAAATTTGTTTTTCTCCTCGCTGCCTTTACTCCAGTGATTCTGCAAGCTCCTCTTTCTGCCACCAGAAAATCTGGTCATTTGAATAATGATAATGTTTCTGAAGAATCCCAATCAAGGTTTAAATGCTTGGTACTAGTGCTTGCCATCTGAAATTTATTGCAGGCAAACGTAGCATTGTAAAGCGGCGCAATCTGGCAACGACAGGGTGAGCCATCGATCAAAAGACCATCTCTGTGGTGAATCATGTGCTGTGAACTGAAGTCACCGCTCTGTGCCATCCAGTGGTTGAAGTTCTTTGGACTCCCAAGTCCAAATGGCTAAAAAGCTGGACTGTAAGTTACCCCGAGTATGACCTCATTGATGGCTTGAGAGTTATAAACCAGTCTGTTCTTGTTCTTCATTAACACCTCTTAATCATGCAACACATTATCCTATGCAGGATTCTCCGAAATTTCAGGGGGAGTACAAACAAAAGTCAAACACACAGTGTCAGTTTTGACCTTTTTTCATTTCCTCAATGCAAAGTCATTATTTCAAATCTGCCCAGTAATTGGTTAATACTCTGAGGACCCCTTCATGAAGCAGTCAACCAGCCTGATGTTCTTTGGCAAGTTGGGTAAACACTTGTTCTTGTGCGAACTCTCTGCCATCAGTGCTGAAGACGTGTCCATCCAGCAATGAAACCTGTGGTAAAGCTACTTCCCATCTCCCACTGGCCATTAAAGCCAGCAACAACACACCTCCCTCTGTGTGTGAGAGCTATTCACTTTGATACACACGGATGCATATCAATGATGTGATGGTTGGGAAAATGTAATTTTATTTTATTTTTTTTTTTTAAGTGCATGTGCCACCAGAACGACAGCATCCTGAGAGGCTGCAAATGTCTCCTAGATCTAAATCAGCCACTGGAAAACAAAGCTGAATGGGAAATCAACAGATGTCACTGGAAGAATGCTGTAGACTGAGACGGGCTGCGTGATTGTGTCCCTGTGGTCTCTTTTAAGTCTCCTACATCCAGGCCAGGAACCGAACTGTGGCAACAGCACTAACCGCTATGCTGCTTTGCTGTCCAAAATAGGAGTTATACAGTGTAACTATCACACAGTGCTTTGTTTGAGTGGTTTCTGAGCTAACTGATGGAAGCACTTGACCCTACAAAGAGCCACTTCAGTTTGACCAGACGGGTGTTTGGGGGGAAAGCAGGCTACCCAATAGGTCAGCCAGGGCCATTAGTGCAAACCACGACCAGCCAACCCAGAGAAACATCTGAACCTCTCAATCATCCAACTGTTGCAGCACCAGGCTAACAATACAGGAAGGTTACGCACCACCCTTTGTCAGTTCTCCTCTGAGAGTCTTTCAGGTCTGACATTAAGGGCAGGTAGACATCCTGGAGAAGAGTGTGGCTAAAATACATGTTATTCTTACACATTCAAAAAATGACACATTTCAGTGTGAGTTTCTAAGGAATAGGTATGAACTCATGAGCGGCTGTTACTTTTCTGCCATTGGGTAAACAGAGAACCAGGTTCCTGTGTGGCCTGCCTGAATCTAATTTAGTTTCTTTTTTAAGTGGATTTTGCATTAAAGAGATTAACTGAGTTTGCTTTCCTTCTCTCGCTATTCTTATTTTGTGTTAAAGTTAAAAACGGGACTGCTGATCTTTCTATGATCACCACAATTATTACCATAGTCCTGACAGGGGTGCTGCCGGAGACTGAGCCACATGGTGACTGTCCTACTGCCAAGCTGCTACTTGGATGCCTGGAAGTAGACAACTGGCTTCCTCATGGAGGACCAATATTTGCTGGGATACCCAGTCATTCGAAATAATTCTGGCAAATAGTTGGGAATTTAATTTGTTTGTTGTTCTTTTCTCTTTTTTTTTTTTTTAATAAGTCTATCACACAGTACTCAGATTGGGGCGCAATGAGATTCATTTCTATTAATAATTTAATCTATTAGTTCAAGGTTTACGTGCTTTTGATTAGTTCTGTTACCTCATGTTTATCTGTAGAGTTTTCTCAATCCAATGTTCAAAACCAGCTTTAAAATCACCCATTAGCTGCACCCGTGAATGTGAGGAATTGTTGGCTTTTACATATGATGATAACTGGATGTATGTTCAAAGCCCTGCTTTCCTGAATTAGAAAGCAACTGATCGCAAAAAATGTGAACTTCTGGCAAATGTATAAAAATCAGACCCATTCGGTAAAACTTCCGCTATTGTGTGAATCATGCTTTTTGTAATGCCAGTAGATAATAATGCATGGAAAAGTTGTAAAAGTGAGAAAGAGTGACAGGTGGTATACACTATATAGCCTAGTGAATCACTTAGAATGATTCTGGCGAATGGCTGCTTTGTGTGGCCTGAAATATTTGATCTTTTCAGAGGAATGGGCTCATTAGCTTTCAATTGGATGTGATAGTCCTCATATTGTGTGGGGAAACTGAATGAGGTCTCACAATGGACACCCAGGGACTGTCGCACGGGGAGTTTTCTCCGGTGCCAAGCTCTCGGAAGCTGCCTCTTGACAAGTAAACATTTGATTATTGTATTCATCAGGCTTCTCCAGAGGAAAGTCGCTCCCAGCTTTCACTGAGCAGTCTCGAAAATGGCACATCCCAGTGCCAAAAATTGCCATGTCACTCAAATAATGTAGCTGATGATGCAACGCCTCATGGATTTGTTTTTGATTGAGTCTCAGTATGTGGCTCTCAACTGGCATTTTTGTGGCTACTGCTACTTGTGCCAGCTACCCAGTTACTGATATATTTATGCCATGAACCAAATTGTGGAATATAACACTTTTCTAGAGAAATGAACGGGAATATGATCGCTGACCTTTGCATCCTTAAAAACAGGAAATTCAGCTCCTCAGAACTTATTGTGTATTAGTTAAATCAGCAACATAGAGTATCATAATTTCCATGTGCTATCTCACAGCTGCTTTGATTTGCTTCACAAAACATTTGTCTCTTTTATAATGAGTGCTGGATTCAGATAGTTGCCCAACTTCAATCAATACAGTACATGCAAAAGTATATGGAAACACATGAACCGTTCCAGCAAAATACAGTTTGTTCATAAACAACAACTATAAATTGTGAGCTATGTTGTAGGTACCTACAGACAGGTTCATATTCAGTGCAAGGAGTTGAAAGGAGTATATGTTAAACTGCCCGACTGGGGAATGTGTGTGGTGACTTGTGTTGAATGGCAGCTGAGCTTGCAGCTCTTCGATGAGAAGTTGTTCCACAGTGAGAGAGAGCAGTGTAGTTAACGTTACTGTTCATCAGGTATGAAAATGACTTAAAGCCGAATGATGCTCAGCTATCTGCAGGGGCAGAGCTAGAGGCTAGCATTAGAATTTTTTTTTATTTTTTATTTTTTACCACATCTTGTGACACTTTCGGGTGTTCCCGACCGGCAGGAGTCATCAAATTGACGAAAATACTGCTGAAATAAAATGTTACATGAGTAAATCTCATTTAAATTTGTCAGGCAATTGTAAATATGACCTACTATTATTGGCTGTTAATCAGAAGTCAAACTTTAGTGCAATAGCTAGATTTATTTACAGCCAATTCATTTTCCTAGCGTTCAGTTTCCATACCTTCCATAACAGCAATAAATCAAAAACTGATTCCATTGTGTATGTTTTGCATTTTGCAGGCCACGCTGAAGTCCGACTTTCGTCCACACGAGTGAGGTCAATGATGAGCAGCCCCTTGAGGGGGAGGTCGTATTGCCCTGTATCTGTAGTAGAACTGTTACATCTTCATGGTGCATTATCAAGCACTAATTTCTTTGCTCGTAATTCATTTTCTCTGGACTTTCGCTTTTTCCGGCAGGCCACAACTTTTCATTTACATATTTTTGAATTTGATCATTCAAAAGTGGGGGCGGCAGCTGGGGAGGCAAGGCATCTTCTAGCAGTGGCAGCTGCTGCCCCAGTACAACTGCCCCAGGCTGTCTGCAGGTGTGTGTTTTAAATCCGTAAATCTTTTTTATCATGGCGTCTCTGAAAGTTGTAAGCTCACCTCAATTAGCTTCCAAAGAAACCTTAGGCCACTACTCGAACAAAGTAACAATGGTCAACCAATCAGAAAACTTTTTCAAACTGTAGATGTCTTTAAGACTAACATCTAGATCTCTTTTTCAAACACTTGTCCCTCTTCAGTCAGTTTATCCTCTAGGATGAAGTCTGAAGTACATTCTTCTATCAGCACAAAGGACTAACTGTGGATAAAATCAATGACTTTAATGGCAGACAAGCTGTTCCCCTTCAAACTAACCAATGAGAGAAAGCTTCACAGCCTCAGGACATATTTTCCATGTTGAACACCACAAACTAAGCTGACAGTTTGCCATTCAGTGAGTTGGGATAGAAAGTATGATCTAAACCAGTGGTTAAAACGTGCACCAATAATATAAGCCCGGATAGAGCACATTTCGTTTTTGTCATTTTGGGTGCAAAATAAAGGCATAGGAAGGATTTATTCAGAGCAAATCGAAAGGTTTTTACACTGAATTAAATGACTGCATTGTTTTGAGACACGTGACCGTTGAAATGTATTGTGAGCTGTTGAAGTTAGTGAAGGTGAAGGTGAAATTCATTTTTGGATATTTAGTTCATAGGAGTAGAGCTATAAGAAAGGGAAGAGGTGAAATAAATAAATTATAGGGTAGGGGGAAATGTGCTTTCAGGTTGTCTTTTTTTAGCGGGTATAGTGGGTGTGAAGGGTGGAATTAGCCTTTCATGAAAAAAAAAAAAAAAAAAAAAAAGGCCAAAAGCCAAACTTACCTACCAGCCCACTGCAGACTTTTACATATTGTTTTTCTTTGACTCTGCAATTATAACCATCCGATTAATTACATGTGACACACTTTCAGCAAATACAAATGTCAGTCTTTGTGTTAGATATCCGACAGATTGAGGTGTTGTTTCCTTCTTCCACGGGCTGCACCGGAAGATGTTTTTGCTGCCACGAGTCGCCTGACACCTGTGTTCATTCGACCCCCCCCCCCCCACCTTCTTCTTTTACTGGTGAAATCTCATGAAAGACACAGAGAATGACATATGATATGGTGAAGTGAGGAATTATGAAAAGCAAACAAAAATAAAAGCTAATTAACAAAGAAAAAAAATACAAAAAACAACATACCATAAGACAGTTATATCAATAAAGGTAACTGATTACTAACAATAGTCATGATAATGATTTTAATTACAATTAAACATAATAACGATAACAGTAATGCTACTACTAAAACTACAACTACAGCTAATATTACTACTAATAATGATTATAATAATATAATTATAATTATTATAACTGCAATTAAGGATGATATACATTTATACATTTACAAATATCCCTATATATATTATATATACACCTACACAATAGCCATTATAATAAAAGGCGTGATGATATCAGCATGCTATTGGGATAATGCCGTTATTTATATGTAGCATATGTAGCATATGTAGTATGTAGCATATGGGGAAGAGTAAACATCACAACTAAATAACTAAATCATTGTTTGCTTTAATCAAAGAATCAATGGTCAATCAAATAATCAAATATTAACATTTGTGCTATAGAAGGAGCTCAGAAAAAACGCCAGGTACTTTGATGCCACCTCCCAGTCATTAGCTCCAATAACTGTGCTAAAAGCATCTCCAATGAGAGGAAGGAGATCTGACGCTGAGGCAAGACACAGTAACTCAGAGGCATTAGCCCTCTGTTTTTGTATTCAAAGCATCAGTCCTCCATGGATACACACAGACATGGGCATGGATCAACAGAGGCGAAAATGCACACGCACACACACACACACACGCAGTTACAGGAAGAAGATACAGCTGTCATATTCTGCCAGTGAGACTGCAGGTAGAGAGCGTATCACTGTACTTTTTCATCTTCTCACTGAAAGAAATAAAATATGAGCTCTGCTTTTATCAGTCAGCCTATTTACTGAGTGTATAAACAGGCTGTCCCGCTTCCACAAGTTTTTCTATTCCAATCTGGACAAACAGAGTGCTTCAGTGATCAAGGTATGAGTGCAAAAACAATAGTTTTTTGCCTACAGAAAGTAAAATGTACTGTCTAAACAAAGCACTGTGTAGCAGTGGAAAATATACTTCAACATTTTGAGTTTTCTGAGATTGTGTCGTCATTCTTTTCAATGCACAGAGCAACTGATGCAAAGCTAAAAGCTGGGGAAAAGAGTGTCTTCATTAAGACTCTTTTGAGAAAAGGAAGCATGAATTTCTCAGTGTACGGTGGTCAGCACTGCCTCACAGCAAGAACATTCCTGTGGTTTGAACCTGGAGTCTGGGACCTTTCTGTGTAATTTACTGTGGAAATGCGAGTGTGAATGGTTGTTTGTCTCTATATATCCTGCACATGTTGTGCCCCTCATCGCCAGCTGAGACTCTTTTGCTGAGGGACAGTCCTGTGAGGGCAGCAGACCTGACTACACAACCGCACTCGGACTTCTCTTATCCTGCTTATTGATGCGAAAAAGTTACTACTTGTAGATATAGAGAAAGAGCGAGTAAATAAAGTGATTTGCTAATTGCTCAATGCATTTACAAGTCCAGGGACCGATAATACTTTTTGCTTGTCAGTAGAATGTGTTCAGGCTTAATGATGTTCACTATCATTAAAAGTCATTCAAATTTGTCCAGAGGGGGACCATATATATATATATATATATATATACACCATGTACAGGTAGTCATTACAGACTCAATGTAATGCCCCATTGCAGTCACATTAATCGTTAATGCCCATGCTGATACTCCGTAACTCTCTTAAGACAGAATTATTCTCGATACTTTTGATGATGGAGGTCGTCAGGAATGAGCATTAGAGGACAGAATCACGTGTGTTACTTTTGGGTTTCCTTTTCCTCCTCTCCTCCTGTTCTTTGGCAGGTGATCTTCATGAATTTAACAGTTATCTGCTGGAGTAATGGTTTCTTCTTTCATCTGAAATTCGTGGCTAGCCAGAAAATGGTGTTCTAGCGGGGAGGTTCACTTAGTTTAAAAGCTTTCTCTGTGTGCTAGCAACAAGAAACTGCAAAACATAGGTGCCATGTGTTTTCCTCTTCAGTCATCTCCTACATGGTCTCTCACGGTTCTCTCTCCTGAGTGTGGAAGCTGTCCCTCTTTCTTTGCTCTGCTCAGCTTTTGGAAGAAAAAGGGTTTGAAGAATTGATTTGGAGCGTGCAGTGGGAGGTGAGAGGAACCCGTTGAAGCTGTTTTTTTTTTTTTTTTTCCGGCAGAGCGCAAGACTAACATGTAGCTGAGGAGCGAAGCCCACCGTATGAGTCTGTTGAACAACAAGTCCCTATTTGAACGTTGCTGCTCCTCTTTCCTTTAAATCGTCAGCTCTGCCCATTAAAAACAACGTATCTCAATAAACTGCACATTTCTCTCCTGTGCAGGCTGCTGCAGTTCCTTGTTGTTACTTTGATTCATTCGGAAGGAGGAAATTATCATGAGCGTGGGAGTAAGTAAATGGAAACAGGAGTGGCTCTCGGCTCTGTTAATGGGAAGTCTGACATGTTGACATGCCCATGCAGTTCCCACATGTAACCAGTACATTGTGGAGTGTTTTATGAAATCTTACTATTCAGCACATGAATGAGAATGTCAGGGTTTGATTAATGTCATATAAATATGACCACCTTGTAATTGCATGTTTGAGTACGAACCAGATACTCTGCGGTTTAACATAATGAAAATGAAAGTGAATGGAGAAGCTCTGGCGATTATAAAAGCAAGTCATTATGCAAAAATGATGCAAACAAATTACACTCACATTGTATGAATTCGCCATCACATAATTTATTTAAGGAAGACTTTGTTTGCAAAGAGGAAAATAACTATTATTATATGCTTTATTTAACCAGGTTTCAGGAATTCAAGTCTCCTCAAGTGAGCTGGATGACAAAGCGGTGTGGATGGATGAACTTGACTGGGCTGCACAGAGTCTTGACCTCAATAGATAGAACACTTTTGGGATGAATTAGAGCGGAGACTGAGAGCTAGGCCTTCTTGTCCAACATCAGTGTCTGACCACACAGATGTGCTTCTGGAAGAACGGTCAAAAATTCCCATAAACACATTTCTAAACCTCGTGGAAAGCCTTCCCAGAAAAGTTGAAGCTGTTATAACCTGTTATTGCTGTTGGGGTGACTGATATGTCAGATAATTGCAAAAAAACTGTGTGGAAAGCCGGATCATCGTTATTAGGAGGATTGACATTCACAATTGTGGATAATCTATTAAAAAGCGATGCCTTTAAAATGATGTGTCACCCCTCTGGGTCTTACCATACTGTTTAGACTGAACGGTAATCTCCCATTAGGGGTGGGGTGATTCAGTTCACTGACCTGTCAATGAATAGTTTGTCTACAGTTAGTGCAGTCCTCTCTCCTTTTGATCTCTCCCTGGAATTGATCGTTCATCCCGAAAGAAGTGCCTTTAAGTTTGTATCTCTTACGAGCGTCTTCTGTTGGAAATGCTCGAACAATGAAAACGCGCGAGTTTCTGTTCTATATTTGTCCATTCTGCTTAAAAACTAGTGCCTTGTATCTTGTATAGTTCCCTTTTTTTTAATAATTTCTTCAGGCCTTTTTAAAACTGAGAGAATACAAGTCAAAAGTAGTTTTAAAGCACGTTTTTAAAATATTTCAGACGTGACGTATATTTATGTACATATTTATGTATATTTAACAACCCATGCGCCTTCTGATCAGTGGTGGTTTGTCCTTTTAAAACAGGTCCTTCTGAGAAGCCTAATCCCCTGTGGCATTCACACAATGAGCTCCAGCTTGATGGCCACACTAGTAGAAATGTGTCAAAACTATTAAAATGCCAAATCCATCAGTCTCTCCCTGTGAGAAGTCACTTTTTCTGTGTCTCTGCACCAGATCAAGCAGCTCCCACTCAATGTCTCCCTTCTCATACACCTATTCACTACCTGAACCCGCTGCTTCTGTGTTCAAACACACCCCGCACACCTCCATCTTCTACTGCTTATACACTTCTTCGTCACAGGGGTTGCTGGAGCCAATTCCAGCTGACATTCAGCGAGGGCAGGATACACCCTGGACAGGTCGCCAGTCCGTCACAGGGCCAACACGCAGAGACAGAGACGTAGACCAACAACCACTCACACTCAGACTCAGACCTACAGACAATTTGGAGTCACCAGTTAACCCAAACATGAAGTCTTTGGATGGCGGAAGGAGGAAACCCATGCGAGCATATGACAATGCATTGCAATACACACTATCCTAAAATATGAATTATATATGTAATACGCTTCCAATATCAATATGTCCATAGATCCCCACTACATCTTTTAATAAGCATTACCAATGTAGTTGGCTGAATGATGCTGTTTGACCACTTTTCCTCTCCTTTGGTCTCCCTAGCTCTGCCCAACTTCTTCCTGATTGGTCCTCAATGAGGTGCGCTTAGCATAGAAACTGATGGTCTTGCTGCCTGGGTTTCTGTGTGTTGCTTTTTCTCTTCACCTTGATGGAGGTAATGATGATTTCATTGCAGGCATTTTTTTTTTTTTTTAAATACATCTATTTTAACCATCTATTTGATGTAACTTTACCTCTGAGAATTGTGTAGAGCAGTACGCATGGTTTGGAAAATTAAATATGTGAAAGAAATAATTAACCTGCATTAGTTTCCTAGAACATAACGACTGTGATGTGAACAATAATTTAAAGCTCATCTAACCTTCTCATTAGCCGCCCTTAAGAAATACATTTTAATTAAGTCAGATCATCTCACCACCCATTATGTACATTGTTTGATTTGCATAAATTCTCCAAGCTACTGAACCTGTTTCAGTATGCTAAATAGAGATGTATATGTTTTAACGTATGTATCCATCAGAACTACCGTTTCTGAGAAGGATTGTGTATTTATCTAGAAGAAAATCTCAAAGAAGCTTGATATACAAGCTTTTTTGCATGCTTGCTTTAAGAACATAATTGAATCTTCAAAAGAATATAAAAGTAGCAATGTAAACGTGGACATACAAAACATATCTTGTGACAATGTACAGTGTCAATCGCATTACAATGAGAGTCACAATTTGATTTTGCTTCTCCAAGGCAAAGAGAACCTAATAGAGTCTTCAGGGAGTTTAACCAGTGGAGCGCAAAAGACTCCAGTCACATTTTCCTTCATTCTTTGCTCTATGTCTGATCTGATCTGTTGTGGAGAAACACAGTCTTCATCTGATGGCCCTAAACTGTATAACTAATAAATAAATTTGCTACTACAGGAAAAACAAGGACTGATTTATTCTAATGTTTCCACTTCAGATACACTCTTGGGGAATTTTAATGTTTTGCTTTGGCATAGATTCCCAGAATCTGATTTCCTCGTCCCTCTGTTTATCTCATTACCAATTATCACTAGCTGCTGCCACAACTTCCAACTGAGTACACAACTGTCCTGTTGAGAAGAAACGTTGCGGCTGGCAACGTGTCCCACTGAGAAGGTTTGTGATCTTCCCTGATGTAAACACAATGTTGCTTTTTTCCTGTGCCCAATGAGGATGGAAAGTTGTCCACACAATGTTGATAGCGCGATGTAAAAAAGCTGTAAATCAGACAGTAGCAGGCCTCAGATGTGTTTAATTTTTCCTGAATTATGACCATTTGCTACACATATACTGACCAGTTTGCTTCTAGCTATACCAACATTTTGGCATTTGATGAATACTTCACATTCTCTGTGCGATTTGCAAACGCATTAGCACACACCAAAATTAGGATAATCGCACAAACACCAGCACAGAGAAATTACCCAGAACCTGGCAACCATCTAATGACAGACAGTGCAGCTGGTGCCTGTGAGGCCTCCAACAGATACAGTAATATCCTGGTAATTATGCACTGATTATAAGTGCATCGAGTGTCAAGAGCAAAATAATGAGCGTCCACTGTCAGACCTTACAAAGGAAATTACAGTTTTAAAACTTGAGCATGCACAGAGAATATGTTATTATATCATAATTAACAATTAAAAACATGGTCACATTAAGTGTATTAGCATCCTAGGACTTCTTCTGGTATCAGAAGCTGTAAAGGAGTCAATTACGTTCCACTATATTCCAGCAAATAAAATGGTCCAAAAAAAAAAAAAAAATAGACCGTCATTCCTGTTGGATTTACCACCGGGGTCGATCAAATCACCCCTTGTTACCCAGTAGCAACAAGGCAAGCTTTTCCCAAAGGCTCTGATTGCAAGTTTTGGTGCTGGACCATATGGCCCCCTCTTTCAGCGCTGCACTGTTCCTATCTCCATTATCGTATACTGCACTGCTATCAGTTTTTGCACTGCGCACTGTCTCTGAGTTGATGCGCGCTAAGTGTTTTTTGGCTATTAATTTGATTTAGCTTGTGAACACTGCAGGTGCAACTTTTATTATAAGCACATACATATGTATGAGCTTTCCACTGACCTGAAGTGGCCTTGGTTCCGATCACTAAGCTGATACAAAGCTTCCCTTGCTGTATATGATAATGAGGGGGCGTTCTCTGTTTTCATGAAAACTTATCAAGCCTAAAGCAGGCTCTCAGGGTGAGCAAATGTGCCTCCATTTTGTATGCTAAGTAACTAAGAATCTCTAACAAAATTTGTCAGACTCAGCATACTTGGTGAGTTTGCACATTCTCCCTGTTTTTACCTTGGTTCCTTCCTCGCTGTCCCAGAGTGTGTCTGTGAGTCTCTATGTATTGACCAAGGAGGCTCCTCTTTGCCATCAGCCATTAGTTTCATTATATTCTGTTCCTAATCTGTAAATGATCTGTAATCTGATGTGTATGTTTATTGCTGTTCCTACAGAATAAAATTTAATGTGCTACACAAGAAGACCCTCATTCTTTTAAGTGTAACACTCTCTGTGCTTTTTGTTCTTTGAACTCGTCCCAAAAACAATTCCTCAGCCTTCACCTTGCACTAATCCTCAACCTGTCTTGCCTATTCTCTACTTTTCCATCACCCAATTCTGTCTGTGAATGCACTCAGGATCAATAATTCAATAATAACACTGTTGTAAGCTCTGTTTTCTTTCTCTGTCACAGTGAAAAAGGTTTTCAGTGAAGCAATCCCTCAATAGTTAAATAAAAAAAAATTGTTTGCATTATTGGAAAATATAAAATAATGAGGGGTGCTACTTTCCCAGGAGGTTACAAACTCCAACACACAGTGTCTGAATAGAGTCACACAGATAATAACAGCTGGACTTGAAGGATTTGGCTTCGGGGTAAGGGGGCATAAACTGCACTGAAGGATGAGAACATGAATAAAATGAGAAAGTAAAATCTCTCATCACCACTACATATACTATTATTTTGAGGAGTCAGCAAATAAAAAAGGAGACACAAAATTAAAATCCTTTATCCCACACGAATTATAAAAAAAAAAAAAAAAAAACACGACTGTTAAATCGCTGCCAGGGTTCAACAAGACATGTTTGAGAGCCTCGTAGGAAAGAGCCAGCCCTCAGAGGTTGTCAAGAACAATAATCGTCTTGTTGTGCAGCTTACACTGGGGAAATGTGCGATTGTGCCAGTACAGCACATCAAATACTCAGGAGCAGGAAGTCATTAGGCAGCGGAACAGGGTCCAAAGTTCAAAAGTCAGAGGTCAAAAAGCAAAAACTTGCTTCTTTGTTGGGAATCATAAGGGCATTTACGTGCTTTGCTGACTGGTCAATATGTGAGGAACAAGGGCCTCAGAATCAGGATGCTTAGTTTTACCATAACAAAGATGGAAGAGACTTTTATCTTCAGAAAAGCGACTATATTCCCCGGCCCTTGTTGTCCACTCAGTGATTAAATGGATGTAGCTGAAGCTAAAGGTCTCTGCTTTGAAACCCATGCACTTCGGCATCTGCATTACAAGAGGCACGTGCACAGACAGACCTCAACTGGTGTTCTCAAGACATTCTGTCACTTGCTGTGATTAAAATTTTAATAGAAGTTTGGTGTAAGAAAAAGTTACATTTTGAGCAACCAAAATGCCAAAATGCTGTTAGCATCTTTAGCAGAGCTGGCCATCTGAAAGCTAGCCCTAGGCTAATTCATTTTCTGGCTAAACTAAGTTAGCCATGCTTGTATGATGAGTACATATACCAATACTTGCTAGCTTTATTTTAATTTATTGATTTGGATATGGATATATACAATAGAGCTTTTATCTTGTTAATAACAAGGGAAAATGCATTGCACCAGGCTGCAGCAGTTGTTAAATTTGCCTGTTTTCCCTGGGCAGGTAGATAAATACATAACCCTAACCCTAACCCCATAAATTAGTCAGAAAGTTTAATATCTTACAGAAACAAGAAAATAAAATATTGTAGCCGCATCCTCACATTCAAACCTACTTGCCCACCATACTTCATACAAACACAATACACACAAATGCGGAGAAATGTGCTTGAAATTGTGCTTGTAGCCAACCTTTTATTGGCTGTGAGATCTGAATGTTTGTACAGGCATAAAGTTAATTGCAATTTCTGCTGGTAGAGCATTCCACAATTTTGGGGCCACAAAAGATTTAGCAGTTAGTTAGCTCACTGCAGAAGAGGTCATACCAATTTCCTGATATTTGAACTATTAGTGAGTAGCATGACCCCTCTCTTGTGGAATGAGAAGAGAAATGAACTTTGTACAGCCATTAAATCTTAGCCAGTGGTGATTTCAGCGACAACATCCCAAGTCTTTTTATGCCTGAAAATTAGGGGAGGGGATATTCCAACATGAAAAGGCTGATTATTATTATATAGCAAATCAAACATAAACAAACGTAATAAACATCAGTTTATCAACTTTGTTCGAATAAATAAAGATTAAAACTGCAAAGCTGGGACATCAGATAAAAGTGCTCATGTTGCAGACAGCGGAAAGGAAAAAAAAAGTGTAAATGACAGGAAAGAAATGAAAGTCAAACGATCAACAGTTAGACACTGCTTGAAAGAAAAAACACCCTGACAGTGACCAGCAGCACTGCTTAAATCCTCCTAACTGTTCGGTTGTTCCGCAGTGGGAGAATGACCACAATTGTTCCTCATTAATACAGGAAGGTAATTATGAAGGTGACCTCACTCTGCATTAAAGTTTTGTGGTCATGGTCATTTGGCTTCAGAATGCCTGCCTCCCCTTTCTGTAATAAGAGAAAAAGCTGAAGGGGGAAAAAAAAAAACAAAAAAAAAACTAATCCCAATAGCTCAAGGTAGCAGCGGCTAAAATCGAAACATAATCGAGGTAATCCTGGTTTTGACCCTCTCCAAGTCAGCAGCCCTCATGCATTTCTGTCTCAGCTGATTGAATAGGTTGTCCCTGTTTATGTGACCAGTCCGTCTCTTCTCAGCTTAGTGGGCAGCACACTTATTCAACCCTTTTAGATTGTCAAAATTTAACCCCCCCCCCACACTAACAAAAAAAGGAGTAATTAGGACTCTTGCATTGTATTCCTATTGGGCTGCAATGTCAAATTGTAAGGAAACATAATCAGAAGAATTCCGTTGGGAAATGAAACTGTTACCACCTGGACCCATGAAAATCAATCTATGCCTTGATAAATATCCTGGAAGAAAATGTTTCTATACAAAAGGTGAGCTCAATTTAGCATATCCCAGCAAATTTTGTTGTCTCATTACTCCACAACAGTATAATAGGCTTCCCTGTGTTGGAAAAATGCCTGATTATTCTCAAGGGTTTCAGCACATGCCAAGTATTACCCCAGAGATCTCAACATGTGTATTTTTCCAGCGATTTTTGTCGGTCCTTTACTGCAAGCAGATTGTTGATGGTAATGTGTTCCTCTTCAATGTGTAATTGAGTTCTGGGAGAGTCCGCCTGAGTATTGTATGTTGTGAATTTGGCACATTTCGTCTGGCCTACAGTAGGTTTGAGTCATTGTGGAGAAAATCCTTGGGTGGGGCGGGGGGTGTATTACAGTACTTGAATGTCATAGGTAATGACTGGAGCTGTAGGTATCCAGTTACTAACATGCTCTTGAGGCTGCAGTCTGGGAGCCTGGAGACATTATTGTACTCAGGTGATGGAAAGATTTATGTTAAATCCCTGTGGAGATACTGTGGAGCACTACAGAGATAGAGGACTCAGATTTTTATTCAAACACGTGTACACTCAAGAGGTACACTCTACACAAAGAACACGTTTAAATTTTCAGTTTCGACAGAAACAAGTCTATCCAAATACTTCTGTAAAGTTACTAAAATAATTGACGTAATAAATGAGTATATTTTACAACAGTTTTTGAGGATCGGTGATTTTTCAGAGCTGCTCATCCCACAGATATGTTGATGAGGATGTATTCGAATGGCTCAACATCAGCTAAAATAAAGTTGCTGATAATCTGTTCCTTTCATCACTGCAGTGTGTTTGGTTCATCTAAGCCTGTTGGGATTCATTCATCTTCTATCGTTTACCCCTACACCCTGTACAGGTCGCCAGAGCTAACACATAGAGACAGAAAGACCACTCACACTCACACCTACGGGAAATTTAGAATCACCGATCAACCCAGGCAGGCACGGGGAGAACATGCAATTACATTTATTACATTTATTATACAAGCATCGGACACAAATCCATTGCGAAAAGGTAACGTGCTTGGCCATTGCTATGAAAAACAGTACATCTTAGAGGACAAGTTATCATATAATCAGCAGAAATGACCACCAAATACTTCCGAACTATTAATTTGAACTATTGAACCAAATACTATTATGATCCAGGTGTATGAGAAAGGTGTTATATATACATGTAAGCTAATAAAGATAACAGTTGCGATGATAGTCTATTTCAACATCCCTACGGTTTTGCTCTGGTGATTCATTTATATGAATGAATCTTTGAAAGGAGAAAATCTTCAAAAGCCTAACCTATGCCAAGATTCATTGTGAGCGCTCAGGTTTTAGTGAAAAACGTTATAATTTTCCAACGTTGCTAAGCAACATTAGCAGCACTTTGCAACACAATGATGAGCCGCCAAATTTTGGTCTGGCCTTTGCTCTCTGCAGCAGCTGCGGAGGTCCACATCTCTGTCGATCACGTCCCCTAAATGGGGGCACAGTTCTTGTTCAGCTAAGTTTGAACGCCAGATGCCAGTTATGAAGGGAAATCACTTACAATGGCTCCCTGGGCACAAAGCAATAACAGACATTCCCCGATCTGCAGTACCATTTTAGTTTGTTTTGATGTTGTTGTTGTCATTTTGTAATGGTTTTATGTCTTTCTGTAGTGGTCTAAATGCGATTCCGATCAAATCCTGGCCCAAAGGGACCCTCAAATCTCTAGGCTTTGGCCTTGTGTCCGAATGACCTGCCCGGACAGCCAAGCATTTGTAGTATGAATTATTACAATTGATTGAAAACCCACTGATCTCCCTGCAGAGATCATTAAAGTTTGTTTGTTTTTTTTTTTTTCATGCTGGGTCTGTAAAGTCCACAGGACACTTGGGTAATTTGCATGACTAGTGCAGAAGGAATAATTTTTTTTGAGTTTGTGTTTGTGTGCGTGCGCGTGTATTTGATTGCCTGCACGTGCATTCACATGTGATTTCCTGACATATATCTTGATGAGAATCAGAGTTGAACATAAGCTGATATTTCCTACCAGTCAGTTTATGGCAACAGTGGGGACACGAGCAGGGGTAATAAACATTAGTAGTTTGTTTCAAAGTATATATATATATATATATATATATATATATATATAAGCATACACAGACACAGACAAACACACACACACACTCATGTGCACCCATGCTTGAAGCACACTTGGCTTTGGTCTTGCCATGCTGCAGCCCGCAGTAACTTTGAGTCACAGAGGAAAAGTAGGCAGAACTATCTTTATACAAGCTGCTTAAGAGAAAATATCAAAGTGTGACTGTGTGTGCAAATGTGTGCGCATTACTGTGCGTATGATGGTGAGCCATGCCTTACTTTGTATTATTTTATTTTATTTTGCAGCGCGATGAGGTGAGGGAGCGCTGCGTGAATGCGTAGAGCTAATGTACTTGTCTGCCTTTTCTCTCTGTCAGCGTATGAAAATGTCAAGCAGAAAAGAAAATCACTTCCCAAGAGCTCATTACTCGGGATTAGAAACCAGTGTAACATATATTCAAGGCTCCTTCATCACATTGATCTGAATTTAGAACTACACTCCAAATGCCGTTCTTCCTGACGTGGCGGTCAGAAATCCGATTGCTCTTGTCTCTGTGGCTGCTTCGCGCTGGTGGAACCTACTTCGTGTTCACTGTGACCTTTAGGTGAACAGGCGTGCTTCATGCTACGAAGTGTAGAAAAGGGAGAGAATTAACATAAAATAAAAGCTGTTGTGAACAGATCAGGAGTGAAAGCAGTGGCTTAATCTCACTGAGTGTCTTCCTGTAGTTCTCTACCTCTGGGGAGACGGCATGGTGTTATATTCCCAGGAGGTCATTGTCATCATTGTCGTTTTTTTATTGAGAGTATTTAGATGAAGATGTTTTGTACAGAGGATGAAAGGATTTTACAATTTAGAAGACTTCCTACGACAATGAGTCACTCCTTACTTATCTTTTTACCCGAACCCTGCAAAGTGTTTATTGGCTTTGACTCACTGTCCTACAAAGCTGTATTCTTTTTATTTAATTATACCCTTGCACTATAGGCAATTTATATCAAACTCCTTTAACTGTATCAGTCAGTTTTTTCCTCAAATCGACCTAATGAACTCAGAGACAGTACCTTCCTGCGTTCATTTTCATTTTCAGATCAATGTGCTGTGGAATTCATGAGAATTCTCTTTGAGTGTTGGAACATAATTGTGTTCTGAAGACATAAAATTGGGCAGCGTGGTTGCCCCACAAGTAGAGTGTTGCATGCAAGCAAGGAAAATCATGACGACATTAGAATTATGATGGCAGACTGTTCTCAGAATGACTCTTCCTCATGATGTAAACTGAAGCTCGTATATTAGCCTTGAACTTTTGACTTTTGTCCACCAAAATTAAATCCGTTCATCTTTGAGCCCAGGTAAAGATCTGTGCCAAATTTCATGTTCCCAGGAAGCATGAGCTCTGGCTTTCACCCATAATTGGAAGAATAAAAAATAAGAAAGGGATTTAATGTAAATGAATAGTTCAAAGATAGCAGTGTTACTAGATGAGCAGGCATACACGGGCTAATTAACATTAGCTGATGTTACAGCCATAAATGGAAACACTGCGTCGTCCTTTACGACATATGCTGCTTTCAAAGAGATCAAACCGCATTGTAATTTGTGCTGATGTTCATCTCTTTTGATGTAAGAAACCAGATAAATCAATGCTCACTGTTTTCATTTTCACTGAACAATCAAGTTCAGCACTTATAGAGCAAGTCTACAGTCTTTTTTAATTCCTTTTTTTTTTTTTTTTTCGCTAGGCTCATCAGTGGAGGATTTTACTTGCTACCGCAGGATGATTGTTAGTGTGCTGTGCTGTATTGCAAATTACTGCAAATAAAATAACACTAGGACAGGGTCTGTGATCAAAACATCTATGGTAGCATCTCCCATTTGATTGTGCCTTTTACCAATTCAGGGTCACAGAAAGAGGGGGAGGCAGCCAATCACAGTACACTGATCAAAACACTGTAAAAAAAAAAATCAGCCACATAACTCACACACTGATACAAAGCTTTTTATGGAAGAAAACTGCCCAAGAACCATTTGGAATCATGGACGTATCCAACCTGCATAGTTTACCTGATAAAGAAAAAAACAAAAAACATGAATATGAATAAAGGAAATGTCAGGGTTTTGTTTTATGTTTCAAAGTCCCACATACACCAAAAGTAGGTCCATCTGGTCTTTGATTCTAAATCAAGTCTAGGTTCTATCTTAACACAGTAAAAGTATCAAAAAGTCACAGCCTGAAATGTTTGCAGTCACTCAAAAGAAATGTACCTCCAATAAGGGACCTTTAGGGAGTCTATTTGTCTCATGGCATCCATTGTCTATTGCTTCCTCTCACTGCATGAGCACTTTATTGTATTCATGAAAACACATCTTCAACAGAATATTTCAATACGCAGGCGAAAATTAGCTTGAACAAACTCTGGCTGTTTTATTTGTTAAAAAAAATCACGAAACATCATAGCAAACTTTCAAGGAAAGCAGTTGAGCAGTAATGCACTTTCGTGAAAACGGGGGACCCACAAGAGACGGAAAAAGAAGTCAAAATCAATAAAGGGACTTTATTTTGACTTCCTTTCTCCTAAATCGCCACATTTGCTGCAACCCCCTGTGATGATATCAGAGGTGTCAGTAACGTCTTTGAGTTGGAGGGAAAGACTGGCAATGGTTGCAAACACAAACAGAATTTGTATGTATCCAACTTGCATCTTTCTGCTTATTATCCAGCTGATTGCACATGACATGAAAGGTTCTCAATATTCATTTAAATGGAAGAATTCAGATATTGAAACTGCAGATTTACAGACATGCAACACAGATCAGGGACGATTGCATAGTGAAGATGTGAAAATAGATTGCATTCACCGAAAGAACAATTGCTTCTCTCTGAATAATATTCTGAAAGCATGGGTTGTTTTGTAATAAATATGATGTGTGGCATTATCTTTTATAGAATAACATAATAATCCTATTTTTTTTATATACACAACTCTGGAGTTTTGTTATATATGGGCTATAGACATACTTTGAATGAAAATAGGTTTATTACAGAATAACGTCCAAAATGTCTTGCTTGCATTTTCGTATGTGTCTTCTTATTGTCACGTTGGTTGTGCGATAAGACAAAGAGGGGTATGAGAGGTGCCCATTGTTCATGAAAGAAGTTGAAGCAAACTGCTTTGCGTTATACTTTGAAATACATTTCTTTACTATGTGGCAGCACAACCACGAGCTACCTCCACACACATGCTAACGTCTACATGCAAATGTTAATATCACTTCCCTACGGAGAAAACAGTCAGAAAGTTGGGTGTGACAGCAGGTTGCTGCAACTGAACAGGATGAGGATAAAAGAGAGTATTTATTTGCAGTATGTTGCAGTATGTATGAAAAAAAACAAACAAAAAAAAACCACACCTTTAAGCTCCTTTTACTGCTCCTACTTCACCCTTGGAACATTCTTCTCCCTTATCTAGGAATGTAGATGAGGAGTGTAGACTATGGATCTGTATCATATTCATATTTTCTCTCTTGCTGCCCCAATGCTGCATCTTTTTACACCGAGTTAGTATTATTTATATTAATTGGATGTCTGAAGTATGACCCAAATTATTAGTCTTTGAGTGCTGTTTCATTTGGTTTGTTGACAACTTTGAAAAACAGGGCATGATTATATTATATATGATATGAATGAATAAGCCTTGTTCTAACTTCCCCTTAACAGCGCCAATAGACTCAGCAGCTGTGCTGCTCCTGTTGGATGTGATTAGTGATCCATCAAATGGTAATTATTGTGTTTTTATGCCTACAATTGGATTGTTCTATTCATTTCTATATAAATGCAGAGCAGAAGACTGCTTTTTTCATCTTGGCTTGTGTAACAGTATTCACTTAAAATTCAAAGAGCTCCAGCTCAACAAAATATCCTCGAATACAGGTCCAAAGCATCTGTCATATATATTTATAATGTTAATATTTATTCCCATCTTCTATTGGATGTAGTTTTTTCACTGTTGTCTCTCACCTTTGTGTATCTCACTCACTTACTCAAGACAAACTGATTGGCCAAGTAGGATCATGTGGCCAGTGCTGTTCATTCATTAAACCAATCCCAGCTCACATTGGGCGAGGTCGCCAGTCCATCACAGGGGCCGAAACACAGACAGAGACGAACAACCACCCACACTCACAATGAGATGTGAATGATCATCAGAGCGTGACTCTAATGGCTGTAAATAGAATTCAGATTGTAATTAGGTCTACAGGAAAATGGCCTTCATTCTGATTTGATTTACTGGCTTAGTAAACATTTTCCAAATGAGATTATGGTCTCAGTATTTACTTGAAGAGAATTTTTTGCATGATGGTCCTATTCAGAGGAAAATAGTCCATGAAGTGGGCAGCACAGCAGCGCTGTGGTTAGCGCTGTTGCCCCACAATAAGAAGGCTGTGGGTTCTTTTTCCGGCCTGCAGCCTTTCTGTGTGGAGTTTGTATGTTCTCCCCGTGCCTGCGTGGGTTTCCTCCGGGTACCCCGGTTTACTCCCACCGTCCAAAGACGTTTTTTGGGTTAACTGGTGACTCTAAATTGTCAGTAGGTCTGAGTGTGAGTTTGAGTGGTCGTTGGTCTCTGTCTCTCTCTGTGTGTTGGCCCAGTGATGGACTGGAGACCTGTCCAGGGTGACTCCGCCCTCACCTGGAACATTGGCTGGGATTGGCTCCAGTGACCCAGAAACGGACAAGCGGTAGAAGATGATGGATGGATAGTCCATGAAGCAGGGGATGGATTGGGGGTGTGGTTACTCTGTGACTGATAGACTGTACCACCCAATCAGGATAGAGTGCAGAGCAGGTCAGCTCCAGTCCTTGATCCTTCTTCTTCTTCTTCTCAAACATGGTTTCTAAGTAAGTAACTAAGGTGGATATTTCAAAACAACCACTCATATATCAATGGGTGATGACATGCTGGACACAATACTAGGTTGAAGCAGAAATTCTCCATTAAATGTGATATTTCTCTTCAACTTATAAGGTTGCATGTCCTGGTGTGGTTGAGATGGCATCTGGGTCTAAATCCAGTTAAATGTTCACCTCATAGCAACCTCTTCCTCTCATCCACAGTTTAAAACTTTCACTTTGATGCTTTCATAGGTGTAATTGTCCTTCCGTAATCCATGTTTCATGGATCGTTTCAGTCTGTGCGCCATTGTTCAGTGATTGACTGTGGTTCAGGAAGTATTGTTTGAGTCCCACAAAGCTTTGATACACAGCTCCAAGACAGCAAACCCCACTGACCACTAAAGTCGGTGGGTTTCACTCCAGTACTGGTTGCTCGAGTACTGCAGTTACAAAGGAGAGCATGTTTGACATGCAGAGAGAGCAGAAGCGTGTGCACTGTGGTGTTTATATTTCATATCAGCATTGTTCTATTAAGTCCAGGATTTGGTGTTATCCCTGTACTTTGAAAGACTGAGCAAGCCCTTCGGGATCCCTGCCTTAGTCAAAATGATTCGGCACCACACTGAGACCGGTTTGTTCTTTTATTCTCTTTTCTGTCTGTCTGCTTGTGAAATCTGGACAAAAACAGTCGAGCATCCTTCAATCAGATAAGGTGTGCAAAAGAGAAAGGCTCAAACAGACAGAGAGAAAGTTAAACTGAGTCTCCTGGCTGCACATTATGTAATTCTGTGCACAAAACTAGGATGTGAAGTGAAAAATTAGGAATGAGGAAAGACAGAAGGCAAAGAATGGGAAGAGCATCGTTAGGTTTGTAAAGGTCAAATAAAGTTTTGTGAACGCAATTAAGTTATCATAGAATGGAATATGATTGGGTGTTTTTTTGCTTTTTGTTTTCATTCTTTAGCAGAAATTTTTTGACAGGTTTTTTTTTTCTATTGTGGAGATTTTCAATGTGATTTTCCTGCTTAAGCAAAGCATTTGGTGTAAAGGTAAAACAAATAGGAAGAATAATCTGTATCTACAGACACACTGACTGACTTAATTTCCTACATCATATCAACAGGTCTGATGTACAGATTACTACTGGACTATCTAGAATATGTTAGGAAAAGATTAGTCCAAAGACAGGAAGTTGCGAGAGACGGATCAGGGGCCTCATTTATAAGCATGGCATTCGCACAAAACAGTGCCCGAAACTGGCGCGTGTCACTTTCCACGCAAAGGTTGTGATCTATAAAAAGCAGACTTGAGAATGTGCGCACCCCTAAGCAACCTGAGGAGCACAATGATCCTAAATATAAATCCAAAGCAATAAAAAAAAAGCTTCAGAGAGAGAAAAGTCAGAATGACTATATAAACTCATCATGACTCTGACCCGTGGCTTTTGGGCATACGCACACTTTTAATAACAATCCTGCACAGTTTTATAAATGAAGCCCCAGGTAATTAGAACCTATCGTGACAGGTAAGAGTCATCTTCTCACAGTGTGGAACCTCCTCAGGACAGCACACATCGACAAACCGACAAGCTGACCGTCAGTGAAAACATCTATCATTGCTCACGTTTGCTATTCACGCAGAAGAATAAACAGATTCTTAATCAGTCTCTATTTTTAGCTTTCACTTGAAAATTGCTTTTGAGCACAGCCTGTGTGGATTGTTTTGCTCTGTCATTTCATCCATCCAGTGACATGTTCATGCTTACAGATGGTACAGAAGGAAAAAGGAGAAAGCCGTTCACCTGGATGTCACTTTGACACGTCAGTGTTGATCAGAGCCAAAGTGTCATGACATGGTTAGCAGACGGTACGGACGGCGGTAAGCGTGTTGCGTCATTTCCGGTCACTGGCGGTTGTGCTCTCTGCAGTGCTCTGTCATCTCGTGTGTTGTTTCCACTGTTCTTCTTCTATTATTTCCTAACATCCTAATTCACTCGATTAATCTGACAGAAAATTATTTTCACACCAAAACTAGGTTTAGAAGTCAACATCTCCCCTTTCTCCAAAGGTTATAACCGGTTCTGCTCCTCTGCTAATCAAACTACCCGATTAGCAATGTCCTCTAGCTCTCTGTCTCCACTCTCTGTTCCTCCTTCTCCTCCTCCTCCTCTCCTCTCCTGTTCTGTGTGCCTCACGTGTAGTTATTCTTCTGCCTCCTTTTATGATAGCACCTCTTGTCATAGATGTAGGATGATGGTAGAAATGGAGGTGAAAATTAATGAGTTAGAATCACGGCTCCACACTTTAGCTAACCCAACCTGTGCTAGTGTAGCTAGCCCCCCCCTGTAGCCGGTGCGGGCCAACCTAGACGAGCTCATACGGCAGTTAAGATAGTTTCCTCCCCCCCAGTGGCTCCCGAGCAGCCGGGATCTAGTCAGGGCGGCTGGGTGACTGTCCGAGACAAGAGGCATAGTCGTAGGCAGCAGCCCCCGGTTCACCACCAACAGGTTCTCCCCTCTCAGCGACACACCCGCTGAAAAGCCGACTCTAGTGATTGGCGATTCTATTCTGAGGAACGTGAAGTTAGCGACACCGGCGGCCATAGTGAAGTGTATCCCGGGGGCCAGAGCAGGCGACATCCAGTCTTATCTGAAACTGCTGGCTAAGGGTAAACGTAAATATGCTAATATTGTTATTCACGTCGGCAGTAACGACACCCGACTTCGCCACTTGGAAGTCACAAAAATTAATGTGGAATCGGTGTGTACTTTTGCTAAAACGATGTCGGACACTGTAGTTTTCTCCGGCCCCCTCCCCAATCGGACCAGTGATGACGTGTACAGCCGCATGTCGTCATTTAACCGCTGGCTGTCGAGGTGGTGTCCCGAAAACAACGTGGGCTACATAGATAACTGGAAGTCTTTCTGGGGGAGACCTGGTCTAATTAGGAGAGATGGTGTCCATCCCACCGTGGACGGGGCCGCTCTCATTTCGAGGAATATGGCCGATTTTATTAGAAATCAAAAACTCTGACAATCCCGGGTCGAGACCAGGAGGCAGAGCCGCAGTTTAACACGCTCCTCTCTCTCTCTCTCTCTCTTTCTCTGTCACCCTGTCACCCTCTCTCCCCCTCTCCCTCTTTCTCTCTCCCTCCCTCCTTGCATGCGCTGATAAGAACCATCCTTCTTAAAAAACACAGTTTCACCCAGTTCTAAGCATTTATACTGCATTTACTAACCATGTTCTGCCAAAGTCTCTGTCTCTCCCAGGTCCTCTCCTCTCTCTCCCTGTCCTCATCCTGCAGGTGGTGACTCTCACTGCCCCTACTTCTCTCTCTGCCCCCCCACCATCTCTCCCACTCTCAACCCAACCGGTCGAGGCAGATGGCCGCCCCCCCTGAGCCTGGTTCTGTTAGAGGTTTCTGCCTCTTAAAGGAAGTTTTTCCTTGCCACTGTTGCCAAGTACTTCTTCATTGGGGGATCTGTTGGGTCTCTTTAAATAAATTTATAAAGAGTTTGGTCTAGACCTGCTCTATATGTAAAGTGCCTTGATGTAACTTTGTTATGATTTGGCGCTATACAAATAAATCTGATTTGATTTGATTTGATGACTCCTCGGTTTTAGGTCGAGGTGTTTTATGTTTTGTGTTTTTTATATAACTTTTTTAAAAGATTGTGTTCAATGCTCCCTCACTGCCTCTAAAAATAAGTGTCACAGTGAATTAGAAAACTTCTCTGGCTTTAAACTGTAATCTAATGTAGTAGGCCGTAAAACCAAAATATCAGGATGAAATGCAGTAAAATGCGCAGCTTCAAGATTCACAGTTCCTCAGCCTCAAACCTGAGGACAGTTTTCCTCCTGTCATAAAACACTGCAGACAGGTTACACAAATACCTAAGAGAGTACAAAAAAAGTCATCAGCGTGGACATAAATTAAAACACATCACCACATTTAAAAAAAAAGGGGGAAAACTAATCCAACAGATGATGTTGAGCTCCTTTCTTCTCACAGAAAACAAATCTCCAGCAATACAAGCTGTTTTTTTTTTTTTTCTTTTTTTTTTTTAACTTCCCTGTTGGGTATAATAAGATAAAACACTGTCCAGAGAAAAATAATCAGAAGAAAGTAGCAGGAGAAGAGAGAAGCATACATATAGTATAGAGAAGACTGATTAAAGCCACTCCGTCTGTCACGATTTCTAGACGAGAGATACTTCTCATGCTAATTTATGGCACTAGTTGATCTGTGGTCAGATATAACAGACACAGGAGGCCTTGAGTGTGGTTTAACATAATTTGCCTGTAATATTTTCATTCTTTTTTCCACACTGCAATTTTTCAAACACCAGATATAGAGTAAAAATGCAGCTTTCCTGAGCATCATTTCCAAAGCAGGACGGCTAATTACTCATATTTCTTCCAACAGTGGTGATGACATTGCATCTTTCAGTCACGCAGACTACACGCCGCTCTGCGTTCAGTGGAGGTGATGATTCTCCTTGCTTATCTGAATGAGTTCTTGCTCCAGGCTAAAAACTGATTTTTTTAATTTTTTTTTTTTTTTTTTTTTTCTCACTTTCCTTGCAAAAATATTTTTCTAAAAAGCAACGTGGCATCTGGCAGCAGATAAAACATTGATTGCCTTTGGGGAATAAAAAAGAAATGAAAAAACGAAAAGTGGGACAAGAGATGGAAAACAAAACATTGCATTAATCAGCTGGCAGTGGTTTTGCACCAGTGAGCTACGGACCACAATGGAACTTTGAATTAGTTGTGGAAGTCAGCTCATTCCATCTGCCCTACTTTTCACTGCGTACACAGAGCCTGACCAAGTTGCTGCTCACATGCACATGCCAACCTGACCCTTCAAAATAAACTCCCTGTTTATCAGCTTTGTATTTCAATCCCGAATATAACGAAATAGAATTGTAAGTAAGTAGCTGTGCTGCATGAGCATATCTGCAGTAATGACATTAACATTTTGCACTCTCAAAACTGACTATTATAGCTTTTTATGAATTTTTGTAGACTGAAAACGAATGAATTCTCCAAATCCTTTGATGGATTTATCATATCATATGTCAGTGTAGCTAAATGAGCAAGTTTGATTTAATGCAGAGCAGTCTGACATCAGAACGCTCACATGGAGGGAAAGGTGAAGAAGATATTTGTGCTGTGGAAATCAATTCAGTCATAGCTTTCATTCAATTCAAGCTCGAACAAATTGGTTTATCCACCCCCTGTTGCTTCATTAAGATGAGGTACTGGAGGAAGTCAAGTAGAAACTTGAGAAAAAGAAGTCAGATTGTATTGTAGTTTATCAGAGAATATCCCCACTTCTCGTTTGATCTATTAGCTCTGTAATGAGTATGTGGTGTCAGTCTGAAGCCTGAAGTCTTCTTCAGTACAACGTGACAATAACTCTGATGATGATGATGATGATGATGATGATGATGACAGCCAATTTACAAACAGGGGGCACCAAAACCAGATGATGTCACGATTTATTGACAGTGAAGTAGGACAGGATGGGCTGGTCTTGGTTATAGTCACTAATTCCTCAATGCTATTTTTAACACACACACAAAAACCCATTTCCATTCTCATTGTGATCCTTCGCTTCCAGATGGATGTTGGAATGGATATTACCTAACTGTCCATGTAGAGAGGCAGTGAATGAGCCTTAATAAAGACATGGAGGATAATGTGGTGCTTTGTGCCAAGTCTGAAAGCACAGCTACACGTGCTGCATTTGAAAAATGGATACACACACAGTTTGTAAAATGTCATAACTTTTTCAAAGCATAACGTATTCAATTTTTGGCCCTGATAGATTGTATTCACACATTTGATGAAGCATTTCATTGTGTAGATTATATGGGCCACATCAGAATTTGTGCTAGTTTTATCACCTGTATTATACTGTATGTTAGGGCTTTAAACTCTTCAAACAGCCATTTATTTCCATTCATATCCATTCGCATGAAAAGCTTTCTAGTAACATCAACATGACTTTTTTTTTTTTTTAAACCAGTTTATAAAAAAATAGAATAAATAATACATAATCAATGTCCTTTCAAGAAGACCACAGTTGGTTCTATTCTTGCTCTGAGGCTGATATTCAGTCATTTTATTTGGTGTTTATTTGTAGTCAGAGTGGATGTCAAATAAACAGACCTATGTATACATTCATATAATGAGGTGTTTAAATTTGGGCCTTTTGTATTTTTAGGACCTTGTGACTCTGGATGAGACCAGTTCCCTGGTCTCTGGACTCATTAAGGAAGCTGCTGGCTGCTTGAAAAGGGGGATGAGAGGCAGCTTATTTTCAGCCATTACTGAGGCCTGCCCCAGCTCCGCGGGCTGATAATATATTCCTCCTACTAATAATATGTTTATCTTGTTCCAGCCTCTTATCCAGATTGCTCCACAGCATTCAAGGATTGGACTCCTGCCACACCCACTCACTTACTGATTTATGCTTGCTTGTGTTTTTGAGCTCAGTTTCATGAAACCTGAACTGGTCTCTGTCCCAGATCCACTGACCGGCATGTCCTTGTGCTGTGCTGAAGTGAGAATGAATCATGACACTTTTATGGGAAAAAGAGCGAATGGATGTCTTTCTGTGAAATCATCATGCACACACAAAAAAACACATCCTTTTATAATCTATTTAATCATATGATAAATGATTGTTCTTCCATTTCATTCTGTTGTATAGCAGTTCGTTCAAAGGCACAGCATTGTTACATAAAGCTGGACAAAGTGGCAGATAGTATTATAGACTGCATTTTGGACAACCTGCGCTTCCCTCCCCTCAAAGGTCAGCTCTGTCGAGACAGATTACACTTGACTGATGATGCAAATTAAGGTCTTGAAGTTCACAAAGCAAACTTTCACACAGATTCACTTTGCCTCTGTCCATCAAGCCATCCATTTTCTTCCCCTTATCAAAGGTCATTTCACAGTGGAAGCAGGTCATGCGGGTATCATCTCCCCTGGGATCTAGCCGTTGCCTTTGAATTCAGGCCTTGTAGGAGTTGGATGTGCCTGGAAGACCTCCAGCAGAGAGATCCTTCCACTGGTTCGTCTTGACGGGTGAGTGTGTGGAGGTCCTGAGTGCCCCTATCAGCTTTTTTGTGCGTGGGTGACGTTGGGATCTGTTTCCACTCCCCTTTTATTGTGTGTGTCCTTGGCCTGTTTCCCCTGTCTGGTTGTCTAACCTACAAGTTGCTATCCTGCCTCTCTGCTCACACACTGCTCCATTTCACAAACTGTCACCTCCTTTGCCTGATTAATACGGGGGGCCTTTTCCCCAGTCTTCACCAGTTTGCCATCGCTCCTTCAGTGGTAAGGACTCTGCGTCTGTTTGCATATGTTCTCGTTACCCTGCCAGTTGGATATCTGCCTGAACCTGCTTTCATTGTGCTCCAGATCAGCTGCCCTCTCCTGTTCCCATTCCAGTCTTTGTCCTCTCTCATTCCCGTTTCTTGCTTTAATCCTGCCTGCTCTCACCAGGTACTGGCTCAGGTCTTGGATCCCGCTGGTACTCATTTGGTCCCTTTCCTGGATCATTTCCGCTCTCTTCCTGTATGCCTGTTCTCGAACACACAAGCTGTTCACCCTGCTCTTATGGAGGAGGGGGCTGATTCAAATCAAACTAGCTCCAGCCATTCCCAGTCAACTGCTTAATTGTATTGTAATCCTCACAATAAAAACAAATTCAGTCCTGTGTCTGCACTATTGGTTCAGAAACATCTAATCAAAAAATTTACAGTCAAAGGTAATATTCGATATATTGTGGGCTCTTGCCAGTTGAAGTTTTAGTCTTGCAGAGAAGTTTACATGGTTGGGACCATATTTGACATGGGAATCGAACATCTAGCTCTTCTCTATCAAATTCCTGTGTTTTGTTGACACATCCATCCTCCCCAGCCTCCTCCTTATGTGGACTTTGTTGCACTATAAACAGCATCACTGCACTTTTCCCTTTGCTCCCGTCATCACTAGTAGAGAACTATATGTCCCCTGGCAAAAAGACCTCACTATAATGCCATAATAACTTGGTGACAGGCAGCATATGGGCACTTCATTACTGGTGTTATTATTCTTTTTTATAGGACAGTCTCAAGTCATCAGGAGTACAGGTTTTCAAATCATCTGACATGTAAACACCAATTAAGAAAATCCATTGTAGCATGGTTTTCATCACAGTCAGCTGCGCAGCCTTTGTGCTCTGTAAAGTCACCTCACCTGCTTTTTTTCCCCGTTTATCATTCGACAGTGTTCAACTTACACTGTCATTTATCATTCAGTGAGTGGAGAGGAAGAACTGTTGGTTCTCCGTCTTGTTCCATTACAGCAGAATGTGCTGAGTATAATTTAGCATTAATGAGTCACTCTGTGTACGTGAGTGTGTGTGTGAGAGCCTCGTGTTCTCGTGCAGCATGTCAACCTGTATCTGTGCTTGTGTGTTTGTGTGTGTGTGTGTGTGTGTGTGCATTTCTTAATGGGTGAGTATTAAATGGCTAATGAAGGATTTGTGGTTCCAGATGGGAAGGCGTAGTTTGACTTCCTGATTCATGATCTGTCACATCCACTTTACCTTTCTCCACCTCTCAGTGGAAATGGAGCTCCAGCACTGTTGCAAGTGATGATCAGGCTTAAAAAGACTTTAGAATATTCTTACATTTCAATGGGACCAGATTTAATAAATTATACATGTGCATGCTATGATTAAACAAATAAATGTTTTACCTTGTTTTTTTTTTATTTATTTATTTTTTTTAAGATTAGTGATCTCTTGGTATTTAAAATTAGCTCTCTATCCTGTTTGGATAAGGTAAAATGCATTTAAATGTAAGGTGTTAATAAGAGCATGCAGCACTAATGGGTGTAATCGGATCTGCCTGCTAACCTTTGAAAGTGATCAGACATAAGCCAGAGTCAGCCAAGTGTAAATAGAATCTGTGTGAGCAGGTTGAGAGGGAGGACAGAGGCTGCCATCCAAATAGCTCGGCTGCCTCCAGTCAGAGGGCCGATGCCTTCAGGTGGTCCAGGTCAACAATTTGTTAGGATTGTGTTAAAATGTCATTGCATCACACAAAATACAAAGTAGTATTTTTCAATGCTACGGACCCTTGACACACGCTAACATCGTTTAGAGTGTGTTTTTTTTTTTTTTTTTTTTTGTTTCTTTGTTTTTTTCTCACAAAAGGTAATTCTTTAAGATTCTGTCTGATCTATTCCAAGATGAGCTCTGCTGATGAGACTTTTATAGTTTCTTCCGTGGTTTTCCTCTGCGATCACAATGAACGGTCCCAGTTTTTAAAGTTAATTCACTTTTGGATAAAGTTACACATGTTGTATATAACAGAAAGTGAAGGTTTTAGTAGACGATTCAGAAACTATTTCTCATGTGAAATTACGTTACATAGTGTTTCATTGTCAATGATTGCATCCTGGTATACTGAGGATATATTGTGCTGTAAATACTTTTTTGCTCCTGCATTCATCAAGAGATACTGTGATAAGTGCATAATCTAAAATACCATTTTCTTGTTTTTTTTTGTTTGTTTGTTTCTGTGCTTTAGGAATTGTCCTCTAATGCCTTCACTTTTGGCTAATAAAACAATTATCCACACCCATTTAATGGCTGCTCTTTTAGTTGATTTAACACACTGTTATTTCTTGGAAACAGTATTTCTTCCAGTGTGTGCCTGAACTCCACACAACCCTCTCTCTCTGTTTGCATCGTGGCAGACCTTAATGTGTACTAATTAAAGAAGCTGGATAAAGCAATGTCTCTTCCATTAACATATGCAGCTTCTTCACTGAGAGCTTTTCGAAAACGGTTATTTAGGTTTTACTATAATTAGCTCAGTAATGTTGGATCGGTCTTTTGAACATAAACATTTCATGAGAGGCTTGTCCTGTGTTTGAAAGTTGAAAAACAGGTGGATGATGTAGCCTGGGGTGAGCTGCAGAAAAAAGTTGTGAATTGGACCTTGAGCTCATTTAAAGTTGCTCAGGGGGGATTAAGTTCAAAGTTTTATTGAATATTAAGATGATTACTCATTGGCCTCGTTAGTATAGTGGTGAGTATACCAGCTCGGTCTGCAGCAGGCTGGGGTTTCGATTCCCCGATAAGGAACCCCAACCACAAGGGACCCACTAGTGGGACTCTAGTCCCAATCCCAGATAAATCTTAGGGTTGCGTCAGGGAGGGCTTCCGGCATAAAACTGCAGCCAAGTCAATCATGCAAATCACAGGAAGCTGATTTTCTATGGCAACCCTGAACAGGGAAAAGCTGAAAGAGACAGAGGAAAAAAAAGGTGATCACTCATTGAACTCCATAGTTACTTTAATTTTACCTTTTTTTTTGTAATGCCACATGGATAATAATGGATCTGGTACGTCATCTGTGCCGCAAATGAGATTCTTTAAATCAAGTTAAGTAAACGTGATACATTTGGCTTCTGCACAGTGTCTGACCCGAACCCTGTTGTTCAAAATATAGTACAGATAGTGGTTCTGATATAGAGCTAGACTTGATTTATAATCAAAAATGAGACATGGAAGTATTTTATTTTTTTTTTTTTTACGACGTCCTTTAAAGTCAAGCATGTGAAAGCAGTTAAACCTTTAAGAAGATGCATTGCTTTGAATTGCAGACTCCCAGGCCGGTAAGAAGGCAGTCTGTCTGATCTTTGTGCAGAGATGAAGCTGCAAATCCATGTGAGCGGACCATAATGTGTCTCTGTTAGATTCATTGAAAATGTGATATCATATCAAGCAATATGATCCTTCTGAAACAACAGTGGAGAAATCAATATGTCCCAATATAGCTTCACTAAACACGAGAATGAGGTTGATGTCTGTTTGAAACGCTTGATGTGATTCAGATGAATTATAGAGGGGGCCTTAATAAACTCTGGCTGACTCCTACAGCAACTTGATGACTTTATATGTCTAATGGTGGCTTCAGTTGCCTGAGTGTGAATGGGGTGATTTGACTCCCTGTCTTTAATTCTCAGTCTTCACACAGACACGCACCAAAAAAAAAAAAAAACTTATTTGAATTTGAGCAGCTCTGCATGTCGCCAGTGAGGCAAATTTTTGCATCTGTGTTGGTGTTTGTAAATGTGAGTGGAAAAGCAACATGGCCAGTCTGTATCGAATACCCTGAGGATTCAACCAATCAATAATGCAGTGAACTGCAATATATCTCCCCTGTCTCACCCTCATACTCATGAACACACACACACACACACACACACACGTCTGCACATGCCACTTACCCGAGGAAATAGTTTTAATGTGTTACTGTCCACATGTGTGTAAAGGAAGGAAGAAAAGGGAGTGTATAAAAATAGCCTACACACACACACCACACACACACACCTATAGCTGCAAGGAGCTAAGGTGCTTCCTGCAGGTGTTGTTGATAGTGGCAATGTAAATCCATGAAGCTTAGTGAGGCTTCAGAGCAGAACAGCTGCTACAGCTGCTGCAGCGTCTCACAAACACTCATTTTATAGATTTATCATATGGAATGAGTCTGTTATCCTCCACTGTTATCGTACTATCGGCTCATTTATCATGTTTTTCTCAAACAGTTAAAAAATCAAATTATTCATATAAAGGCAGCATGGCGGGATATTGTTTAGAGCTGTTGCCCCACAACAAGAAGTTTGTATGTTCGATTCCCGGGCCTTCTAGTGCAGAGTTTGCATGTTCTCCCTGTGCTTGCCTGGGTTTCCTCCAACAGTCCAAAGAAATGCATGTTTGGGTTAACTGATTACTCTAAATTGTGTGAGTGGTTGTTTGTTTTTATGTCTGTCTGTGTGTTGGCCCTGTGATGGATAATCCTGGATCAGGCCTTCACCTTGGCCACCATCGCTATTTGTATTTACTTGTGTTGACAAATGAAAGTGCAGAGAGCATCAAGATGTGAAAGGAGCACACGTCAGTGACACAGCACTATGTCAGACCCAGACTCAGATCAGGAGTCTGACTAGAGAAAGCTCAAGGCCATAACCGCTAGCTCACTGTCCTTTTGTTTCTGTTGTTTTTTTTTAGCTTCTTTCAGACAGTGGTGGACAATAGTCACAGTAATTCCATCTCTGACTGTTTGTACTTCGTGACCCTAACCCTAACCCTAACCCTCTGCATTGACAAGAGCTCAAGTGTATTTAGCACCCCTGCCATAAATTGACCAGATTGGTCCCTTATGTTATGTGAGGTAAGAATCCCTGGCTGTCGGAATCTGCTGAGTCATTGGTTTACCGCCGTTCAAGGTGAAAATACAAAGTTCTGTACTACAGGGTTCTGCCTGTACGTCATGCTTAGAAACTTGATTTTAATTAGAGTGGTTTTTTGAAACTAATAATAATCAAATTCAGAAATATGCAACTCGCCTCGTTCAAAAGGCTGCCACAATCTCTTTTGTAGTTGGGGTTTGTTGCTTCTTTCAGTGTTTAACAATCCGCTGGGTGCAGTCCAGAGGCTAGAGGTTCAGTCAGTGCTGCCAGTGATGGAAACATCACAAGGTGTAAACAATAAAAAAATCAAATATGAACTCCAGTGTTTATTCTGTCAGCAGCCTGAACATGTTGTTAATCACTACACAGAGGCCGCAGACAAATGGAATTTCAGTGGACACATTTTCTATTAACCTGGTGTGCATTATTTGCCATTTTTTACTGGTACTTTATTGAGCGTTCCTGGTTGTAAACTTCTGACTTCATGAGCTGAATGATGATACTATTCGGTTTGCACACAAATAATTTAATCTAATCTCAGGACTCAGTGTGTTTTTTAAAAGCAGAGAGATCCTAGAGAAGGGTTGAATGTATGTCGTCCTCAGCACCTAATGTCAGCTCTGTATTGCAAAGCAAAGATGGTGAAAATGACCAAAGCGTTAGGACAGTTAAACTGATGCATGTCCCTGCTGCTCAGACCTGAGAGACCCCTCCTCTTCCTCTCTTCTCCTTATCTCCCTCTATCTTTCATGATGAATGAGAGGACCTGCTGTAAATCTAGGATGGTTGGACACACAAGTGCATGCATAGGCAAATGCACACACATTTGTGCGCACGCACACACACACACACACACACACACACACATTGAGGCGGTGAATCTGGGCTGGTTGGTTCTTTTATAAACGAGCTCTGCTGCGCAGAAAGGGCTGCAGTGATGATGCTGCAGAATCAGGACACCAGATACACACACACACACAACTTCAACACAGTCCAACACACACAATGGACGAGTGAACACACAAGTAGTCACATGTAGGTACATATATGTGAGGCTAGTGTGTCCCGGAGATCCCTAATTAATGACACACAACGAGGAAAGCCAATCTCATGTTCGGCTGCTGCATTCTGCCTGTGAGACTTTTAAAAATTGAAGTTTCCTCTCACATCGTAAACATGTTGAAGCACAAATCAATTTCAGTATAAATAAATAACTGGATGAATACACATATGCTATTCACTGTCTGCATAAATGCACAGCTCCATCATGAGCTCACCAGCAGTCTAAAAAACATTTTAGATTTCCATCACAAAGCAGTGGCCCACTGATAATGCTCCTGAGTAAAAAAAAACGCTTAGGTGGCACATTTCTGCTCCCCCTCTCTTGAGTACAGTGAATATATAAATGCAATTCATTGTTGCTCCCATTCCTGACTGAAACTTGTGCGTAAAAATCTTTAACAAACAGTTATATAACAGCAAAATAAACTATGTATCTCCACAGCCTTCATTATGGTAACTGTTACAGCAGCACTGACAAGCAACGGGGCTCAACCGGAGACATAAGAAGAGCCTCCATCATTGGCATGCCAAGAAAAAGAAAATTATTTTTTTCAAACAATAATGAACTGAACAGAACGAAAGGGGGAAACTAAGGCCACAAAGAAAAAAAGATGCAGAGGCTGATGAGCTCTGGCCTGCGCTCAGGTTCTCTCCCCTGTACCCCTGACATCCATCCATCTACCTTCAACCACTTATCTGTAGTTGGGTCCTGGGGGTAGCAGCTTTAGCAAGGAGCCCCAGATTTCCTTTTTTCCCAGCAACCTCAGCTAACTCTGACTGGGCGATTCTGAGGCGCTCCCAGGCCAGTGAGGAGCTTTAATCTCTCCATTTGGTTCTAGGTCTTCCCTGAGGTCTCTTCCCAGTTGGATGTGCCAGGAGAAGCTCCTTAGGGAGATGCCATGGTGGCATTCTTATCAGATAGCCTAACCACCTCAACTGGCTCCTTTCCACACAAAGGAGCAGGAGCTCTACTCCAAGTCTCTGCCGGATGCCTGAACTCCCCACTCTATCTCTAAGGGAGACCCAAATTCAACAGAAGTTTGACAGATTTGCCTTCTGGCTCAGCTCCCTTTTCGTGAGTTCCCTCACTCATGAACAAGCCCGCAAAATACTTGAACCCCTTCACTTGGGGCAAGGACTCATTCCCCACCTGGAGTCAGCAATCCATCGGTTTGATACCCAGAACCATGGCATCAGATTTACAGGTGCTGATCCTCACCCTCGCCGCTTCACACTCGGTCAACCGGTATAGTGAGTGTTGTAGATTTAAGGCCAATGGTGCCAAAAGGACCACATCATCTGCATAAAGCAACAATATGATTCTCCAGCTACCAGCCTGAAACCCCCTCTCACCACCGCTGTGCCTCAAAATCTTGTCCATGAATATCACACACAATATAACACAATTGGAGAGAAGGCACAGACCTGGTGGAGGCCGACACCCACTGGAAACGAGTCCGGCTTACTGCAGAGTAGCCGCAAACAGCTCTCACTTTGCAGCACCTCCAAAAGAGCATCCCTGTGATCCTGTGATCCTGTGATATGCCTTCTCCAGCTATTCCCAGGCCCCCACAAGGATCCCTGTAAGAGTAACAAGCTGGTCTGTTTCTTCCTGACCAGGATGGAATCTGAATCATTCCTCTTCAGTCTCCCTGATATGTCTTAAAAAATCTAAATTGAACCAGAGCAAGCACCAAAAGCTAGACTGCCAGTTATATCCAATCCAGAAACTAAAATAACGAGAAAAAGGCAGAAAGGGACACATGAGAAGGAGATTCCACACCTCATGGTGCCCAAACTACATTAGATAAGTGATCTTGTACACCTCTCCCTGCTCCTCAGGTCCCGTTTTCCTGCTGGGATGTTAATTAAAATCAGCTTCTTTCCTCCTGAAGGAGAAAACAGAGACAGGAGACTACCAATGAAGTCCTACTTGTGCGTAATTACCCTGAATTGAGGTCAACGCTTGTTTAACAACAAGTAAATTGCACCTTAAGGAACAATATAGGTCCAAGGAGCAGCAATGTATCTCCTTCTAGCACTGTGGAGAGCTGTAGCTTCTTTTAGGTAATTGTTTTGGCTACTCAGCCACCGACAAACCGACACAGTTATACACACACAGTTACAGCAACAGTGTAGACAGTTTTTGCAGACGAGACCTGCTGGAGATGAGCAGAGTTAAAGCATTATTAATTATTAATATATACAGATATGCAACGATATGCATATTGTTATGAACATTTGATATTGTTTCTTTATTTGGTTTATTGTAGTTTTGATGAGCTAGTTCCTGTCGCCCACAGTTTTCTGAGGTTTTCATTGCTTTTAAAATCAGAACAGGCTGATTTGTTGTTGCCATCTTGGCAGTGCTGAACTCCAGTTAGCTTGAATAAAATGTAAACAGATGTAAACAGATTATTTATTTATTTATTTTTTTTTTTTTTTTAGCCTTGGAGGTTGCTGCTTGATCCAACATCTATTCTACGGAATTTGCAAATGGTGAAAATTATTTTGTCACAATATCTCGCCTATTCTCTGACCCCCACTCCCATGTTGCATAACTTGCAGATCATACACTCTTTGCCAATTGTCAGTTCTTCTTTATTGTGATATTTATATATAGAGGTAATCACTTCATGTAGAATCTGATTGGGGTTATCATGTGAGCTGTCTTTTATACTTGCATTTCTCAATGTATCAGTGTTATTGGCTCGTCCTCGTGCTCACATCTTGTAAATAACGAATCCCCCCTTACTCTTTCTGCACGCACGCACACGCAAAAAAACACACACACACCAGTTCCCCTCAGAAACCTTTCCTCAGGTTCAGGATATTGACCTTGTCATCGCAATGCACTGACCCTCAAGCAACAAATAATGAATGGCTTGACATCAAAAAGTGCTGATATAATAGAAGCTGACAGCTTTTACAGGCACACATTTGCTGTCGAAGCTGCCCAGCCTCGTGCTCAATTTTCTGTTTGTGTTGAGTAGCATTGTTCAGGTAGAATCCAACAAGCCATCCATCAAAATACTAACTATAATAATACTGATAATTTCACAGCACCCTTTAAATCCAAACTTTCAAGGTATTTTAAACGCATAAAGAGTAGAGAAGAGGGAATAAAACAAAAATAATACTAAATTACTTTTACAACCATAAAACATGGTGGCCCGACGAGGATGTAACTGGACTAAAACTGATAACCAGCAGCAGTTCTGCTGGTTTTAAATCAGTGCATTTCCATCGTTGCTGAGCTGTTTAAACTGGCTGCGTGTGACCGATGAAGGCAAAATGATAACTCATCTCAGGCTGGACTTTTTTTATATCCTTGCGGTTTTTTGTTGCTTCCTGATGTAAGGAACAACTTCAGTATAACTAGGAAGTTCTCCTCACAACTTTGGGACTTAGCTATCAGGTATGTTGATCAAATGCCAGCCTTTCCTGGAGGGATGTTCAGATATGGCCCTTCAGAGGGAAAGTGAGACCTGATCATCTTGGCCAATGGGGCTTTGGCGATAGGGCAGATGTGTTCAAATATACCGAAGGCCGAAAGGACAACCCACCTTCCTCAATCGTCCTCTCCAACATGCATTCATTCATTTATTTGTTCATATTCTACCACCTATCTGTCTCCAGGTCACAGGGGGTCCTGGTGCCAATCCCCACTCACACTGGACGAGGCCGGGGTCGCCATGGACCGGTTGTCAGTCCATCACAGGGCCCAACATCTATTCATTTCATGATAACATTGACAATCTGCAGCACTAGAGTCGACATCCACTTTTATGGACAATATTTGGTCGTCATACATGAATGCCATTCTCATTTCCTCGATGACAACGTGGCTAAAGAAGCATTCTTGCATGTGTGGGATTGTGTTTTTTTTTTTTTTTTTACCTGAATCTTGAAGATGCCACAGCATGTGAAAAACACAAAGGATTGTGCACAAAAACTTTCAATTTCTTGATTTGTTTCGCCTTTGCTAAACACATCATCCTGTCTGCCCTTTTTCTCTGTGTTTTAAATAAAGCACTGATCTGGATCATCTCTGTTTTAGCATGGATTTTGGTCCCTTGCCTTGTTATTTTGCAACACTTCACCCACCAGCTGTGCAGGAAGCATTTCTTGCTTGCTGATGTGAAGGAGGAAAGATTACAGCTCAGAATGCACAACTTAAATCTGTGGACGTTTGGACCTTTTAAGTCTACTAAAACAGATATGTAGCATTATGTCTCCGTACAATTTAGCTCAAAGCAGTTGAGGAAGTAATCGAGAACACTCAGCATTTTTTGTTCATTTGTTTGTTTTTTCTGCTGTGAGGTGCTCAAATGAATTTACAAACTGAGAGGATTTCAAACTAATCTTTAACTGTAATTTACATAAGGACAAGTAAAACTGCACCATCTCATTCAGACCAAAGATGCCATCTTGGTTTACAGAAAACAGATTAAACAAAATTTAAAGGAGAAGTTAGCATTGAGGAAGAATGAGGAGCAGATCAAGTATGGTCATATTCCCATAGATTCCAATACAATCTGACCATTAGTTTGATGCGGTGGTCGTTAGAGAGATTGCAATGTTAGCATTGGTTTCACTTTTTGGACTTGGTGTGTACATCCACTTTATATCAACTCGATGATTTTGGCATCTCAAACACGTAACATGAATTGAGACGTCGTGTCCGACAAGGAGAAAGCTTTAATGTTCCAGAGTCATTTTCTGTAGCACACTGAATTACCAAAAAAAATGATCAAATTCACATCCTGCTGTGAGTGTTCTGACAAAAATTATGAAAAGAAAGCATGTCGCCACAGCTCTCGATACATTCTGTGCTCCAATGCATCTTTTTATTATACATATATATTATTTCTGCTAAGCATATTGAATTGTCAATGTGATGCTGTGCTTTACAAATAAGCTTGTTTTTCCTCTCGTGTACATAAAGTTGTTGAGACCCTGCCGCTCTTCTGACACGTTTCTCTTTAAATCATTAATACTGTTTGTTTATTTGAGCCACAGATTACCATCTGATGTTCGGCCTCTGTGAGGTGTGTTAGCCTCAACATAGCCCAGATCATCACAGCAGTTTTGCAGTGATGCAGTAATCTTTACTATTCCTGGTAGCAGCCTGCATCCGGTTCTAGTGCTGCTATCATTTCAATGCCCATTGTTACCCTCTCTGTGCTGTCCTAATAGCTCTGCCCAGGGTAAATTCCTATACAACGCAGACAAAAGCAAGGACTGAGCAGGCTGTCAGAAGAAGTGAGGCCATGCAGCAGTAAAACAGTTCCGCAGTAGGCCCGGACGGCAGAGAGAGCTGGGTCACAAAGCCGAACTCTCAGCTCAATCATCAATCTTCATTTCGGTCCTCACCTGCGGTCTGGAGCTCTGACAGGAAAAAAAGAATGGGCTTTCAGACGTAGACTGCAATGTGCATAGTGAATGGAGCCAGTTCCAGGCATCTACGGACAAAGGATTGAGATAATTCCCCTTGTTTCTAATTTATTTAACTTGGTAAAAGACTTTTTAATGACTATGTTTAGTGCTAAAGCAGAAAGAAGTGTGCTCCTTCTTTAGAAATTCAATACATATATCTTTGGTGGAGCAGTGAAAAGATACTAAGTCTGTAGCAAGCTGATGTGATATTTTATGCATGAGGCTTTGAATGCCGTTTGATTTCCTTTCTCACATGCACTGTGATCCCAAACGCAGTCCACATCCTAGTCGAACAGTAAATGATGTGCTACTTAATGATACTGCAGCACTGAAATCTTTGCTGGCACATGATGTGGTTGACTGGTCTGATGTGCTGTGTTCAGGCTCCGCTTTCCCAAGAGGTGTGGCTTCACATCAGATAGAAAGCAGATAGTTATATTGAACGATTGACTCCTGCTAGTAGAAGTTAGCGTGACAGCCTGGAGGAAGTTGTCCAGATTGAGAACTTGTGATGCTCTTATTTTAGCATTGTGTGTGTGCTGTGCAGCTGGTAGGGGCCTCCTGCGGTTACCACACCTGCTAATCATCTGGCTACTCCACCTGCTGTTGCAGTACTGAAGACCGGTGCTCCTCATCATCATATCTCATGCCATCAACGCTTCGAACAAAACGTGTAACTTTTGTCTCTCTTCGTATTCTTTTGATTTGAATCCTGCTTGGATCATTTCTTCAGGTACATATATATCTGCTTTGCTGCCACCTGCCATGCTCAGCTCAGTCGTCCTGACTCTGCGGATTTCCCATCAGGCTTTCTACAGCCTCTCACCCCAATCACCATCACCAGCTGTTTAATTTGCCACAAGAGACTTGTTATTTGTTCTTTTTGGGTTTTTTTTTTTTTTTTTTCTGCTAATTTGTGCTATGCTTTGTGGGTTCAGGTCCAAACAGACACTTAGATTGTAAACTTAACTAGTAGCTTTGCATCGAGATTTCTGTGTCGACTGAACACATTCTTTTTTTCATCTGGTGGTTATGGGTCAAAAACACATGGCAAAACTAAATATTTTCATGGTGAAAAATATTGCTCATTAAAGCAGAGACAAACTGCTTCTGGTATCATTCATATCTCAATAGAGTGAATTGTGTGTTCATTCAGTCTTGGTTTTTGCAACCAAAGGAAACAAGGGTCAGGAGACTTTCATAACATCATATACGTTTGAACTCACTGTTATCTCACCTATCAGTTTGTGAACTGCTGTCGTGAAGCCACCACGGTAATTTGGCCCTCTGCAATCTTGTGTGTTTGCTTTGAAGCCAGAAGAACCCTTGTTTGGAGGGGAAGGTGGAGCTGAGGAGGAGCGAGGGACCTGCTCTGCTCTTTACTCTACCCTGATTGTGTGACACAGTCTGTCAGTCACGCAGTAACCACGCCCCCCACGCATACCCTGCTTTGTTTTATTTTTCTTTAAATGACTAAGTACTGAAACTATGAAATCATTCGTAAAAATGTTAACTGAGGTCATATATCAAGTGAGAAGTAGGGACACTTTCCCATAGACTTCAATACAATCTGACTTATTTTAACAACCAGTGCAGGTCATCATTAAGATTGTAGATCAAAGGTACTTCAGCACTGACTTCTTTTTGCCAACTCAAAGTGAACTCATTGGCCATCTTTGGTTTGCTCTTGTAAAAGTTTAAGCCTCTCAAACAATTTATTAAATGATATGAAAAGATTGACGAGGGCAGTTTTAATGATCGGTCTTAAGAAACTTTACTTTTTCTGGCAAATGGGAACAGTAGCTATGGGAACCGCTGAGGGAGAAACATGAATTCATCAGTCACCACCTGCACACCTCACATGGAACTAAATCTTGTCACACAGTGCTCAAAGTGAGTTTGCAACGCCATTAAGGATGGAATGCCTTTATTTGTATTGGTGACGGTTTGGCCGCATATAAAAGAGGAGTAGGCGGAAGAGGAGGAGAGCTTTTGTCAGTGTCACACATAAAAGTGCAGGCATACGATTCTTACCTTGAGGCCACACAAAGCAGTAGCACGCTCGATGGTTATTGAACATGAAAAATTACTCATAGAAAGTATTCACTGAGCCATTCAAGGCGAAAACACAATAAGACAATGTTTTTTGAGAGAATCCATTGTTTGTTTTATATCATAAGGATGAATGTGAGTGAAGAACAAAACCCAGGAACCTTGACAATGCAGTCTTAAATATTTATTTCAAAATTGGCCTTGTTAGTGTATATCTCTATTAGACCTCAAGGAGATGCACTGTGTACTGCGTAGAACCACTACCACATGTATGTGTTTATCTTTTTACCCCATTACATGTGTTCCCCCATGCAGGGTCCTGGGGGTCAATCAGTGCTGACACTGACAAAGCACAGGGTTCACCTTGAAGAGATCAGACAGAAGGAAGCTGGAGTGCCTGCAGGAAACCCACACAGGTACAAGGAGAGCGTGCACACTGAACCCAGAATGGCCTAAAATGCAGACCCTTCTTGTTGTGAGGCAATAGTGCTAATCACTTCACCACAGTTCATCACAGTGCATCTTCACTTTCACTGAATAAAACTGAAGTTTTGCTGACACGTCTAATATTGAGCCTTTTGTCTGACTTCTGGCTTGTGACTAAAATATATTCTTGGCTGAATGTGACTGCGACACAACACTGCTCTATCATCTATTTTCAAAGATATGCTCCTGCATGGTGTTGCATAATAACACTGTAACGGAATTTCATCTTTAGAGAACTTTTTCAATCTCCCCCACCTTTTTTTTTTTTTTTTTTTTTGACCTGATGGTTAATAGCCGATGAAGTACACTGTGGAGGTGTGAAGCAAACACTGGTGAGGATCTCCCTCCCCAGATTCTGCTAGTGGCCATGGTAACCATGGAGGATCCTCACGTTGTAGCTAAAAAGAGAAAGCACATCACCACAGCCGGCTGCAGAGCAAGGAGAGAAACTGAAGGGGGTAAAGAAGGAGGCTGACTCGTATTAAGACTTAGACTTAGCTGCAGCTGGAGAAGACGCAGTGTAATGTTGGGAAATAAATGCTGCACCCTGAAGGAAATTGAACAATCAAGACGCACAGGGAAGACTCATAATTCATTTTCTTACATGGATACGTAAGAACTCTTTTATGGAGCTATATTGCTTTGGCAAAATAGTTTTACCGCTGAAGTGTCAGGTAATATATAAGACAAAGAACGTCAACAAAGAAAGTTAGTAAAGAGTAAAAGAAAATGCTTGTGTGTCTGTGTCAACGGAGTATATGAGCTTCTTTTAACAATACTAGCAAATAGTGCCATTTCTCTGTTAAGGAATGGCAGAGAACAGTTGGCAGTTTAGATGTTTTATTTAATGGCCAAAAGAGACTAAACTAATTTAAAAATAGCACAATAACACGATAAAATGACGGGCAGCACGGCGGCATAGTAGTTCGCACTGTTACCCCACAAGAAGAAAGTCACCGGTTTGGTTCCCGGGCCTGGAGCCTTTCTGTGTTTGCATGTTCTTCCCGTGCCTGCATGGGCAGAACCGTCCACTATTTAAAGATTCACCAGCTTAATTGGCGACTCTAAATTATCTGTAGGCCTCAGTGTGAGTGCGAGTGGTTGTTTGTCTTTGTGTGTTGGCCCTGCGATGGACTGGTGACCTGTCCAGGGTGTATCCCATTCTAGCCCTCCAATCTGAGCTGGGATTGGCTCCAGCACGCCCCACGACCCAGAAACGGATAAGCAGGAGAAGATGTGAAGTGTTCTGACAGTGCGACCTCAGGTGTGGCTAAGCCTCAAAACAACAGGAGATACTTCACTGTCCTGAGGTCAGGTGAAGATCAGGGGAGGGGGAACCCCTGTGGACGCCGCTCCTTTGAGCTGCTCCACCACCACTGGTTTCTTCCTCTGACAGGACTGCTTCTACTGCGTTTATGAGCATTAAGCCAAATCTTTACGCCCAGTCCTCGCTCCCTCTCGCTCCGTCTGGAGCTTCAGGGGTGTGGAGAGCAGTCACAGGTCACTGCTCCAGCTTGTTAGCCAATTAACTACATCCACAGTCCAAACAGCAATTATAAAACAAACGTAAAATATAATATAGTAAAATATCACACTAATAATAAAACATGCAATGCCGGGATCATGTCTATCAGCTAGTCTCTCTCGGACCTTTGACAGCTGTGTGTGTGGTTTGGCAGAGATGAAACCTATACACCAGCGATGATTTGACTTAATTTATCACCACTGTGATATTCAGTTACACTTGCATATAGGCAAGGCAAGGTAAGACAAATTAAAACACCAGGCAATTCAAAGTGCTTTACAGAAGCATAAGGTCACAAATCATAAATAGAAAATAAATAACAAAGAAAAAGAAAGACAAAAGAAATTACAATGAATGATACTATGAACTGTAATGATTAAAATAATTGAGGCAGGAAAATACTTTTAAAAGCAAGTGAAAACAGACTCCAGTAAAAGACAATAATAACAATTAGTATATAATAGCAAGTAATTTTTTTTAAATCATAAAAGTGATATTTTGAATCTAAACAAAAGCTGCAGCGAAGAAGAAAGTTTTCAAGCCTCATTTAAAAGCATTAATAGTTGGAAACAAACGGAAATATTAAAGAAAGGTTGAGCTGCATGCACAGTATAGGAAATGTCAAATATCAAAATTCAGTTAAATTAGATGATTTCCAAGCAGGAACACGTTCTACCTCTTGAAGATTCTACAGCTACCCCCAGTTTAATCTGAAAAGTTGTGCACCAGAGTTGTAGCCCTGACTATTCAGATTCTTTGTCCGCATAACAAGAGAAAGACGAGTCAAAGATCAAAATCTTCGGTTGGGAATTTTGCACAGTGCTGGTCCAAGTGTAAATAAAAAACCCCTCTATTATTTCTGCACAACAAAATGCAGGCACAATTTCTCCAGAGAGTGATTATAAATTGAAGTGTCGGACAGGGACACGGCTATAGGCCCAACAAAACCCTTTTTCTTCATCTTTCTCTGCCTCATCTGTCAGTTAAGAGTTGGCAGTGGGATGAAAACTTAATCTCTTCACAACGTCAGCTGTCCATAGAACTGCCGCTTTGCTGTGTCTTAGAACAGCTGCTTTTATTCCTCCTCAGACGATTGATAAAACTATAACCAAGAGATGTGAACAGATTTTATGATCATAGGCATTTCAAAAGCCCCACAGCAGGAATCAGAGGCAACAGTGCAAATTTATGTAATGATCTGTTTAAGATAATGATGCTATTTGCAATGACAACATTAATATACAGGTTTTTGTAGAGTTTGTTCATTATTTTAGCTCAGCATGGGAGCATAAGCATAAAAGTACAATGTAGACCTGTGGAGACTTGTCTTTTGGCGATACACCTAAATACGTTTGAACAAAGTCAATGTCAAGCCCAGTTGAACAAGTTAAAAGGTCAGGGGTCACCAAAACCAGTGGGTTTGCTGAGGTAACAAATTTTACAGAAATGTTTGTTTGTTTCTTTTCTTATTTTCTAAAATTCTTTCTTCCTTCCCTCATAGACTTTCCTCACCAGGCGGAGTCTTAAACCACTGAAATGGAAGCTGAGGGAGATGGGTGGCAGTTGCTATTAAAGAGGAAGAAGAAACAGGACAGGAATGATTGCAGCCACTTAGACAACTTCAGCACCACTTTTCAGTGATGACCGCAACTGAGGGAACTGAAAGTTTAAAATGACAGACGGGTTGCTTAATGCATGAAGGTCTCTCTCTTTCTCCCACTCTCTAAGCAGATTGTTATATTGGCTGTTTGATCCCTAACTTGTTAAAATGTTGCAGCATGTTTAGGAATATATTTTTTTCTTTTTCTTCATAGTTTTAAGTTTGGCTCATGCTCCGGGATCGTCAACTCCATCTTTATTGAGTCATGTTTTTTTTATATATATATATATATATATATATATGTGTGTGTGTGTGTTTGTTATAAGTGGATAAAACCAAAAGACTTAGACATTAGACAATAACTACGTAAACAAAGGTGGTTCCACTTTGGTTATTTGAACCAAGATTTCATTTAAGATTCGCGATTTTAATAAAATGTTCTCAAAATGAAAAGCACTGATCCCAAAAACTGTCATATGAATCCTGACTCTATCGCCATGACAACATAGGTCATCAAATGATCAGGAGGTCCTTATAACCAAATCATCTTTTCTTAAACCTCATGAAGCCGTGACCACTGTAATTTTAACCATGACAGCAGAGGCATAGCTTTCCAGGTCCTGGTCAGTGCACTTGTTTATTTATAATGAAAGTTGCCAGCTTTTTGAGGAGATACTCCTGTGGGTCATATCAGATGGTGGACACAACGAGCTGTGTGGCTGTTGAGGTTAGAGGCCATTTAATTGACTTAAGTTCTTGTTGTTTTGTTTTTGTTTTCTTGTCTGCCATCTAAAAAGGTTAGCTCACATCTTCAGAGACTTTGCTTCAGTGAAATATTGTTTCGCAGCATTCAACACATTGCAACCAAAAACGGAGAACAGAAGTTTCTTGTTTCGCAGTCTTACATGTCTCACCAAGTAAAACTTGTACAGTGGGATTAGGCTGAACACAACACCTGTGTCAGCTGCCTTCAGAATGTATTTTTGAGCTTTTACATTGCTAAGAAACAAATCACCCCAATCCCAAATCATCTGCAGATGTATCAATCCCTGAACAAAGTTCCTGGATCTGGATGCGGCTACACAAGCCTGAAATTGTTTGTTGTGTTTTGCTGTAAAAGAGCAAGTACAGTCAGACTCTGATAAACAGAAGGACCAGAGTGTTGTGTAACAGTATAGGAGCCAGCTGTCCCATTACAAGAAGAAGTATTGATTTAAAGTGTTTGCGCCCTTATGTTCTAACAAACAATGAGCAGTATGTTTTCAGCTCAGGCCGACACAAACTGAATGAACAATCAGGTAGAAAAGGTTCATTTTTTGTAAAAAAAAAAAAAAAATCAGATGTCACACTTAGTTCTGATCCTGTGACAACAAGAAGAGCTTATGACTGGCCATGTTACAAATTAAATAGGAAAAAAAATGTGTGAAGTGGAGGAGGAAGAGAAAACATGAGCAGGATGCAGCCATCGACCACGATGGCCTAGTCGTGATAAAACTGTTTTAGCTCTGTTTTTGCTCTGTTTTTGGAGCATAGTCTTTCTTCACCCTTCCACTTAATGAATAGCTCCCCTATGATGCACAAGGACAGAACTTCAACCCATGTCCACACAAAATAAGAATAACTGGGGCAGACAGTGACTAAGCCTAAGCAGTGACCAAGGGACAAGAATAAACAAAAACAAGACTTGACCAAACCCTGCCACCTAATGCGCTCAGTGGACACAGCCACCAAACACACACACACACACACATCCTCTTTTAAGTCTAGCCCAAGGCTTTATCCCATTTTTAATGCACTGAAAAGGTCGCACTATCAAAAAGCCACTTGATGGAATAATGAGACAATGTATGAATACCTGAAACACTCTGACAGGCCTCGCTGCCCCGCTCACTTGTACACGCTCTGAATGATGTTGTTTGCCAGGCTCAGAGACGGAATAACTGCTGACATATAATGGGATTTAAATGATTACATTGATTTATATGAATAATACTGGAGATTATGGCGGTCACATAGCATTCTGTTAGTAGGAATATTCCATTTAATTCCATACAAGGCGGTCTGGTGTCTGATACAAGAGCCACAAGAAAATTATTCAGAATAAACTTTAATGAAGTGGTAAAATGAGATTCAGATCAAGACAATCTGACTTAGTTGTGATGCTGGCAGCTTTTCAACCAAACCTTGTAAAGTCTTTAAAAATGCATGAAAACAGACATGACATAAAAAAAAAAAAAATACAACAAAAATTAGGTACCAAAAGTCTTACAATACAATAACACTTACATACAATAAAATGAGCAGTGACGTGGATGTAACTGGACTAAAACTGAACACCAGCGGCAGTTCTGTTGGTTTTTAAGCAGAGTTTTTCTATCATTACTGAGTTATTTAAACTGGCTGTGTGCGACTAATGAAGGCAAAATGATGACTCATCTCAGGCTGGACTTCTTCTGTGTCCTGGTGGTCTTTTTGTTCCATTTGGAAAGAACTTTGTGAGAAAATAAGTCACTTCAGGACAGTAGCAACTTCTCCTTACAACTTTGGGATTTAGGTAGGGAGAATCGGATTTGGCTCTTCAGAGGGGAAGTAGGACTTGATCATCTTGGCCAATGGGGGTTTGGAGATGTACCCAAGGCCCAAAAGACAATGGATCCCATCTTCCTCAACCATTCACTCCATGCATTGACAATCCATAGGGAAGGAGAAAAGTTTTTAACTCTGCTGTTTCCATCTTTTTTAATTGTTATTATTATTATTATTACTATTATTATAATAAGGAGCTGAGGAGTGTCAAGTCGCCCTGCCTGTTAGTCACAAAGCAGACCAACTCTAATACATACCCTGCTTTCTGGTGTGTTTCCTCTTAATTGGGCCATCGTTTTAAAAAATGAAAAATTAAAATTAAAACTTGAAAGGAGAGACTGGAGCCACAAACTGCACCGCCTTCCAAATCATTATGGAAATTGAATTTAAGTGTCATAAACATTTCTTTTTTTTTTTTTTTTTTCAATTAAACCTATGGATGGTATTGTGTCTCTGGGCTCTTTGGATCACTGAAATAAATCTCAGACACCTGTGATTATATTAGTTTGCCAGGTGAGCCCAATTAAAGGAAAAATACTTTAGAAGTATGTTCCACATTATTAAGCAGGCCACAGGTTTCAAGCAATTACGGAAAGAAAAGTATGTCTCTGCTGCCGAGAAGCGTCAAACTGTGCAATGCCTGGGACAAGGTATGAAAACATTAGCTACTTCACGAAAGCGTAAGCGTGATCATCGTACTGTGAAGAGATTTGTGGCTGATTCAGAGACAGACTGGTTCGTGCAGACAAAAGCATAATGAGGAAGGTTTCTGACAGACAAATTTATCGGATTAAGAGAGCAGCTGCAGAAATGCCACGACAAAGCCGCAAACTGGCATTCGAAGCTGCTGCTGCCTCTGGAGTCCCGCGAAACTCAAAATGTAGGCTCCTCCAGAGGCTTGCAGTTATGCAGAAATCTACTGTTCGGCCACCGCTAACCAGTGCTCACAAACAAAAATGGTTGTATTGGGCCCAGAAATACATGAAGACTAATTTTCAGTCTTGTTTACTGATGAGTGCCATGCAACCCCGGATGGTCCAGATGGATGGAGTAGTGGATGGTGGATGGCCGCTATGTCCCAACAAGGCTACAACGTCAGCAAGGAGGTGATGGAGTTATGTATTGGGCCAAACTCATGGGGAAAAGGCTGGTAGGCCCCTTTAGGATGAAAATGACTGACCGTTTTCTTCCATAGTACAAAAAGAAAAAACGTGCCTTACGTAGCAAAATCATCTTCAGGCTGAAAAGAATACCTCTGTGTCTTTGGCTGTTGTGGGCATAAAAGGAGAGAAACTCATGGTGTGGCCCCCATCCTCCCCTGATTTCAACCCCACTGAGAAACTTTGGAGCATCCTCAAAAAGATCTATGAGGGTGGGAAGCAGTTCACATCAAAACAGCAGCTCTGGGAGGCTATTCTGGCATCCTGCAAAAAAATTCAAGAGAAACTCTCCAAAAATTCACAAGTTCAATGGATGCAAGAATTGTGAAGGTGATATCAAAGACGGGGTCCTATGTTAACCTGTAACTTTGCCTGTTAAGATGGTTTTGATTGAAATAGCTTTTGCTTTCAGTAAATATGATCTCCTAATGCTGCGAATAGACAATTTTCAGTTCATCACAACCTATAAAATGTTTTGTCACTCTGTTGTGCATAATAATTTGGAACAGTCCATTTTGAGTTTTTCATAAAAAAAAAAAAAAAAAAAATACTGTTATCATGGACAAGTCTGTGACAGTTATTTTGACAATATAATGCAAACTTTACACTATCGATTTCCTGTCTCCACCAATTCTGACAGTCGTGAGATGGCGTAGCTGGCAACAGCGTCTCACCAGGGGATGCTGTGTTTCTTTTCGATGCCCAACAAAATTATGATGATGAACTCCTCCATGGCTTTCTCACTGCACTTCAGATGGCTTACACTCTAGTTGGGGCAGCTAGTGTTCAGCCAAGGATCCATTGTTTACTCCGGCTCCAAACTCACCCACCCCCTCGAGAGAGCTGCAATCCCTTGCAATGCCGGAGACAGTGACAGGGTAGCCGAATCGGCCTCGGGAGTTGAATCACAAAGAGCTGTCAGAAACCTCTTCTCCCTTTCATCTTCATGGGGAGCGGGTGAGACGACGTCAGAGGGATAACTGAGTAGAAAGGAATGGGCTGTTATTAATAACAACCGCAACCCAGGACATGTCACTATTAATGCACAGATCTCCAGTCAGGACATCAACTGTAAGTACTAGTATGGCCTTATTTCCTGCTGTGGGAGTTCCTGTATCTTATGGCGGTGTCAGTTCCACTCCACTATAACAGTTCTGGAAACACGAAGCCCACAGGCTCTGCTCCTCATTCTTGGAGCCTTCAATCATTTCTCCCTGCTGCATTTAGTCTGTGTGTCACATGTTAGACCAGACACACACACACGCACACACACTACATCAAAGCCAACATTTTATAATGTTTTCTCAGAACAAGCCCTGATGAGTGAGGAGACAAAGGAGGAGTTGCAGGCTCATGGAGGTTAAAACTACAGGAAGAAGATGAGGGATCAGCAGCAGTCTCCACTCCAGAGATTCCTCAAGACCATTTTCCTTTATTTTCCTCCTCATTTGTCATTGTTATCTTTTTGCATGTTTTCTTGATGGAAAGAGTTTTAAACCGTTTTCCCTTGTGGTATGAATAATTTGTCTAATCTCCATTATTTCCAGTATACGTTCACACTGCTAACCACGTGGTGGACTATTCACATAACTTTGCATGTTGAGAGAGCAGTGAGGAGGCAGGAGGTTCAAATGTGTTGATCTTTGAAGGTGCAGCCTTGAAGAAAAATGGATGGTTAAAAAAAAAAAAAAAAGAAGGGACTTGCAACTTCAATTTCAGAATTTCCAGAAACATACAGCGCTGGTCTGATATCGAGACCAGACAAAAAAAAAAAAAAAAAAGAAATGTGGTAAATACTTGTGGTGCTGTTTCACTGTGGGAATCCATTTTGTAGGTGTCAGGATATTTTGTGGATTGGAGTGGTGGACAGATGATTTGTACTGCCACACCGACACAGTGAGATTGAGCAGTGGTCACAGCTGGGGAACCTTCAGGGGAAGCAGCTCCCCAAGGGGAGGAGAAGTTTTCTCAGATGTGATCACACTGAGCATTGTTTACCTTGGTTCCTGGATCAGTGTCATCCATCTTAATCCAGCAGTTCTTTTGCTAAGCTTCAGCTATTGCCTTTCAGTGGGAGCCATGAAAATGGCCGGTGGACATTACTATATATATATATAAGGTAGTGCTGCTATATGTGTCAATCTTACCAATAAAACATGTGTATGATCTTAAATAAATAAACCAATGAATAATTTTATAAAAACATGAAATGCATATATTAACATTCATGTATTAAAAATTTCCTATTTTGGAAAAGAGGTCTCAGACTCAACAGTTTAGTGATATGTACAATATACTTATTTTGGGATGGACATACAACATAAACAAATGTAATGCAAAGATACACAATAACATATTATATATGTTGCAAGAAGAATTTGCATCAGAGGAGAGTTCTCGGACTGTGCCAGTTTTGTCCATGTGGCATTGCTAGTGTCCTGTGCACAGCAGAGTCACACCTCCCTCCTCTTTCTTCTTCCACGGATCACACTCTCAGCAGTTAAACTGCTCCTTAGAGATGATTAGCAATACCGAGGAGAGCATCTCCTGACATCTGTGAGAATTTAGTTTGGTTCTCCTTTTTGTTGTTGCAGTATTTCTTGACTCACATATTGGATTTTCATTATTGATTTCAATTTGAAAATGTTCAGTTACAGAAAGAGATAAAGAAGCTTGGCAGCCTTTGCATCAGTTTGTTGGACGTGTGAGCTGCGGCTCAAAAAGAACAAATCATCTGCGTGTTTGATTAGAGCAGGTTGAGTGAGGATAAAGCGATGGCCTGAGGGAGGAATGATGAAGACAGAATTACACCTGATATAATCCTGAGTGGCTAGACTCTTACAGCGCAGGTGGGGGGGGGGGGGTGCACACACTCCTCCTTTCTTATTCTCTCCATCTTTCTGCACATGAGGCTGCACAACTGCAAACCTCCCTGCTTCTGTCTTTTCATTTTATATCACACAATCTCTCTCTCACACACACACACACACCAATGCTCTTCCTCACCAAGTTCACACACTTGCAATCACTGCAGAGGCTCTTTCAGAAATGGGTCGCTTGCTATTGTTTTCTGTCTAATGAAGAGACGGTCAAGCTCATCATACCAGAAAAGCCGCTGACCCACTTTCGTGGCAGTGTGCTCGCCGTTGTCAGGGAGCACAGTGAGAGAAAATGATTTTTCATGATCACTGCTTAATGACAAACAAGCTATGAGCTGAACCAGCGTAGAACAGTGTGGAACTTTTTTTTATGTTTGCATTTCTTACTGCAGAAAAGCCAACACTCTCCAAGTGGCTTGTGCGTTATGGCACACTGTAGTGCAGTGGTGATGTGTAGGTTTGATCTTTGAGAGAAAGAATGTGTGTGTGTGTGTGTGTGTGTGTGTGGAGGTGGAGGTGCTGGGAGGTGTGGGAGCAGCATTTATTGCAGAGTCCTGCAGAGGTGTCGTGTCTCTCAGTGCTGTGTCAAACACAGTGGTCAAACACAGGAACTTCTATTCAAGTTGTTTTAATCTTTTTCATACAGATGTAGTGACAGAGGCAGGAAAGTAGGGGGATGATGCACCCGGAAGGCCGCTACCAGGTGAGCACCCAGGTGTGTGTTAACCCTAGAACCTCCAATGAATGATGAATGCATGAATGAAAAACAAACAAGCAATGCGAACCTCAGATTTTTTTTTTTTTTTCACATACACTATGCAAATAAAGAAGAAACAGCAGGAACATAACAGGTAAATAACAGAATAGAATAAAGAATAAAGTGGCATGGAGTGCACAGAGAGCAGTCCTATGCTGCATGCTGCTGGCTGGTGCAGCACGGTGTTCACTAAATGTGAGTGAGTGCGAGTGGAGCAATTCCTAAGGACTGTGTTTAGTGTTTCGGGGGTGGCAGTGGGTCAAAGTCCAGAGTTCTCGTGTGCAGGGGTGGCAGACAGAAAGGGTGGAGGGGGCAGAGCAGGGTGAGAGTTTGGCCTCTTGATAGCCTGATGGATGAAGCTGTCCCTGAGTCTGCTGGTCCTGGCCCGTGGGGCTCTGCAGTCTCTTCCCTGATGGCAGCAGACTGAGGAAGCTGTGTGATGGGTGGGTGGGAACACTCAATACGGAGGGCTTCGCGGGTGAGACAGGTGCTGTAATGTCTTGGAGGGAGGGGAGAGAAGCACCGATGATCTTTTCAGCTGTTTTCAATATGTGCTGGAGTGCCTTGCAGCAGGCTCTATACAAAGTGTTGCTGCTGGCCAGGATGCTCTCGATGGTGCCTCTGTAGAAGCTGCTCATGATGGGGGCTGGGGCTCTGGCTCTCCTCCTCAGCTTTTGAGCTTGTTACTTCTCTATATCTTCTCTAAATCTCTATACAAAAGAAGTTTTTTTTTTTTTTTTGTTATTTTTTTTTTTTTTTTTTTTAGTAGCATAAAGTGGCTACAACAAGCATTTTGTGATGCAGCAAGATTGATAAACAAACAAACCTAACAAGCTGTGAAAATCCATTCTAAAAGCAGGTATGTCTTACTTAGTTTTGAGTTTACAGCAACCCCTGAAGATACCGCTGTTCATGCTCATTTCATTTCTACAGACATCTGTTGCTCCTGATCCACTTTCCAACAACTCCAATCACATACGCTGACTGAAATTGTTTTTTTGTTTTTTTTTTCCTTTACCCGTTATGACAGAGGGACTGTCCCCAAAGCAGTGAATGCATTTTTATTAACGCCTCACTATGATTTTTTGGGTGGTCATAATTCGATGCAGGATGATTTGGAAGGCCTGAGCTGGCATGGCAAGAGGAAGTCATGAACACACATGCTTTCAAACAGCTTGGCTGGAGAGGAACTCTAGTACCCATGACTGTGGGCCCAAAACCGGAAACTTTTTAGTGTGTGCATCCAGCAAGCAACTTTCATAAAAATGAATGCAGTATCCAATTCTCCTCGATACATCTACAGCCCCGACAAAACAGAGTCATAAAATCGAGTCAGACTGGGTCCAAATTACATCAGATAGGTTCAGGTTAGGTTCCATAGTATTGCCTGGAGGTCTCGGATCCAATCGGACTGTCTATCAGCTCCGATCATACAGACTGTCATAATCTTTACAGGAGAGCAATATTTTCTGAGGGAAAATGGAGAGTACTAACTATGAAGTGCGACGTATCTCTTCTTCAACACAAGCCTGAGACTGCTGCAAGTGAATGCCCTCTGGACATGTTTGTGCTGGCTTCCAGCGAAGATGCTGGGTTTTGTAACAGGACACTTCTAAACACAGACAGAGAGGGCAGCAAAACATAATTTTTCACCCTTAGAGGCGGAGTGAGTCAATCTGGGGAATGATTAATGATGTTTGAACTAAGCATAAACATGATTTAAAGAAAGCAATGGCACAGCTGAAGTAGTAACTCACTTATATATAAAAAAAAAAGCAAATTAGCAGTAGAGGAGAAAACAGAGGGCTTTTAGCTAAGATAATGACGGTAACATATTTCAAATAACGGATTCAACCAAATTGACCTACTATGGTTGCTACCTTGCGTTTTAGAACTTTGTGGCTATAAAAGCCTTTGCACATTTTAGAGCAGACAGCAAACCGGTGCTCTGCTGCTGTAAAGTGTAACTCAAGAGAGAGTGGAACAGTTTACAGGAAGCAGATACCAACAACTCTCTCTGTTGCTCGGACTAACAAAAAAACTTACTTCAATATCAGTGGGAAAGTAATTAAATGCCACTGGAAACACACTAGCAGTGGCTTAACTAAGCAGTCAGAGTTTAGCTGTCAAAAATGAAAAATATTAACAGAACCATACTGACCAACTGGCTTTGTGAAACAGAGCAACGCTGTTCCCACTGCTGCCTGCCAAGTAGAAGCCGAGTATAAGTTTTCCTGCCAGTCTGTGGTGTCTCCATTATATCCTCATCTCTGTTAACACAGCTCTTTATTCTGGTAATCTGCAGTGGTGGCATGTAGCAAGTTTATTATCTTTCACCTCTCCCACTGCCCCCATCCTCCATCTTGTCTCTTCTCCTTTACTTTGCCCAGGTTGGACAGAATCATGTGTTGGTTTTCAATTTGCAGAGATAGGGCAGTTGTGGAATTTATAAAATGTATATTCAGCGCACTTTTATATTGGACAATTAGCAGCCTAATTTCAATGAATCTTAAATCTGCACAAAAAACAATTATCTGAACATGTTGAAAAAAGCTGCAACAGTGGGCAGCCATTTAAAATATTTGACAATCTTTATGACGGTAAACCCAACAAACCTGTTTTATTTTCACTGAGGACAGATGGAAGTCTTCCTTGGAAATGAAACAAATTTTGCTGGACCTAACCAAGATGAGCCATCAGGGTCCTCAAATTCTATCTACCGACTTTTCATAATCCGGTTTAACTGAACCTAACGATGAGCATCCTTGATAAACACCACAACACAGCCTGTAATTAACTCGTTCAGTTAGCACTTGGTTTAGCCCACAAGCATTTTTATCTAAAGGAGATGGATCAATTACAATGTTGTCACAAATATGAAAAGTTGAGTATTATATAATAGTAATGCAACACATGACTATAGTAAAAGTAAAGTCAGACAAAACTCTAAATGTCGTGTTTAGTAGTGTTATTTAGCTTCTTACTGAGTACCTATGTTTTAAGCCATAATGAACATGTGATGCAGATAAAAGAGTTTAAGCTGTGTCAAATTGCTTCTGCTGCCAAAGCAGAAAGATCGTGACAGCGTCAATGTTTTGTTTTTCTTCATTGTTCTCACTAAAGATAAACTTTTTTATTATTATTATTTCCAGTTTCTTGGGTTATTCTGAGGTTCAGTGACGCCTCATCAGAAAACCAGACTTTTTCCTCAATTAAAATGAAGCTGCAATGGATCTTATTAGCTATTTATTGGTATAAAAACTTTCCTGTTTGTCAGAAAATCTGTTTTAAAACCATAGTGACCACATGGAGAGTCTTCAACAGCAAAACGATTCCACTGATTTATAAAAGCATCTTAATCATTTATGAGTTATTTGTCAACCTGTATAAATGATGACTCGGCGTTCTGCTATGATTTATCAACAGTTTGGATGTTGACAGGTTTTTATCTAATCCTCTGAAGTTGACCTGCCTTAGAGAGGGTCAGTTCTGCATCAGTTACCATGATGATTTATTCTGCTAAGAAATGACCCCCCCCCATCATTACATTGATGTATTTACTCATTTGGCAGACGCTTTTATCACTTTTATAATTGAGGGACATCAATAAAGCTTCAGAGCAGTAGAAGACCTTGGTGTCAGTATTGAGTAATACAGCTGTTGAATGAGGGCAGGAGCTCACAGAAGAAAGTGCTTTGTAAGTGCTTGTTGGACATGTTCGGGTTTTAGGAGAGGAGATAGAGCAGGATGCCCCTGTTCTGAGGGGATTTGGTGGGTGGTGGTTTGCAGGGACAGTGATGCCAGATGACGACAACACAGTTCTTGAGAAGAAGCATAGAACTGAATGACTGAGATCAAGCACATGAAGCAGACCCGGGAGTAACCCTGAAGCAGTACCGAACTTGATTCTGGCCTCCATTTTAGGAGGATGAATATTAAAGTGACATGCCCTTTGGGCTGATTGAAGACCAGACAGGCTGCTGCATTCTGGAGCATCTATGAGGGTTTCACTGTGAACAAAGGGAGGCTTTCCGTTTCACTACGGCCCTCCGTATGATGGAAAACCCAGAGCTAAACCAAAGTTACCTCAACAACCTCAAATCCTGTTTTTGTAGTACACACCTCAAGAGTCAAAGATTTGTGTTTCACACGATTATATCATCCGCTGTCCTCGTTTCCTCGTTTCCTCGTAATGTAAGAATTTAATTAGCTGGAGAAATCCAACATAAATCTCTGGCTGTTTGCTATCTGAGCTATGAAGAGGCTTGTCTATTCTGGCAAAATTAATTGTTTCCCCCATGCAACGCCAATGCAGCAGGCCAAATCCTAGTCAGATAATAGTGGAAAGGTCAGTCCTTCACTGTCTGGCTTAGCACTGAGCAGCATATAACAGCTGAACACAGCCGGAGTTCAACATCAGTTAGAGTAGGCAGACATGGATCAGCTCTTTTCATAACACTGAGCAATTTGGTAAAGGACACGCATTCCAATGAAACAGTGTGTCGGCGAAAACCTTGAATTTCAGGCGTTTAAATGGGTGACTGAAATGATCGCAAAGTGCTTGATGCCTTGGAAAACTCTCCACTGGATAAATTCTGAAAAGGTTATTCTAAAACTGTGGCTCTTTATATTGTGTCTGAAAAGTTGACATTTTGGATAAACAAAGCTTTCACCTGACGGCTGACATTAAAAATATCTCAAATTCAAGCGGCATTAATCTTCACTCTCCTGAGCAGTAACAGGATTGTGCAGCTTTATAGAAGGGTATTTTCTGACGAAGGTGGACCAAAGTGAGGAACGATACATCAACCTCACAGTTCAAGATGCAGAGGACAGTTTTTTTTACCTACTGCTATCAGAACAATGATAAAAGTTACAGTCTAGGGCTCATCTAGCCACCGATTTACTGTGTTCGCTGACAAGGCATGAAATAAAAGCTGTTGCTGTTTCCTGTGATGGACAGTTTAAGTTTGGACTTTTTAAATTAGTTTTGTCCCTGCATGTTTGCTTTTGAACTTTTGATTTATTATATCTGGGATTATTCCCTGTTTTATTTTAATTCAAACTCCCTTTTCTGTTTGTGCTTATTTCCCACTTTTGTGCCATTTCCTGGCATTGTCTGCCACACCCTCACCTATGTTCCACTAGCCTTGGAAATTTAAGTCTTTGGCATTATGAGTTCTTCAATTTCTTTCTTTGACTCCCTTTGTGTCTGTGTCGGTCCAGATTTGCTGCGTATATTCCTTTGTTTTTGATTTACCTGGTAAAATCTTAGAATGTTGGTTTTGTAAGTTTCTTTTTCTTTTTTTTTGTCTCCAGTTCTGGTGTAGTAAGAGAGAAAATGATGCCCAGGTTAGGATGTACCACGGTTCATCCTCAGGAGAACATTCATGGTTTTCAAAAATCTTATATATTTATTCATTTATCTTCTACCGCCTCTCTGTTTCCAGGTCGCAGGGGGTGCTGGAGCCATTCCCAGCTCACACTGGGTGAGGGCGGGGTACACCCTGGACAGGTCCCTAGTCCATCACAGGGCCAACACACAGAGACAGACAGAGACCAACAAACACAGACAATGTAGAGTCATCAGTTAACCCAAACATGATGTCTTTGGATGGTGGGAAGAAACCCACGCAAACTCAGGGAGAACATGCAAACTGGCCCAGGAACTGTACCAGTAACCTTCTTATTGTGGGGCAACAAGGCTAACCGCTTTCCCACCGTGTTTCCAAATCATACATATTTTTAAACTTAGTTTAAGTGAACTGAAAATGTAAAAAAAAAAGAAAAAAGAAAAGTTAGATTTCTCCAGCCATACAATTCAACAGTAAAACTAACAATTTACAATAAAAATCAATTGTCCTCCAATGGTTTTTATTTTACGTCTCCATCTGCTGAGTAATGAGGTCCAAATCAATGTCAAGTCTTTCAGAAAACTTTTTTTGTTTTTTGGGAGTTGTGTTGAGGCTTTAGCTGTTTTCTTTAGAGGTTTATGGATTAAGATGCCCAGAAGTTGTATAGACGAAAATTAAAGTTTTACTGCAACTATTGAACTATAGTTTGAACTATATGCAACCATTTTTTTCAAGACTTTCGTAGCTTCACACATCGCCTGAGTCAGCTAGACACAATTTAATACAAATTTAATTTAAATCAACCTTACACTAAAAGAAAACCAAACCAGACCAAACACAGGCAGTGTTAAAATAAACTAAATAATGAGTGCAAACTGTTATTTGATGAGTCAGCAATTGTCCAGGGGATAGAAAATGCATCAATGAGAAGCTGAAAACAGTTCCCAACATCCTGGAACTACTCTACTGCTGCACGCCCAATATGGGCTCCTTCCAGCATTGATACAATGAGCGTCCCCGTGTGATATACCTTGCCTTCACTTATTTTTTATTTATGGCATGGTTTATTTCAACGCCTCAAGCACAAAGTCTAGAATGGCAACGTTACTTTTCTGAGAAAGTAGGGTAGAACGTAAGAGAATTGCAATTATGGAGCTTGTGCAACACACACCACTGTTCACCTGGACCACTGCTAGCTGAACAGTGAAGAAGGCTATATTACATAGATTTGTTTACATCAGCTGTCTTAGAGCCAAGATAGCTAGATAGATAGATTTCTCACATACCATCCCTAGCCCAGTATGTTGGCAGGACTGCACAATTACACACAACAGCCAGGACTCTCATGAGTTCCGCAACGCCGAGTCCAATCTCCATCTCAGAAGAAAACAAAATCACTGAGAAAAAAAAACAAAAAACATAAAAACACACACTTTTCTTTCATCTACTCCATCTTGAATTACTCCCCATAGGGTTACACTATTAAATGGTGTCTAATTGTGTCGATGCGCATTTTAAGTGTGCATGAAATAATGTCTAGAGACCAGCTGCTTAATAACTAAAGTCCTTCATTCAGGTAGCACTGACTAAGCAGAACCGCCATCAAGCACACTGCTGGCCAAAATTATGATTATCATCCCCAACGTGATTAAAATCTCTTTGCAGGTAAAGATGACTGAGCTCATCGGGCATGTTTCCATCATGCTCACAAACACAGTGCCTCTGGGAAACAGCCATATACTTGACTCACAAGGATAACTTGGAAAAAAAACAAAACAACTTTGAGTCATACAAATAGAAACATTCACCGTATGACCTTAAATAATTAAACTGAGAAGAGCAGTATGAGAAGTTGAGCTTTCCATCTGGTTTTACTGTGGCTGTGCGTGTGTGTGTGTGTGTGTGTGTGTTCTCCTCAGGCCATTTGGTGCTCCAAACCTAAACAAACTACTGTACTTAGGAACACTGACAAGACCCCGGGGGGACCTTTAACACTCACCGGAGTCAAGACAGGGGATGGTTAATATTTGCGTGATAACCAACGGAAACTTGCTAACCTTTGTGCCTGCAGAGTTTAGGAAATAAGTTGCTAAGGTTTGGTTGACAATTTGCAAGTATGTGTGGATGATCTCATAATCTTACACTATTTCACATTGCAAAATTTCTATATTTAACATGAGAGCAGGGGTTCCCAACCTTTTCCAACTCAGGGTGCACTTTTAAGTCTCAAAAATGTTCACGGCCCACCCCTGACCCCATAAATATACAGGCCATATAATGCATTCTCACATCACTTCTTTATTGAAGATTGAACATAACATTTAAAGCATTATTCTGTATATATTCATTTTTATATACTTATATACTTAAAAATTATACACTTCTGCACCCCCCCCCCTCCCGAAAAAAAAAAAAAAAAAAAATACGTTTTTGGAAATGATTTGGCGGCCCACTTGTAATACTTTTGAAGTCCAAAGGTTGGGAATCACTGCAATCAAGAGTTAAGTCATTGCTAAGAAGCTTCTAATCAACTGTTAAATAGCTAACATGCAAAGCGCAGCTGGTGTTTGGAGAACTCTTTCTGGTCTGAAGTCTTGGAGAACTGCTACGTGTGCTGCACTGCCAAACTCACTATTCTCACTGACAGTGGACTATACTCTTTTGAAGTTTTAACCCCAACCTCTTTGTTTTGGACAAATCTATCTTGCATGTTTTTTGCTGTCCTGTTCGCCAACTTCTTAGCCGACTATATTTTTTAGAAACCCACTCTGTTGTCTGTCTTTTATTTGACTATCTGTCCATTTTCCTCTACTTATTCCAGGTCAACATTGGCAGAAGGTTATTCCTGACATTTTCTCTCCAACATTGTTTTCCAGCTCCTGTCCTTACCAGCTAGGAAGGACATATTACCCCATCCAGGAAGTTCTGGTTTTACATAAGGTTCTTGTCTTGGTTTCGTATGCCTGTAGAACCTACCAGATTTGCTGCACCAGGTGGAGAGAGACATTATCTTGTCCTGTTCCCAAGTGAGATTGACCAGCAGATGGTGGTGTTGCAAGTAGCAGCACGTAGCAACAGTTGATCTTTGCATCTACTGTACCATCACCTGTGGTCATGAGATGGCGGATGCAGGTGCGTATGATGGGTTTCCCCTGCTGGGTGGCTCGGCTTGGCCTTTGAGGTAGGTTGTGGAACTTCATATCAAAAGAAACCATAAATAATTGGAACGTTTTTGGACACCTCTTAAGGAACTTTTCTACATGCAGAAGACACTCTTAAAATCCAATCTGCTAATTTTTTTTCGCCCTTCAAACTAAATGTAATAAGCTACACTTGGACCTTTTTGTAAATGTCACCAAGAATGAGAACGAAGAGAATTGTGTTGGCCACATCTGGCCTTGTGCTCTTACCTGCCAACTGGCAGCTTTGAAAATGTATGACAACCTGTGGAGAGAGTGAATATGGACCTTTCCGCACTCATGAACTTGCACTCTTTGGACATGGCACCTGAACATAGACCTGTTCTAAACAGAGTGAGGACATCCACCTTCTTTCTTTCACTCCCTCTCTTTCACCCACACACACACTCATCTCCCAGGTGAGTGGCTGACATTACGGTATGAGCCCTCCCAGATCTTCCTGACCTTTAGGTGTCAGCGGCAAACACTGGGACCAGAGCTCTAATCAAGGCTGGGACCCTCCCTCCTTCTTTTCCAGACACTCTCAGGTCTTTCACTATTCAGTGTCTCCATTCAAAGGTCTTGTTTCATTCCTTTTATCTCTATTCTTTTGTCCTCCTGAATGTCTTTTGCACACCTCATTTATCTGTCCCTCCAGTATCCCTCATACATTGATGAGATAGAATCAGAATTGCAGTCTGACAGAATCAACACACCTATGCCAAAAAAGTAATATTCTCTTCTATTTTCAGATCACTATGTAATGAAATGCATTATGACAGGTATGCAGGGTTTTTGCCATAAATGTCACCTATAAGGGGATAATTAGCTATTATCACAGCCAATGGATATATATATATATTTATGTTTTGTTAAATTATTTTGTATAAGATATGCCCATTTTCATCTACATATTTTAATATTTCATGTATGCAAGTTTTTTGGAAAAGTAATATTTTCTTTGATACTCATGCAATATCCCCACTTGAAAGGGAGGGAGCAATCTACCAGAGGTCTTTACAGGATTTCAGTGAAATGCCGAGGCAATTTTTCTTTTTCCTTCTTTTATTTTTTCTGGTGCAAGCAATTTATGCCATTTCGCAATGTGTAGGTGCAAAACCTTTCAATCAAAGAAACACAAAACAGAAAAAAAAGTTTAAAGTCAATGAGAATGCTATTGCAAATAACTTATGGAAAATATAGAAAACACCAGAAAATAAACACTTAAATATTATGAACACCAACCATATTTACATTAATTTACAACTTAACTGCAAATAAAGTTACCCACTGCTGTAAATTGTCAAAGCATAGTTTCAGATAAGTATGAATTTCACTACTTTTTAAAAATGTACTGTTGTTTAAAATTTATATTTTAATGTGTAACTTGATTTGTCTTGATTTCACTGTATTTTACCATTAAATGTATTTGACATGAATTACTTCTAAACTTTAATTACAGAATTGTACAGGCTTTTTAACCTTAATTTTTCCAGTCAAATTTTAATGAATAAAGTGGCATTACAAAATCCACAAATTCCCCAAATTTTACAATTAAATCATGTTATGTGAATATATGAATCACGTTATATTTAAATTGCCCTCCCGATCTACTAGTTACTTCTGTGTCTGACGCCACATACAATTATGGAATGATTCACCAAATGTCAATCAAAATGAAATACTTAAGATGTGCTCAACACATAATTTAAATTTGCTCTTTACACATTACGACTTCAACACGTTTCAATAGTCTGGGGGTTTACATGCAATCAGCACACATAGACATTAATTCGTTACCAAACCACGGCTAAGTTAGCGTTAGCACAAACACAATTAGCCACAATCCGGCCAACAATTGAATCGAACACAACTGGATTTAGGATTTAGGTTTGTCAAACATAGAGGCTGCTGAGGAAGGAACAACAAACGCAGAAACATGGTGATTTTGTATGTGTCTGGGGTGTCTGGGCTGCGTCTCAAAAACATTGTCATGATGCATTGCAGTTGCCAGCGGTGCATTGCATGCCACTTCAGAGAGAAGAGATGTGCCCTCCTGAATGACCATTTCATCATTAGCCTGTGATGTTTAATACGGCATTGTTCAACTGTCTACAGATAGCTATCCTCCTTTAGCTGCTTGCTGAATAGCACATAATTTTTTTTATGGGACGTAGAAAGTTGTTCCTGTATGTGGAATGTCTATGAGCCATTTTATCGCCTCAAGTCCACACATCTTTGACGTTTTTTGGGCTTGTTTCATCTCCAGCCACTGATTAATAAGCAAATCTGTTGACCCCACGGTTGATTAAAGTGAATAATTTTACACACCAATCAGTATCCCCGATACCCAAAATGCATTAAAACTTGACAATTTTGGTCCAGTTTGTTTCAGTTGCTTTCAAACCAGAGGAACCACACCAAAGTTAGGGAGATGGATTTGGTGCGCACCAAAGGGCGGTGGCTGCATTTACGCCGATACAAACGTATGGAACCGAGGGATCAAACTAAATGCAGTTGGTGTGAAAGCACACCGAAATCAATGTTGGTAAAGTTTTTGCGTGAAAAGCTCCAAAAAAAGTATCCAAAGCTTGATGCTCTAGTTGTTTTGGGTAATTGTTAAGAACTGATTAATGGCATCATTAATCTCACTTTCATTGTTCCAGCAGTGATGCTTTTGATTGATATTTTTCTCGAGCGCCTGGGTTTTCTGTTCCTGGATAAATTGCTAGTTAAGTGAAACGAGTTGAGCCACTCTGTGCTCAGATTATGACCACGCCTGCTGTTTCTAAAATATCAACATGAATGCTTTAGTTTTCAGCAACATAATGCATTAGTCATTGTTGACATTTAAGTATTAAATAATATTATCCTTGTTTCCCAGGTGAATATAATTTTCCAAGTCATGAACATTGAAGGCTACATCGTACATTACCATTAATACAACCTGAAAGCAGCTTTTCATGGACCTTTCCAATTCCTCTGTCTCTAACGTGAAGCCAAAGCTTAGACTTAAACTTGCATTTTATCTAGTGCTCATCAGGGGGGATTCCACTAGTTGTAAAAAAGAGGTCAGATTGTGTTGAAGTCAATATGAAAATGTGCTTAATTCTAACTTGATGCATAAGCTCAGTGAATGTTCTGCTGATGAGTTTATGATACTAGTCTTTAGTTTCAAATTTTCTTCAACGCAGTCTGGTGCAATTTTTTTCAAATGATGGTTTAGAGGAGAACCATATAGCATGAGTTGGAAAAGGACGTGGTGACTGTGTGATTGACAGACTGCACGGTGCATAATCAACCAGCTGGTGAATTCATGGCCATTCATACAGTTCCTGTCACAACCCCTCTGTCAAAAAGAAGCTAACCCTTAATTATCCTGAAGACATCATTAGTTCCCTCATTGGCTCCACTGCCATTCATGACACTAAATGTGACTCTCACTCATTCGTTTGTAAAATCCAGAGAATGTCCTTTTAACAATCAAAAATTGAACTTCAATCACTTTCAATCAGAGATGAAACGAAAAATATAAAACATTCATTAATCGTTTTTAGCTTTGTACTAGCAAGATTTCTCCTTCTTTTTTCTTTTTTCTTTTTTTTTTTGAATGAACTTGTGTCTTAAATATTTAAAATACCTTATATCTAACTTTTTACATTTCAAGATAGGCTTTGTGGAATTAAGAATTCAGGGAGTTAATAATTCTACACTGAACAATATGAATAACTTACAGTAGCATCATCTGGAGAGCCATCTATATATGGATTGGTACAGTATGTTTTTTGAAGCACTAACAGAATAATTGATGTTGTCTTGGGAATGAAAGGGAGTTTAAATAGCTGTTAATCCTCATGCACATGGTGGCACAGTATACCATGTGACCACAGAGAGTTGGCTATTTATGTGCTATTCAACTGCCAAGAATTGAAGGGTTACACATGATGCCATAAATAATTCCCGCTTTCAGCAGAGGGAATGCAATGAGGGAAATCTGCAGAGTAGTTAAACTAAAAATTAACTTTTCACACGTGGAAGCGGAAGTTGAAACGCACTATAGGGACTTGTTAGCTTATGTCATTGTTAACAATTTCAGAAATAGGATGATGGATGATTTTAAATTTAAATTTTATGTACATATACTGTGGAACTGTAATTACTACATAATTGAGCCTCCAGGGTACACAAATGGGGCATAAAATTAAGAATAAATATAACACTCTAGATTCAAATGATCAAATTGGGTTCGTCGGTGTAGGGAATAATATGTTAATGACTATTTTGGAGCCAAATAAGCACCATTCTGGATCGCTGAGTACTCCCAGTATTCCCACTCCTATTACCTCAACACCCAGTGTGGGATTCGTCGAAGGGTGGAAACCTTCCAATAGTCTGTTTCCCAAAGTCACAGTGGTGTGACAGCGTGACCGTCTTCCCAATATGATGTGTGCCCTCAAATGTAATACAATCTGATTTGTTTCCTCCACCCAACAGGAAATGTCACATAGTGAATTCCCAAGCTTGAAGACCTTTCGCATTCTGCCAAGAATCCTCCCTGCCTATATTGGACAAAATCCGCGGGATGCCATGCTGCTGAATTCCCAGACCTCTTCGCTATTATCAAGGGTTTGCGTGTTGGATGGATCGCAAGGAAACACTCCATCAAGTGTGACCCACTTAGCTGCTGGAGAGGCACCAAAGGACCACCGTGGCAATTATTTAAGCCTCTGCTTTATTATTCATAATTAGCAGATGCTGTGAACGCGTGTTTGCGTGTGTGTGTGTGTGTGTGTGTGTCTCATGAAGGTCCTCCAATACCATGCCACATCTATGCAGGAGAAATAATCGAGCAGAGCAATGTGTGTGCGTGCATGTGAGCGCAAATGAGGTGTGTATTTATGAGTCTGTACGCAAGCGACTACTGTTGGGTTTGTGGTTGTGTGTGCATGCATGTGTGCTTGTCAGCATTCTGGTTCATTGTGCGTGTTTGTATACAAAACAGTACAAAGAATATGTGCGCAAGTATGCTTTCAAACCAAATAAATGCATATGTATGTGTAGCTTTGGAGGTGTAACTTATACATCCACTCACAAATGTCGAAGCCCCCACCTCTGTGAATTTGTGTGTGTACTTGTGGTGAGGTCATACATGTGAGTGTAAAGTGTATAGTATAATGACAGTTTCACTGTCATGAGTCTGTGTTCCCAGTGCTTCCCCCTCCCCCTCCTCTAGGGGCGGGTCCAGTGACGCACCTACTTTCCATTATCGTCAGTCTCAGTTAGAAGCCCGGTCTCTCCAGTCACCCAAGCGGTATACTGCGTTCCGGCTCTAGCCCTCTGGCTTTTGGGTCCACTCTCTACTGCAAACGTGACATTCGCGCCTTCCGCCATCCTGGAATTTAATAAAAATAACGGTGCGCTTCACAGGATGTCTGGCATTCCACTGGGACATTTAAATGAATGAAACATAGACAGACTGCGTTTATCTGTATTTGCCACAATGCATTCTGCAGGCTGTACCATTGTTTCGCGATGTCAGGAACACCTGCAGTGATGACAGTGGGATGACAAATCTCGAACAGGTTGTGATTATTTTAAAATGAAATTGTCATCATAAATCAATCATTTACGTCCATTAAAACAGAGCTGAAAATCAAGCAACGTGGCTCTGTTTCTCTCTGTCTCCCTATGTCCCTCTCTTCTGCTCACTGACTGTCACAAAGTGCCACTGACAAACTGAAAAAGGAAAAGTAAACTGACGGGCAATAAGCAGTGCTTCAGTGACAGCCAGATGGTTAGACTGTGTATGGTATTATATCAGAAAACATGCAGGAAACACTGTAATTGCCTTTCCTGCGTCATTAAATGTATAAAAACTGACCGATTGTTTGATTCCTGCCGAGCCTGCTCTCACTGTAAACACTTACGTTGACTCCCATCCTATGGGATTTGTGAAACATCATCGGCCTCAGCAGGTCTGTGTGTGTGAAGCACTACGGGCCATTTTCTCTGCACCACTTTTCTTTCTCCCAATGTGAGTATAATGCAGCACATTTCGTGATGAATTGTGGGATACCAGGTGTCCTCTATGTGGGGTACAATGCTGCAGCTTGCACTACACCTTCAGACATCTCCACAGTAATGAGTGATGTCAGATACTCATTAGGTGGCAGCATGTGTGAAGCAGCCTTTGTATGTTGTTTGTGTCATTGCGCTACTTGTACATGCATAAATGTTTTTATGCATACGGGTACTTCGACGCAAGCATACAGCACAGTGCCTCTGTGTGTGTGTGTGTGTGTGTGTGTGTATGTCTATTTATCTTATCTTGCAGGTGCATCATGTATATGGATGTTGAACAGTAAGCCCCCATACCTCTTTGGGAACATTGTGTGTGTGTGTGTGTGTGTGTGTGCGTGTGTGTGTGTGTAATGAGACCCTCTTCACCAGCTGCCACTCCGGAGCAGAAAAGCCGCAGCAGCAGAGTCTCGGTGGAGTTCACTTCCAGACTTCTTCTTATTATTGTTTCCTCTGTTGTCTCTATGGCCTCAGTAATTAGTGGCTGCTTTAATGAGAGGAATATCACAACCCCAACCCGCTCGCCACCACTCCAAACGATAGGGCATGGATAAGTATGTGTGTGTTTGTGTGGGCACATGTGTATGTCTGTGCGTGATGATTAAGCAGCGTTCCAGTCTGTTTGTGTGATGGAAAAAGGGAGCACCAAGGCAGTAAGAGGGTGTTAAATACGAAGCCTTGATGATCAAGTGCTGCGTAACTAAGTGAACTGTGTGTGAAAGAGAGAGAGTGGGAGGATGTGGGAGTGAATGGGCAACAGAGAGAGAGAGAAAGAGAGAGATATGGTGCGGTGTGGCATGAAGCAAAACAATCACATATATTATTCCCCTGTCACACACTGTATCACTTTGACGTTTAATGCACCTTGTACTTTTGTTCCAGTGTGTGACTGCCAGTTTCACAAACCAGCTCACAGGTGAGGAAGATTTTACACGTGGGTTCGTGAGAGCAACAGCAACAGGCTCGAGTGTCAAAACAGAAAGGGTTTAAAGTCAAAAAAGTGAGAGAAAATGAAAAAGTGAGAGCGATGCCTTATGATAAACAGACTCTCTGTGGTTCTTTCCGCTCAGGCTGCTGCAACTGGAGCATTTCCATCCTCCTGGTATTTATGGAAACACAAAAACTTTGAAATAGGACAACAAAGCTTTCAAGAACTTGAATTAACCGAAGCCATGACCCCAACCCTAAATGCTGTTGATAAGGAGAAACCACTGCTGATGCAAAAGTGATGTTGTAGCATGTAATCTTCTGTTCACTGTTATGAATAAGATGGCACATAGTAGGAGGTGGGCAGGGACCCATTAATACGGCACTGTGTCCCTGGGTAATAAACATTAAAACACTCCATTAAAAAAGGAAAAGGAACTTCAATCGTTTCTACACAGCCACCAATGGACATCCAGAGACAAGACAAAAACAAAAAAGCCATTACAGTGTAAATCAGCCTTTCTGGAGGAGTGCTTTTGTACTGCCACCACAGAGGAAGTCCAGAGACAGGAAACAGAAAAGGTCAAATAAAAGACTTTTTGTCATTAGACCTGAAAGTCTCACAGTTTAAGACAGTCAACGATAACTAATTAAATACTGAGAATGAACCGGATATGTTGCTTGTGTCCTCACTATTCTGGGCCCTCTCAGGGTCTTGGGCTGCTCAATGTTAATCTAGCTTTATTGTTTTGGAAAAGATATTGCCTGTTCTGTCGGCAAACCAGGGGCAGAGTGGAGAAAACTTTTTAATTTCATTCATTTACCATTTTTTTTTTTTTTTTGGGTCGTGACCAAAATTTTAGACAAAATAATCTAATCTAATGAATAAAACCATCATAAAACAGAAGGAGTGGAGAAAACTTTAGCTCAAAGGAAATAAATAACCATTTTTTTTTCCATCAGCCAGTTAAGGGAAAGGATAAGGTCAGTAGCACTCCCTCTGATCCCTCCACCACCACTTGTGGTGAACTTGAACTTGTGATCTTGTCCTTTATGTTTTCTCTCAGTCACATCTTGGTTCATGTTTTCTCGTCATTTTTATCCCCATTTTTCTGTTTTATTATCATGTGTCCGACCTTTCCATCATGTTTCACAGTTTCACTTCCTGTCATTGGCTCTTTGCCGCTGCTGTGATCATTGACTCTGCCCCTAATGTGTTTCACCTGTGATTTATTATCTTCCTCTCCTTGTGAATTTAGTCCATGTGCTCTGTACCAGCCCGTCTTTGTAGCAAATGATTCCACCTGCCTTTCCAAAATCTAATATTGTTTTTGCCAGTGCTGTGACCCTGAGAGAGCCTGTTTTTGTTTACTGGCCTAGACTCAAATAAAGACCGTGCCTCTGATCGCCGTGTCCTCATCCAGTGGTTCTGATACACAGCGGCTGCAATTGAATTCTCTCCTTTTAAGTAATTTTATAGATAAAAATGGTCCACAGTTTGTACACAAATCTAACTGCAACAAATGCAAGGCTTCAACAGCCTGTATATAACATAAGTGGAGACAGACAACATTCAGCTCTCTTTAGTTAGAAATCCCCTCCGTCCTTTGACTGCATCTCAGCAAAGTGTGTGCGTGTGTTTGGGTGTGTGGGTCGGTGGGAGGAGGCCCCAAAGAGGGAATTTTGTACTGACTGGAAACCTGCAAATGAACTTGTCTCATCCAGTTAACTGGAGCTAGATTTTATCTTCACCTGAGATTTGAGCATTTTTTTGAACAGGACGTAAATGATTGATTTTACCCACAATCACACGAACATATAAATATATTTAATTTATGGTCAGTACAGACAGGACTACTGTGACAAATACCTTTTTTTAATGTTCATGAGGGTCTTTATTGTTTTAAGACTGTAAGTCACACTGCATCTCTGTTTTTTCACTGACACTTTTTCACATGTTGTTGTTACACCACTGACACCACAGGAGGTTTGAAGACTCCAGTCTGTAAATTGGCAGTTGCCATCTTGGAGCCAGTAGAAACCATATTTGGAGGAGAAGGCAGAGCTGAAGAGGAGCAAGGGGTAGATTTGGCCTGCTCTATACTCTATCCTGATTACGAGGTGCAGTCTGTGAATTAGAAAGTGAAATAAATCACAAGGAAAATATTTGTTGAGGTAATGAAGTTAGAAATACGATCATTTTCTCAGAGCCTTAAAAATGATCTGACTTCTTTTTAGACAGAATGCGGGAAACTTCCCAATGCAGCCCTGCTGTCTTTGCCAGTTCTTATAAACACTGTCTTTCTTACACACACGCTGAATATAATGACAAAATTAAAAATTATTTCATAGTGCTACAAAACGCTGATTGGTTCATAGATGTTACATTATGAGGATATACAACGAATATGATGTTGAATCATTTTAACACACCCATACCACTCTGTGAGAAGAATAGTATAATAAAAAAGCAAACAAACAAACGTGCTAACTAGCAGTTATTTTAACAAAATTAGAAACCCATGTTTAAAAAAAAACATCCACCAGCCAACAAAAGAGCAGGTAGACAAACAGGAAAAAATGGTGTGCTGGAATAGAAATGTAGAAACCACCGTGCACTGTTTGCAAAATGTATATCCATAAAATAAAAAATAAAAAATATTTTGTAGCGTGTTTGGCTATCCCTGCATGTGGTTTGAACATAAATTGCAATCTATATGTAAAATGCATCATGAACAATGTGGTATAACAACTTGTTTGTTGTGGGGTCTTGCGATATGCGATTGTAATATCAAGCTGTTTGTGTGAGACCAACACATGTTTCTGCAGTGTGAGTTCCGGATGGGTCGTGTTTGTTTTTTTTTTGTTTTTTTTTTACATTTATTTTGCACAACATAAAAAAAAAAAAAACTGTCAGCATGACATTGTCAATAATAAAATAAGAAAGAAAACATTGTGCAGGTGAGATGAAAACTCCTTTAAGCCTTATACGTTATCTCACCTAAGCCTTCGATAAAACAAAAGATACAAAGCTTTACGTTGCATAAGAAATAAACATCAATGAAATACAACATAGAACTAAGATTGAAGTATAAAGTAAGCAACAAAACAAAACATACCGTAGGACATCAAGATAAAATCCCTAATTAATACTGATTATGTGTGTACGTGCACACACATACACATGCATGTGAGTGTGTGCATGTGTGCCAAGTATATTTAACAAAAGCAAACAAAATTGAGAACAGGAGCTAAATACGTGGCGCTATGTGTCCCATTGTCACACAAGCACCCCATGTTTGACACCCTCCCTGCAGAAGGTGCAGCCTGCTGGTTACCTGTGTCACGCCGGTGTCTGGAGGTGTGTCCTTATCAAACGTGCTTGATATTTGGGAGGCAATGGCTCTGAAGATGCCTGCTGAAAGTCACATTTCTGTCTCTGGACTGTAGACTGCCCCTCTCTTCCTGTTCAATACAAAAAAAAAAAAAAAAGATCAATCAATATACAAATAATAAGTGATCGTGACACACCAATCTGTGGCCACAAAATAATTATCATTGTCATTTTCATGCAGTGACTGTTGCATGGAGCAGGGCGTCGCTTTTGCCAATGACATGATTTTGAATTGAAATTTTGAATCAATTTCATTTAATTTCCATCTTGGAATGAATTCCAACGACATACTCAATTCACTTGCAGTTAGCCATGGAGTTATTCTTAGCAGAATCCCTGCATCCTCCCTCTAATTATCTCGTGGTCACGCATCATCATTTATTGAATTTCTTTTTTAATTGAAAGTCAGCTGAGGGGCTCTGTAGGATTTTCTTTCTGTGATCTCTCTTGCTCTTCTCAACCTTCTTCACTATTCTTCTAAACCAGTGTTTTCTCAAACAGTGGGTGGGGGGGTGCGTGTGACCCCTGGGAACAGGCTCAAGTTAATGTCTTTGCTTTTTCATTGCTGCACCAAAACAAAGCGTAATCGCACACCCGCTACAGTAGGTGGCAGAGGCACTTTCATGTGAATGGTGGGAGTTTAGGAAAGACCAGTGTGTGTGTGTGTCTGTGGGGGTTGTGTCTAAAAACTGTGGCAGTGTGACACGTTTCACCACAATCACATAAGGTGCTTTAATCCTGCAAAAAAAACTTTATCATTTTGCTGAAATCGGTACAATTTCTTTTATTCATTTTCTTTTTGTTGGTCAAAGTGTTTTATTTGTTGTGCTCCTGAGGTAATGATACTGATAAATTGTATTTATTATTATTTGTTAATTTTATTTACCGTAACAAATGGTTTAAGCAGTTGTTGTAAGGCTGTGTTACGATTTATCTCCTGGTGATTGGTGCAGCAGTTGCATTCATCTTGTTGATTGAACACTGTTGACTGTTTACCAGGATTTAGCTTTGCTGAAGTTAATTAAAATGCACTCAGACTGAAAAACAGGTGGACGAAGTTACTGTATTTGTATTTTATTTATTTATTTATTTATTTTCAGTTTTCTTTAATTTGAATAAGCATACAATCTTTCATAGAGGTGTACTTGTAACAATTTTATAGACAAGCACAATACTACAATATTACTGGTATAATGCGGTGGGGGGGGGGGGGGGGGGGGGTTATTTCTTTGTCGGGGGCGAAACCAAAAACAAACTGCATGTTTTATTTCCTTTTGTTCAATTAACAAAGACAGACAAGTCCCAAAGAAATGTCCGCCAATGACAATTGTCACTGTTTTAGGACCATTTTGTGCCCACCAGTCACTTTTAAAATTTATCTGGCTCTGGATGTGCAAGTCAGCAGCTACCTGCCGTGAGTGTTTGCTGTTTGCTGTTGGGCAGGTTGTTTTCACTGGCTTCAATTCTGTTTTGTCAGAAAACCACTGTCTGCAGCATGTACAGTTGTTTGAAGTGAAACCTGCACACACTCACAGACTGACTGCTGGTTCTTTTGTGTTTGTGTTTTTGAATACGATTCAATTGTATGTGTAAAAATCCAGGTACATTATGTCTTTGAGTCTGAGTATATTGTTAAATTCTTCAATCTCCATCCACAATAGTCCATAAAGGAGGCAAAAAAAAAAAAAAAATCTCTGTTGTCTCTTGATTACTGCTTCTTGACTCCTCTGAGTTTGAGCCTTAGGTCTGCATGACCTTTCAGAGGAAGCAGGTTCCTGAATCTTTCAGGAATTCGAGTCAGGCCTGACAGCATTTTAAAATATATATATATATATATATATACAGTATGTTACACACACACACACACACACAATGGTCTGCTTGGTCTTCTGTGGGCCAAATGATAGCAAACTGCAAGCTCACTGCAGAAAAAAAGTTTAGCAATTTTCTTTTTATTCACATCTGATTGATTACAGCTATTTATTAAAGAAAACATATGATAATTTGCTATTATTATAATAGTATAAACAAAACAAAACTGCAAATACAGATAGTCCAGATAGCAAAATGAAATTTTGGTTTCATGGCCCCAAATCTGGCCCATTTACTTCACATCTGGGTAGATCACAGCTGGCATCCTGAGGGGGCTGGCTGACAATAGGAATGCTTCCTACATACGTGCCAGAATTGGTCTGGATGTAGCAGCAGCATCTGACCATCAAACTGTGTATGAGCCTGTCATGGACTTTAAGAGTGGGATAAATGCAGGGCCAGAAGAGATACAACCACTTGGCCCAAAGCATAGGCCAGACCTGCCTTGCGGATGATGAGGTCAGTGCAAGTTCTTCTGAGTCAAATGCTCAATTTTCTGTTTTTATTAGCAGAAAGGAAAAGCTATTTTCTTGCACGTCCTACTTTGTGATTTAGGCAAAAATTGATTCTTTTTTATACGAAAAAAAAAAAAAAAGCCCTCGCCTGGTGCAACTTTGAAAGCAAAATGTCTCTGCCAGTTTTTCTTACCCTCTTCTCTTGTATTTTTTCTTTCCTCTCCCCACCATCACTCTTAGCGACTGCGGGCTCCGCTTGCTGCTCTCGAAACAAATGCCCCTCTAACTCTCCTAAAGTTGCGCGGAATAAATTGGAAAAATACTTTTTGACATGTTGAGTAATGCATCAAATCGTATTCTCTTTCCCCCAGCAGCCCGACTATTCTATTTCATTTGCAAGCCTTCTGCGGGCAAATGGATTGCTTCCATAATGCTCTCTTTATCAGGCTGACTGAGTAAGTGCTGCTGTTCCCTGTAAACAGGGGAAGACCAACATGCACACTCAAATATTCTCTCTTTCTCTGTCAAACACTCACTAAGACAAATGTGCAGCACCAGTCACTATTAGACACACATAAAGAGGCAGGAAGCTGTGAGTCACCCATTTGGGATTATCTGCATTTGTAATGAATGTGCTTTAAAATATGGTCAGATCTTCATTCCAGTTATCATTCAATAATTTTACTGACATTCAAACAGTCACAGTGCAGTTTTGAAACAGGATGTTGAATGAAGTCATGTAGTGAAAAGTTATTAAGGCTGGAGTCCAGGAGATACAAATAAGGGGATCAGAAGTTGGTCAGCATTTGATTCAACCACACACACACCGATCATGGCCTAATCCAAACAAAACAGAGGAAATGATTTTTCGGAAATGTACCAAATTGTTTAATTGGAAAATGTCTGATAAAACTAAAGTGTGAAATGTGCGATGCTTCACAAACTGTACCAACATCCTCCCAAAGGTTGCGTATGCTGGAAAGAGAATTGGGACTGGTTGTATGTTCTCTCTCGGCCCAGACAGCACATGTCCCCCTGCTGAAGAAGCAGGCCAAAGACCCTGAGCGTCCAAGTCGATCTGCCACAGAATGACTTCAAACAAAAACTTGGAGTTCAGACCTGATGTGCTGCGAAATGACCCGGAGAGAGCGACTGAACCGAATGAGCTGAAGCAGGGTCAGTGTGGCCAGACATACAAATGGGATATGCACCGCATATTTTGTGGCACAAAACCTGCATGCATGTTTACAACAACTCTGTGTCTGTGTCACAACTGCTGCCAGCTCTTTATGCTCAAATAGAGTGTTCCATTTTTCTTTGTAATAAGACAAAGTCTCCAAAATGTCATTATGTATGTGTTCAAATCTTTTCTTTGCTATAGTGGAAAATTACAGTTTTTGATTCATAATGCTGGTATAATGGTAAAATGTCATGTATCGTTTTTTTTTTCTCTGTTTTTGCGCGTTGCACTAAAAATACGAAATGTGTGTCCCATCTAATCCGCTAATGTGGCAGCAAATGTAAATGAAAACTGAAAAAAAGAAAAAATAAAAAATAAATAAAAAAAATAAATCTGCCATTATGACACGCAACCGTCACACATCCAAGGTGTGGAGGGATTATCCCAGTCTATGAACGTTGAAGGCGTGAGGGACGGATCATAATTTGTGTGTTGTTGTTTTAAACACGTGTGTTTGTTGAGACTCAAGACTTGGCTGAGGATCAGTTCGCAGTCAGATCAAACAGAAAAGCCATAATTCCGCCGGGTTCACACACGCTTCCCTGCCACTATATAAACAACTCAGACAGAGTCACAACCCACTAGCTGTTTCAAATGGCTGCAGCCACCGCTGGCCCAGAATGCTCAGTATTAAACTTGGAGGTCTGCTCTGAAGTCAGTCCTACACACACACACACACACGCACAGACACAGACTGGTGTGTGTACTCGCTCATGCTGATCTATTTACAAATACTGCATATTACAGTACTTGTCTTATACGTCCTTGGTAAGCAGGTTGCTGTACCAGACAGTCAATCTGCTGAATAATATCTCAGTTGTTGAACACACACACACACACACGTACGGACATAAAGTGCATGTACAAAAGCACTCTCGCTCCATACAACCATGGTGAGCAGGCTCAGCTGTGAGAAGTACATTGCATGTTTGGAGGATAACACAGAGCCTTCAAGTCCATTTCAATGGTCACGGTGTTCGTGTCCACGCATGTGCTGCACATGCATGTGTGCAAACGAAGCCAGTGGCCTGTGTGTGTATGTAATGGGGGGAGAATCAGTATGTCACTCTTGAACTACATCAGTGTTTCTCAAACTCTTTGTTACTGAGGGCTTCGGCACTAAATGATCCAGTTTTCTTTTTTTAGTATTTTGCGACTAAATTTTTTATTTTATATATATTATACTATAGAGCTCAACAATTCCAGTTGCTTCTATTGTGTTGGAGGTTTTAGGTGATTCTCTGCCAGTTGAGGCAGATGGATTTGTTAGGTTTCTTGGAATAATTCTAGAAAGAGGTTGTTACCTTGATGTAACTTTGTTATGATTTGGCGCTACATAAATAAATTCGATTTGAATTGATTCTCCTTGACTGACCTGGTCTCCAGCCTCCAGGCACTGAATTTGTCTATTGTGAATCCCAGAGCAGATGAATGTTACATCCAACTTCCTCCACACTTCCTCTCTAATATCAGCTGATGATGGCAAAACATAAAAACTAAATAAAGACCACAACACTGTAAAACAGACAATACAATTCTGGTGTTTGGGTAGAATTAATGTAAAGAACTCCACACATGACTCAAGTTTTGTAATCAGTCTCGAAGAGTCTGAGAAACATTGCATCAATTAAAGATTTGAGCTCATTCACTTGTGGACCCCCTGAGGTCACTTAAAGAGCCCTTGTGTTCGAGGCTGAACTATGTGAGTTAGTTGAAGTTCAAGATGCTATTTTGAACATTTCAAGTGTCCTTCATGCAACACTGTTTTCAATTCACGATTTACAAGGATCAGAGTCTAATTACCGTTGCTCAATTATTATTATAGGATTTTGTGTTTGTGCCTGTTCTTCATAATCACTGCGAGACCACAGCGTCCCATCATGTTTATGGCTTTTTGTATATTTTACAATTAATTCTCCTCTTGTAGTTAAGCAGAGTAAAAAAAATGACTGGTGTCAGAATCTGAATATGAAACTGCTTAAGAAGGATGTTTGCTGCATTTTCTCTTCTTGTTATTTGTCTTATCTGGCAGTTGTTGCACTTCTGTTGTTGCCGGCCGTGAATAATGTGTCTATTTCCCTCAGAATGGCTTGTTAAAGTTGTCGTTGTAGTTGTAAGTTAGAATCTTATTTGGTAAAATGACTTTTCTTTTGTTCTCCTCCTGATGTGAAGTTCTTGCTAATTCCTCAGTCTCAATCGGGGTCATTTTCCCCACAGATTTTAACACGTGTATTTCTGCTGACAGAGTCATAAAGCTGCTGGTGTTGCGGACATTACTGGAAAATGGGTTTCTCTGTATTGTTCTGTGATATTCATTGTTACTGCAACAGTAGAATTCTTTTCTGGGAGCAATTCTATTAACACAAAGATTATGTAGCCAAGAGCTCTACCTTTCATTCAGATGATTCAAGCGTATACAAATTAAAGAAAAATGTATTTATGGAAATGGGCCATCAATCATTTTTCTTTTAACATATGTATATTTTTTTGTGTTTTCTGAAACTAAACAGCCTAAGATGCCTTCCATCATTAGAAACCAACAAGTACACCTGCAAATTCCACCAATGCTAGCAAGATCATGAGATAAAAAAAAGGTCTAAATAAGAAATAAGTCATGTCAAGCCCTGCAACCTGGGCCATTTTTCATGTCTGATTATGTCTTGCCTTTATTTGTTTGTTTTCATTTCCTGTATTTTGTGATGGCTCCCTTTGCTCTCTGCCCTCTCGTGTTTCCCATGAATGGTGATGTACTTGTCCTTCCTCTGTCCCTTTGTCTGCCCTCTCCTATTTCTGCTATCTGGTGCCAGTTTATCTTCATCCCCAGTGTCACCGGTTTCACTTTCCTGGTGTTTCTTGTCCAGCTTTCAGCCCAGCCACACCTGCATCCTCTGGAGTATAGTCAATAAATTCAAAGCACAGTTTGCCAAGACTATGATTTCTGAAAATGCTCCCCCCGTGTCTTAAGGTACACCTCACAGTCTTCCTCTTCAGGTCCTGGTTTCAGTGCCTGGCAGATGAAGGTTATACAGCAATCTTATGAGCTCTGTGAGGCTGGGGGCAGGTTCAGCTCTGAGCTGAATGCTAATGTCAGCACAGTCCTGTTTAGCACGTACAAACTTTAGCACTTTCACTTACTTAGTTTGACATCCCATCCAAGAGTTTTCAACATTTCACAATGAATTTCATATTTGCACTGAGGGAAAAGTCAGAGGGCGACCAAAGTCGCTCAAGTTCTCTGAGCATCACGAATATCTGTACAAAATTATATATAAATACAATCTGTTTCTAAAGCTGCTTGACAATCGGAAAAGTTCCTGTGGGGAAACACACTGGGCCGTCAGCCAGCATAGCTTCAGCAGTCTTTGATCAAGGGGAAGCCTGTGAGGGAGATTAACACTTGTGGGATGTTCGTATTTTTGTTACACTGGACATGTTCTGGTATGGTGGACCCACTGCATTATTGGCTTTTTAAAGCAATACAGCCATAACAATCTATATGAGGATACTTACCAGATGTTCAATTCAGCCCAATTACAAGCAATTAAGACAGCATTATATGGATCATATTTATTATTTACCTCTGTCAGATCATATTTATGAAAACGTTACCCAATCTTTCTTGATAAAATGCAAAAAAAGAGGAAATCCGAATTGAAAAGATCAAAAGAAGACTCAATGTTGTGCACTTGAGTGACTGCCATCCTTGTTGGGTTAGGGTTCTCTCTCTTCTCTTTGCCATCTTGATCAACTATGATGTGGATTCACACAGCCAAAGCTATATGTTGTCAACGACCCCACCCAAAAAGAAAAAAAATAATAAATAAATAAATATATATATATGCGGGTGCAGGAAAATATAGGTTGCTGGGATACAGAGGGTAAAATGTGCAGGAATAGGGGAGCAAACAGGTGCTGGTACTTAGAAATGTAAGAAGAAAGAACAACCTTGTGCATGATAACACACACACACAGTCACAATATAAAAAGCAGGCCAGGTGAGGACAGAGTGAAGGAGCACAGTAACTCCAGACTGTTATTAATCCCGAACACCACCAGTGTAACAGAAATGTGAAGAAGGGTGTAGAATGTGAAGTTATTGACAATTTGTTATATTACATGTTCTTCACAGAAAATGAGCAAAGACCAATGAGTGATTTTTCTTTTGTTGAACTTTGAAAACGGGTCCCACAGAGCCAAACACCATACAAGGGTTAAGAAATGTAATTGCGTGAAATGTACATACATTTAGCGATAGAACTGAAATGAATTTTGTTCATTTTAGCCTTCAGTAAAAGGTGATCTGCCTTAACACTAATGCTTACATGTAGAACATCAAGTGCCATACTTGAACAATGTCAGTAACTACTGCAGCCAAAGCAGCCAAAGTAACAATTACCAAAATCACGACAGCTTCGACTGAAAGACCATCACACTGGGGTCGCATACTGTTGATACAATTTGACAAAAATATATCTGCCCATAATGATGTTTGCCCCACAGTCTCCTCGTTCTACTCTCCAAAGAAATCTTCAAACCTCCAATGTCTCAAGGACAGATGTTGAATTGAGTAAAAGCAATAAACAACTAGATTGGATGAAATTGGATTGCATTTCAATTGACCAAATTATAAAGCAGCATAAAGGTATGAAATGCAGCTGAGACCATTCAGTTCCACTTGTATGGCTAATCTCATTTTCAAAGTGACATTTGTGAAATCTGTAAAAGCCTCCATTTGAGATGTAACCTTTTTAACCTTGGTTAATGCTGAAAACAACCAAGGCAGCGTTTCCTCAGATGAGTCTTCTGAGCAAAATAAATGTCTGTCTTGAGATAAATACACAGATGGATATGCACACACACAAAACACACGCACACAGTAATTTAATGGAGCACTTAGTTGCATTTTTATGATCATGCATTTGCCATTTCATTTTTTTTCTCCCAGTATCGTGGCATGGTATTTCTTTTGTTGAATATTTTAGACCCCCGTTGATTTCTTCATTTGCTTTTTGCGCTCAGAGTCTTTGACATACTTTATTTGCATTCAAATAACTGAATCAGCGAAATCCCTCTGGAGAAAAGATGATTAGAAGAGGAATTTGTAGTGAATGGGATCAGCAGGAGGGACTCTATATTTTTAGCGGAAACTTTGAGACCTCACGTCATTGTTAAGATTTAGAAAAACTGAAGTGTGCTCATAAAGAAATTTATATTTGAAGAAAAAGCTGTGGAACGGTCTCTAAGAGCACTGACAGGAAATGGGTTCAGTGATCAGGGAGGACATTTGCATTCTGAGCAGGAGATGCTATACTGTTCTAAACATCAGCTGATTTCGTATTGTAATATTAAACCTTTGTGTTGGTAATATTTATCCCTGTTTGTCTTGGTGATAATGACTTTCCATGATAGTGAGTCAGTATTAGCAATGTCGTCTGTCAGAGACAGTCATGAATTTGTCTATTTTTTCCCCCTTAAAGTAATAGCCTGCGTTACTTGATGTAGGTTTTGTATGGGAGGTCCTCATCAAAAATTTGTTACTATCTGCAGTAGATTCAGGTTGGCTACCTCCAATATTACAGAAGCAGCAGGAGCACTGACAGCTGAGTGACGAGCTGTTCCTCATGGGTACAACCAAGGAAATATTTTTGTAAAAATGGCCACCTAAAGAACTCTTCATTCATCCATTAGCAATACCACTTATCTTTCAGAGTCACAGGGTGGGTTGGGGGGGGGCTGGAGCCCTGAACTGAAGCCGACTGCACCACTGTACTACCCAACAAGATGAGCAATGGGTTAATTTTTGATGATTTTAGCTCTTTGACTTGGCATCAAACATCTCTGTCCTTTGGTGCCAAAGTTTGTGAGAATTCCCTGCCTGGTGGTCAGCTTACCAGTTGAGGCAAAGCCCTCCGCTATGTTTCCCTTTTCCTGGAGGCCACTTTCATAAGATCTGTAGGATTCGATCCCTTTCTTTCTTTCCTATTCAGTTAAACTACAGAATGAAGACTCAATGTAATCATATTGATGTTATGCACTTACATTTTTTGTAAATCATTTGGTACTTTATGCCCTTTACTTGCTATTTCTTTTACTGTGCTTTAAAATGTCTTTGAGTGTGTTGAAAGGTGGCTTGAAATAAAACAGCTATATTACAACTACGTTAATCCCAGCAATAAGCTCATGTATCACATTGCAGATGAGCTATTTGAGTCATAAAATGCTTTTAATGAGGTGATGAGATGGCAAAAATCTTCAAAATATAGCATAAACTGGAATTGATATTACTTTTTTAGGTATAACAAAAATGTACTTTCTCCTGATGTCCCTGCGGCTTATCGCTCAGCCTCTGTGCCAGTTCTCATGCAAGGCATCAAAATCTAGTGCAGTAAATGTGTTGAAATACCTCACGTCACATAACCTTAACTGTCCCTGTAAAACAGCTACACTGTACCTGTGCCGCTGCCCTTGGACACTATTTTGCTGCACACGACCCAACTCTTAACCTGTGGGGTTCAGAGTTAAGATCAGCACTTCCGAGGCCAAATCCAGTTTGTATTTTGTCCAGCTGCCGCTCTGGTTTGTTGAAACCAGATAAAACTGGAAGAAGGGCAGGATCTGACCTGTTCTGTCCTCTCCTGATTGGTTGATTCACACAGTTGCCCTGTCCACATGAATATCTGATTGTAAGGTGACATAATTTTACAATATAAAGGAAAAAAGGTTTTTTCCTCCTTAAACTCAACAATCCACTTTTCACAAACCAACCCTGATTTGCTTGCTTTTGTGTCATTTAGCTCAATTGAAACGCTTGTGCATGAGGTTCTGTGTGCTCTGTGTGTTTGTTTACCGATTCTCATCCTCCATCTTTGCTCGTGACGTCTACAGTCACGTCTCCACATTGGATGCTCCTATTTTCTCCGGTGGGTGTAGTCAGAGTGTCACTAAGCCAATCATAGTATCTCATTCAGAGACCTAGTTTTCAGCTGCTTGTGTAGTCAAAGTCTATCGGATGAATCCTCTATTTTTCTGAGAAATTGGTCTGTGTTTATTGTAGTGACAGAATAAAGAATGAGAGACGTGGGCAATAAGCGATTTAGAGCTTTTTTTAGCTGATTTTTATGATTACTGATCAAAGGAATGAGCAGAAATCACTATTAAAAACAACTGAAACAATCCGAGTTGCTTTTCATAGGAGCTAATGTCCTCTATTTATTAGCCAAGGTTGTGGTGATCCGAATATGTGGACACATTGTGACATAATTTTCAAATGACAATTTTGCAACACAATGGAATGAGAAAGCAAAGAAGTTTTGATGCGGCTTTATTAAGGTTGACGTCTGTGTGTCCACTGTACTTTCATTTCCTTTAAAATCTACCTGTGAAGAAAATTAGTAGAAAAGAAAAATGTTTTTAGAAGACTGATTTCTTCTTTACAGATGCTCAAATGTTTATGGATAGCATTCTTACATTTTTCTCAGTGTGTGTGTGTCTATGTGCCTGCGTCAGAGACTAATAAAGTCTCCTCTGATGCTTTGCTTTCTTCCGTACTCATTTGTGGAACAAACAACAAGCTAAATGCCAGGCAAATTCATCTCCTAATAAGCCGACACTAACGCAGGGATTTTCATGAGGGGGAAAATAATTGCCTGTTAAAAGTGCTTTTTCATAAGTTCCACGTCTAATTTGGCAACTCATGAAGTGTGTCATAGAGTGAGAGAGGAGAGAGGATCACAGCTTTCGCCTCGAGTCTACACTTCACCCAAAAAAGCCTTTGCCTTCTTCGGCATTTCCCGATCCTTTCCTCTTTTTTTTCTGCTATGCTTTGTCTTTTCCGCTCTGAATTCTGTATTTCAAAACTCACCCTCAATCAGACATTTCTACCTCAGAGGCCCCCCACGCCCCCCAACACCCCTACCTCCTCCTCTGACAGACCTTTCAACAGCAACAGAAGTCTTTCCTCGTTCTTTTGAGTGTGCCGGCGCTCTGTTAGATTCTCTCTCTCTCTCTCTTTTTTTTTTTTATGCTTAGTCGACAGCGTAACAAGCCCCTGTACAGCAAGGAGCTGGCACCAGTGAGCGTCAGCACGCCGTATGAACTGTTGCCGATAAAGGACAAAAAAAAAAAAAAAAAAAAAAAAGCTGCAAAAGCACATCATCTCCACTTGATCATCCCCTGCAAATCCCCCCGGCACGGTGGCAGCATGGGGAATTTTGAGAGGTCAAGACATGAAAAAGGCAAAGAAAAGAGAAGTGTCAGAGGGATGAGGCACAGTGGGGAGGAAACAACAAAAGGACAAGGAAGAACGAGGTATATGAAAGAGACGAGAGCGGTGGTTGAAGTGCTGGGATGATAACGTCAGGGGAAAATTGATGCCGAGAGTAACAATCCGGTTTATTTGTGTTTTGTCGGCTTTGATAGACATCCAGAGAGCAGCAATCTGAAATCACAGAGAAGCCAAGAGCTGCATAAACACCCCATCAGGGGGCTGAACGTATTTGGGGTAGGGAGGGCTTTGTATAAATGATAAACCGAAACACTTGGAGAGGCCTCGGACAGCTGACTGTGATATATGCAAACCCCACATTTGCAATAGCACCACCTGCTGTACTAACACCGAGGGCTTTATGGCAATTACATATGCTTCAAATGTAATGATGCCATGCATTGAATGCGGTATGCGAGGGAGCGTGGATGCACACACGGGATGACACTGCGCTGTGGAGCTGCAGACATGAGCTGGTACATTGTGGCTAGCTGCAGAGATGTAAAGCAGCGAACAGAGTGCAGAGCTGGACTGTTTATAGTAGCATTGTTGGGTTTGTGACAAATTCTGCTTCACTGAAACAGCAGGTGTTCCCGAAAGGTTAACTCATATGTTTAATATGAGTGAATGAGCAGAGTGGATATAAACAGACATTACACAGCAACATTTCTGCAACGACTGAATGAAATGGAAGAAACCACATTCTTTTTTTTCCCCCTTCTTTTTCTGTTTTGGGCATTATATCTCTAACTTTGTCCTCACCACAAACTCACAAGTGGACCAAACTGACAAAGACACAAATCACATCTCAGCACATTGTAAACAAACAAGCCTCTCAGACCCTGTTGTGACTTCAGACTGAACTAGTGTACTTACAGTCAGTCAGTCAGTCGGTCAAGTGAAGGAAGCACAATTGTCAAGAGATGTTTTCAGCTTTGATCCTCCGTGTCAAAAGGATGACAATTCTCAGCTCAAATTGGCTGAAAGGTGTGAATTACCCTCTAACAGCTGAGAGGAACCGAATAACATAATCATCTGATACCTCCCAGGAGTATCTCCTGAAATAGTGCGCTTGTGTCGCCATGGTTACCATACTACAGTGTACTGTAGGACTTTTTGCGCCTGCCATTATTACTATGAACACTAGATGTCGCCTGGCACGAGATGGGTATGAGGTAGTTTGCAGCTGAGAGCCTCAGCTGAAGAGCTTGGAGTCAGGGTTATTTATAGTCAGAAGCTCAGAAGCTTCCAAAGTGTGAGGTTCCTCGCCAGGGATGCATGGGAGGGATGAAGGTGAAGCACAGATGGAGAGATACAAAGTGGAGACACTGCTCTAAAAACAACAGGAAGTGAGTTATTGTAGTTCGGCTGCTAATTTATCCCATGTCGAAATTGATATTCACTCAGAAATGACTTTTGATTACCCAGTGTTACTTCCATTTTCAGAGGATTCCGTTATCTTGATAGCCACCTCAAGTAAACAACTATGAATCAGCACTGAATAACCTTGAATTATCTCAGGGTTACTTCAGCTCTTTTCCAAATCTTCATTACTTTGAAAAGTCAAGTAGTCCCCGTCCAAATGCAAAACCTGATTTATGGTCTATTTTGCTCTACGTGGAACATCATATATATATATAAAAAGAACATTATGTTGTATTGAAGAAGACTGAAATCACAGAGGAAGACCATGAACTCATTTGCAAAATGTTTTCTTCACTAATGAACTAAGTCAGAAGTATGGCCATTTTCACATTGACTTCAATACAATCTGACTTGTTTTAGAACCAGCGGAGTCAACCCTGACTGACCGTATGTGCCTTGTGTTTGTCTGCTCAGAAATCAGGATGATAGGTCCTCTTTCTCACTTTTTTAGATACTAACAAAAACGTGTGATGACTCAAAATTCTTTTAATCACAGTTAGGATCCATGTTCTCTCGGATCAACAAATGTTGCCTCCAAGGTTTTCCCATTTAATATCAACACCAGACACCATGACTCAACGTGACATTTTAAGTGCTCAATAGAAAAGTTTGAGGAAACGTGTTTGTGCAGCCCTTCTTCATTCAACCAGTCCAGAAAATCTCAACTAACATGAATCCTGCCAAATGACAGCCTCAGACCTTGATCTTCCCGACTTCATTATCAGACTTGCATTTGTGCTCTGTATAAAAAGATAATGTGACCTTGTAGCCCAGGAGGTTAATGAAACCATATTATTGAGATTATATGAAGATGATAATTTTTTTAGCAGAGAGCTGGTGGTGAAATCACCTCTGGCAATAGCTGAATGTGCTGCAGGCACAAAGCACACACCAATGCTAACAAAGGTTTTGACAACCGATAAAACTTTAAATTATAGAGGAACCTTGTAGATTTTATGAAAAGGAAAAACATAAATAAGATTGTAAGTTTCACTTAACAAGCTCTTTCAAGATCCTCTCAGCCCTCTACCACACGCTTCTTCATGTGATATGGATAGTTTGAAGGATGAGAGGTGGTTACATAAAAGATGTATGCTTTTTTCAAAGTAAAAGGCCACTGAAGCATTCATTGACTGTCATAATGAAGACCATGTTAATACTCGAGGCTGAAAATAGTCAATGAAGCAGATACGTTAGTTGAATGTCTTATTAATCTGTAATTGAAATATATTGATGTATGCATGTGTTTTGGAAGTATTAAGGTCCCGTATTTTAACTTCTACAGTGTTTTATCGTAAATGTTGAAATCAGTGAGGAAATATATTTGTGGTTTAAAGAACTAAAAACCATGAAACATCTCCTCCAGTGGTGTTGTTAGGTGCATTTTAGCCCCTTTAAAATATTCCTAAACCTCCCTATATTTAAACACAATATCAGTAATGTTATTATTCTCAATTAATGCCAGTGAAATCGCATTGTAGCAATAGTTTTGGCATGGGAAAAGTTTAACTGTCTTTCTATTCATTGGCTAAATGGATATAGGAAGATTGAGTGAGGGGCAGGAGAGAGACAAAGGAGCTGATGCTGAGGAGGCTTATTTATTTAGGCTTATTTTTTAACAAATAGAAAATATCCTGAAGGTAAAAAGGAAAGGAAAGGAAAGTGATCCAAATACCAGGTTCTGATTGTTATGGTTTTGGTTTCACTGTCGGGGTTTGACTTTCTCTGTTATGGTGTGAGCTTCGGCCTGGTTTTAGGTTCACTGTTCAGGGTCTGAGTTTCACGGTTCTGTCATGTTTTGAGTTCTGTCTGGTGTCTAGTGTGGTCGGTCTGTGCCACTTCCTGTTTTATTTTGAAGTCTGGGTTTTGTCGTGTCGCCTATTGCTTTACAGATTGTGCCCTCCTGTGATTGTCTTCCCTGCCCTAATGTGGTTCACCTGTGTCTTGTTTAGTTCACTTTGTATTTAAGTCGTGTTTGCTGTTTCATCTGTGTCAAGTCTTTGATGTTGTCTCTCTGGTTTGTTGTCCCTGGCTTACGTTTGCGCTCCCTCAGTGTATGTATGTATGTATGTATGTATGTATGTATGTATGTATGTATGTATGTATGTATGTATGTATGTATGTATGTATGTATGTTGTCTCTCGGTTATGTTTGTGGTCCCTCGGAGTATGTTTTGCTGTTTGGTCTGCCTGCCTGCCTGCCTCTCTGTTATTTTGTAGTTTTTTTTTGCTATTAAAATCCCCTTTCACCTCAACCTGGTTCTCGCGGCTCTTGGCTTTTGGGTCATCATTCCCACAACACCCCCGCTCCCAACGTGGCACTGATAAATGTTCTTCAAATAATGAATTAATTGGCAAAGCCTTTCTAGGTGTGTTGAAAATCTTTCATTCTCTACAACACTCCTAAGCCCCCCTATCTCTCAATCCTACTGACGTCCCTGATCTCCTATTTCAGGCTTCTCCCTGGAGCCCTATTTACAACAGGCCAGTGAGCCAGTCAGAAGGGAGGACGTACCAAGAATCCAGCATGGAGGACTGGCAGCTCACAGCAGAGGACGGGCCGTCTGCTTGTTCAGGGTGGAGGACTAGCAGTGTCTAAATGTGTGGATAAAACGAAACTTTCCTCACTATTGTATTCATCTCAGAACATTTGCATGATTTGTTTGTTCCCAGAGTGTCAGAGAAACTCCGGGGAGTACGGCGGTGACAATGCAGAACAGGAATGTTTCTAGACTGATATGTGTGTGGAGTTTATATGACAAATGAATACAAAACCTGAGTAAATAACCTCAGTGACTTCAGCAGCAGAGGCTCCATCCCATACATATGCTATAGAATTGGAAATATCATGAGTTGAATTTGTCATTAGGAAACAAAGCGCTGATATTTAATCGACAGCCAAGGCAGATTTGTTTCTTTCTCGACAGAAAAACAAATGTAGATTTTAGAAGCAGAGGCAGTTAAGAATAAATGAATGTGGGATCAACACTGTGTAGGCCCAAAAAGCTTTAAACTCTCAGGTGCTGTCCCACGTGTTTCCCTGGCGTTTATTGTGACTGTTGGAGGTTATTAATGTATTCTACCCACCACTCCATATGGGAAGTGAGCCTGTGACTTCCCAAGTCCAATTTCCTCCTTTAGATGAGGTTAATTTTTAAGGAAGGGATTAAAGTGTGGAGCTCCAAATGAATAAATTTACCAGAGACCTTGCTCTAAAGTAGAAATCAAATTGAACCTTAACAGCTCTGATTTAGCTAATCCCAAGAGTCTATGTCATGCTCCTTCTAAATTCTTTTTTTTTTTTCTATCAACTTGATTATTTTTGTCATCTACTTTTAACCAGAGTATTTCACTGGAACATCTGATGGCAGTTTTCCAGAAGTGTCTCTCTCTCGGTTTCAACATAGTGTTTCTTTCTTTTTTACTTCTACTGAAAACAAAAAGTGTATTTATTTATTTATTTTTATGATCGATTATATTTTTCTTTACTGGCTGTGAACAAACTGTAAACCGCAGACAGTGAATCATCTGTGATCAACAGCAACACGTTCTTCATTCAGTTTTTTCATTAACTAATAATCGGAGGTATCACAGCTTCACAGCTTGTGACATTCGTCCCACATGAGTTGGACGGGAAGGTCGACATAAGATAAACTGGTGACTTATCTGCCCTTGGCCCATGTCAGTTGTAGATCCACAGTCTTTCTCTTTTATGAAAAACTTGAGTATATAATTTTCTGGAAATTACAAAACAATGGAGAAAAAAGCTGAAAAAAAGACATCAGCAGTATGCAAAAGGAAGGTGCAATTATACGTGTGGTTTCTTTCAACAAAAGACCTTGAAATAATCCAACAGTGCTACAGTCTGTTACAGTACCATGTAAGGTAGCAAGTGAGGTTATAGTGATGATTACACAAAATCTGTATATTTAATTATAGTGTGAGATGTTTGCCCTTGATTGTTGATGTGTGTATCGTTTGTGACTCAGGTTGTGTGTTCTTCCTTGCTGTCCCATTATAAAATGGAGTCTCCTGTCGCTAGCTGTTGTTGTTATGCACCATAGGAGAGGTGGGTGACAACCACGTACTAAACAAAATATTTGTGAGCTCAGTGGTGAGTACAGAAACAATGTTGTCTAATATAGCTTGTGTATGGCTAAATTGTTTTATCACAGTCGGATCACAAGGCTAAACCAATTGGTGACATGAAGGCAAAAGATAAGACGGTGAAAGAAAAGACAAAGAACATAAAGAGTAGGATTATGAAACAGTAAAATAAAACAGACACGTGCCAGGAATGTAATATTGAGTAAAAATAATATCCATTTCATTTTATTTAACATTTATCCATACACATACCCAGTATGTCACTGCCAGCTGACTAGCAGTACACTTTCAGAAGACTTTGAAAATGTTTTCCAATGAGACCACCGGACTGATCACATGTGGTCTGTGTCATTTGGTATTCAACAAAAGCATTTTACCCCCATTTATTATGTCAATTCTCCATCTACCGAAACCTCCTCTGCTTCACAGAGGAATCCAAACTACTTGAAATATCGAGCAGTATGTATTGACTTTCAATTTGTCCATTTCTTTTTAAATTGGAACTCTTCCCAATCTGAATAAAACACTTGAAAAGAAGGGCCCATTATGAAGGGATGACGAGGTGCTGTGAGGACACTGGCTAATGCTGCTCCTACACACACGTGAGGATGAGCAAACACTTACACACAAATACATACAGGCAGCAAATGACAGAGCTCTCTGTTTGGGCCAGAACAAGGTCACGGGCTGACCGCTGGCCCTGTCCCATTTTTAATCCTGCGCTCTCTTGCACTTCTTAAAGAAACATGCAGCTTTTGGTGAAGATCCCATATGATCCGCTGCTGAGTGACATGATGCAAGTTTGGCACAATGTCAGATGTCCATGATAATGTTAGTCATGGTTTAATCCAGAGAGAGAAGCTGAAGTAGCTTCATGTAGCTACAGTAAGTGGGTTCGACAGCGAAATTTGACCGAAAAAGGGGGGTTAAGTAGTTCAGTCCTCTCTTTTTGCTGCAGCACAGAGGAGACAGTGCAGGGAAGCTAAAACCTCAAAACCAGTAAGACTGAGAATCCTTCTTCACCTTGCAGGTTTCCAGATTGTGGTATTAATCGTGACGGCAACCAAGCACAGAATGTTTCATCTGTTGGCGTCGTTTCAGTGCTGACATTCAGCTTCGCTAGCAATTCAACATCACATTGTTTACACCAGAGATAAGCTAGTCGAGGCAAGGCCAGCCGCCATGGCAACCCAAACAACATTCCCGCAAAAACCATGAAGAGCAGGAGGAAGGAATGCTGGATCCAACAGCGGGATCCTGTCAAACACCACAACGCAGCAACACAAACAATAATGATCAGAACAAGAAGAAAAAAGAGGCTACAGATGATGATCAGACAACAATAAAACAGTGATGGATAAAATGGTAAACATAGTTTGTCTTAAAATAAATCTACAACAGTGAAGTAAAATCATCAACAATAATTCAAATATCTCAGTGGGCAGCACAGCGGCATAGTGGTTAGTGCCCCACAATAAGAAGGTCACGTGTTCGGTTCCTGGCCTGGGGCCTTTTAGTACTGAGTTTGCACGTTCTACCCGTGTCTGCGTTTCCTCCTGGTACTCTGGTTTCCTCCCATCGTCCAAAGACATGCAAGTCTGAGTTAACTGGTCGGTTTCTGTCTGTCTCTTTGTGTTGGCCCGGTGATGGACCGGTGACCTGTCCAGGGTGTACCCTGCCCTCGCCCAGTGTTAGATGGGATTGGCTCCAGCACCCCCCGCAATATGGAAACGGATAAGCGGTAGAACATTCATTCATTCATCACCGCTTATCTGTTTCCAGGTCATGGGAGTGCTGGAGCCAATCCCCACGCAGGCACGGGGAGAACATACAAACTCTGCACTGCGGTCGAACATAAATGAATGAATTATAGCTCAATATAAAAAATGACAAATTGCTTTACTCGTCAAATATCTTCAGTCAGCCTGACACCCATGTGTCTGAGCAACTCTACAATGTCAATTTCATTCAATCTTGGATGAGCCCTTTCTCCAAATTGTGTAACTTTTGACATTGAGTGAAAGTTGAAGTTTGACAATATTTTGATGTCAGGTGTGTCACAGATTCAAATCCCTAACGTCACCTGAATGCCTCATTTCATCAAAGATACGATGAAACTTCAGTAAACAGCCCAAATTTAATTTCAATGCAGATCACTCAACAAGGTCATAGCATGCATCATGTATTTTTATTAAGAGGTTTAGTGTGTGTGTGCGCGCGTGTGTGTGTGTGTGTGTGAGTCAGAGAGAGAGAAATAATGGAAGTACAATATAATTTATGACAGGTTAGGATGGGTTAATTATCCATTTAAAAACTGATCGCTCCAACTAAATTAGAGCCATTTTAAAGTGCTGTTTAGCCTCATGAGAACAAAACCCTCTTGTCTGTTTCTCTACTTCCTCCCCTTGTGTGTGCGTGTGTGTGTGTTTGTAATTATATGTGTGTATGTGTGTGTTAATTCCACATACCATACGCTGGATAATTCACTGACTGACTGTACATTTGCAATGACAATGCAGCAAATATTTTAATGCGCTGCTGGAAAGCTTTACACCAGAGCAACAGGAACATTACAGGGAACAATCAATCGTCTGCAGTGAAGGTCATTAGCAGCTACGCACCGTCTGTCTGATACTTTGTATGGATGGAAAACATTTTGTGTTTCAGTGTAAATACTTCATGAGCCGGTTTGGTGTTTTAGTCAGTTTGGATCATTCAAACACGGCATTAAAAAGCTGAGCCCATGTGTTTGTGTAAAATATTCATACCCAGCGCACAGTACATATGAAAGGCCTGTGGTCAAAAAATTCCACACAAACAGCCCACATCCAGTGTCAACCTACCTCACCCAACCTTGATCCTCTGCTGTTTCAGTTTCCTGCTTTAATCCTGTGCTCACTCTGGTGTCGGCTTTGGTACTCACTGGGTTCGTCTCTTCCTCCATTCCTGTCTGCCTGCTCCCAAACGCACAAGCTGCTCACAACATGATTCCTGAGAGCCTCACTGCTCAAAAGGGGGATTCTATTACAAACCAAACCAGCTGCAGTTCTTTCCAGTCTCCTGCTGTATTCATTGTTCTACTCTTCACAGCTTCACAATAAACTGTTAGATTTACTCTGGCTCTACTGACGCTCCTGAACTACCTATTCTGAAACTTGAATCTTTTCATTCAAAGTCAGTGAGGTCAGTTGCCATTTTGTGGTAGAAGTGTGCGATGCAAGAAGGCTGTGTGTGTGTGTGTGTGTGTGTGTGTGTCTGAGTATTAAAAGTCATCATCCATGGCACTCCTGTTCAATAAATTACCATAGCAACCAGGAAAAAGGGGTCATTAAAAATGATGTGTGCATGAATGCTGAATATGAGTAACAGAGCAGCAACAGCAGGAGGAGACCGTTACTGCCCAGTCAATGTGTAAGTCAATTCATTCACTTCATAGCTGTGTAACGTTCAATATCCATCCATCCATCTTCTACTACTTTTCCATTTCCAGGTCGCGGGGGTGCTGGAGCCAATCCCAGCCAACGTTCCGGGCAAGGGGCCCGGAACGTTGGCTGTTCCATGTAAAAATTATTTGTGAAAAGTTTTGAAATAAAACTTAAAATAACATAGAAGTAAAATAAAATATTTTCCTCTCATGGGCACTTGGTAGCTAAAAAGGACATAAAGACAGGAAAGGCCTTAATGAAGCCTGTAGGATTGAGGCTCGTGGTCCCTCACCAATTTTTTGTTTTAATAATATATGAGCCACTACACACACAAAAAAAAAAAAAAAATCTTTCCTGCTACCCGAAAGAAGTACAAAACTGCTAACAGGCCAGCATCACCATGTCTAGCAGAAGCAGAGGAGCTGGTCCTGCATGTGTTTGTGTGTGTGTATGTTTTATGTCAACATTCAAAGACTCTTGGAGGTATATGTATCTGAAGATCAGTTTAAGGGAAGCTCTCCATCTACTGTCATGGGCGTAGTGGGGTGTAAACATATTATTTAGAGTTTTCTGCACAAGGGGGGCGGGTTGCTGGAGGCAGTCCATCCCAGCCAACATTCTGGGGGAGGGCAGGTACACCCTGGACAGATCGCCATGCAGACAGAGATAAAACTAATTTTGAAATTGTATAAGTTGTGAGCAATAAAACCACGAAGAGGTAGCTCCAGCTGCGGTGCGTTGCAAAGAGGAGGTTTCACCAACCTGCACATCACAGAAAACTGAGATGATTGCAGATTAATTGCAGCATTTAATATAATTTTTGTGTCCCAGTTAACAAAAGATCATAGGAAAATGCATCTCATTAAAAACAGCGACTTGGTATATTAAATATTGAACATCAATTTGAGGTGGGTGCAAAGTCATGTGTTAATTACACCACTCACCACTCGTAACTGGTCTCCTACTGCCTGACTGATACTTCTCTCCTTTTGTGCTTTTGTCCTTTTCACTACTTAACGTTCAGGTACTCTAGTTCATAAAGGGCGGCATATCCATAAGTATGGACACAAGAACCCAAGTTTGCCATCTTCTAGCAGATTCTTGAGAGTATAGGGCAGATACCGGGAGCCCTATAAAATGACTTGCTAGAGACCCTCCAGTGAGACCTGTTCCCACAGCCCAACACCATGCAGCTTGAATGGCGTTCAGCCACCGGTGCCCCGATCACTTCACAGATGAGAGCAGGCATGAAAGAATCTGGAGACGCCACGGCGCAATTGTAACGTTCAATTTTGAAGGTGGGAGGAAATCCCCAGACACCATTGGCTGACTTGTTGGGAGCATGACCGGGTGTTGTCAGGGCTCAGACAGGCATGTGGGGGCCACACATGATCCACATTATGAAACGTTCAAATTCAGACTGTTATTTCAAGTGTAAGCTTTGATTTGCAGACTGATGATAATCCATCCCCAAATGGCTTTCCATTAACAGTGCTGTTTCATTTTGTATTCAACAACTCACATCAGTAAAGTTTTTCATCTTCAGTAATTAATTCATCAAGATTAATGACGTAAAAATTTTGTAAAGGTTTAAATTTAATGATAGAGAAGCATAACATAACTAATTTTATTGCTCTTGCAGGACATAAAGTAAAGATGGCGTCGATAAAAAAAAGATAAAGGATTAATGGCCATTACTTTCCTTTTGTTTTGATTGTTGCTGTAGCTGGTTTATATCTCGAAGGGAATTCTGCAGATAACGTCTCTCGCAGCTTTTCGATGCTGTACATCAGCAGGGAGGATGGGACGGTCTTGATCAGGGACGATTTACAGTGTATGTACAGCTGTCCTAAAAATGTAGCAGCATAATGGATAACAACACATGCCACAATCAAGCCGCCTTACCCTGAGCGCACGGAGGCACTGGAAACTGATCTCTAGCGGTGCCTCTTCAGACACATTGCAGATGTGGCATAGATTCATTATGCGTCAGCGTCCTGGGGAGTGTTGGAGCCAATCCCAGCTGGCATCTTGGGCGAGGGCTGGGAACAGCCAGGACAGGTCACAAGTCTATCGCAGGCCAGAGAAACAGACACAGAGACAAGCCACCACTCACACTCACACCTACAGGCAATTTAGAGTCACAAACCAACCTAGATGTGCCTGTCTTTGCACTATGGGAGGAATCCGATGTACCTGGAGGAAACCCATGCAGGTACGGGGAAAAGAAGGAAACCTCACTCAGAAACGGCCCAGAAATCAAACCTGTGACCTTCTCGCTGTGGGGCAACAACACTCCGTGGCATAGTACTCAACTAACAAACTGCAAAATGCCATACAATCTGAACCAGTTGTGTGTCACACAGAGACCTAGGCTCTTGTTTAGTGTTTTCTGTTGCCTGTTTGGGGAAATAGAAGCATGGCTGGACTCACAATGGCCACGAAAGATTAGAAAATCATTATGATTCACTTCTGATGAAAATCGCTTTCCATGTAGCTTCTACTTTACAGCCGAAGGCTAGCTTTGTTCACTAGCAGGTATTGATGCTGAAGAACCAGAAACATTAAAAAAAAAAAAAATAGATCACCAATGGAACATCAGACTTATGATGTTACAATGTTTAGAAAGTGCTGGCTGAGCAGTGCTAATTCTTCAGGACAGATTGGATGTTACACTGGTTCGGTATCAGAAACTGCAGAGGCCGTCCCTCTGGGTTGGGGCTAACTTAGTGGGGTGACTGCAGCAGAAGACAAAGTAGGAAAAGGCACGTGGTAGAAATAAATGAAGAGCATTAATTTCCACCTATAGCGGCAGTCTATTGTAAATAAAGTAATGAAGTTTGAGGCCGAATGTCTCCTCTAGACTTACAAATAAACAGGTGTTAATGCTGATGTTACTATGTAGCACGAGTGAAACTTACAAGTAGCTGCTCCTTTAAAAAAACAAAACTATGCCCTCACCAAGTTCAGTATGGCAAACATTTCTGTTCGTTCTGATTTGGTCACAAGCAAAAGAGTGCCGACAGTCATGAATCCACTTTTAGATCAGCATCTGGCCCTTCATCCCCAATTGATCGGTGTTGTAGCTAAGTGTGTAATTATTCATCATTTGAAAAAGTCTTTTGAAGCAGCATGGTCATTTGTACCTTATTAATCTAAAATGCCTCAATTAAATCATTTCTGAATTAATTATTATCACCGTGTTAAACATCTGATGTTTGGGTTAAAACCAGATTACAAATGACTGTCAGCATATTTACCTTTACTATCCTTTTCTCAAAAATACCAGCCTGTTCCCGCAATCGAAATTGACCCAGTTTATGTCCTGAACTTTCAGACCTAAGCCAAAAGACGCTGCTCATGAAATTCAAGAGCAAGTTATCGCTCAGAAAATTTCTCCTCAGCTGTGAATGTGTGATTCTCTAACAAACTGTCACTTTGTTCATGCGTCTTTTTATTTCCTTGCCGTGGCTGCAGCTCAGATTAGGAGTGTGGCAGCGCAAAGCCCAAAGCCACAACATGTATGTGTATTTTGTGTGTTGGCGGAGGGGGAGGTCGACCCAGCCTTGGTCTGTACATGTCTCAGTTGTAAAATATTGCCTTTTTTGTCTTACTTCGTCCTGACCGATGACCTCCTCTGATCTGAGGCAAAAAGACAGTTGAAGTTGAGCTCAGTGGGCAGCACCGCAGAGTTTCACGATGAGCTACATGTCCTTAGCAGTAGGGGGGTGGGGGGGTTGCCCTTGGCTGGTGAAGAGAAATGGTTACCCTGCAGCTATCAATACCAACCTACCTATGGACAGTGACGTTTCATGAGCAATACTGATACACTGCAAAAGGTTTGAGGAGATGTTAGATAACCTATAGCATTTCCAAAATGCCCGTTCTTCCACTATGACATTTTTACAGGAAGAGGGCGCTCAAATGATGTCAGAAAATAAAAATACAAGGTTACAAAAGAAGGCGCTTGTGTAGAGTTTAAATGATGTCTCTTCATTAAGCATCTCAGGCATGGGGGGTCGATACACCGGACACAAGCAGATTTCACTTGAACAACTTTCTGCCAAAGACACATAAACTGTTCACAGAGAAGTCTGGATTATCCAGATTGATGGTGGCCACGTGTCTGGAGAAAGAGGGAGTGATCGCCACTGCTGGGGATGAAAGGAGATATCTCAAAGAGATATATCTTAAACCCTTGACTGATAAAACCAAATAACAACAAACAACAACAGCTCTTAAAAGATAAAAATCTGTTCTTTTCCACTGACATTTTAAAGTGCATGAATCAGATTACAGTTGATTGTGAAAGTTCAAGGACCAAAAAAATCCCATTTCATGAAGACCCTGAGATGTGGCAGAAAGTTGCGGAGTAAATCAGTGACAGGGGTCTTTGAATGAGCTCCGATGGAAACAAGAAGGCGGTGGGAGTAAAGTAAGAGAAACCAAAAACAAGTTGCAACAAATTCATCCTGAGTGCTGCAAAGATGTTTCACTGCACCCCAATTGACCGATTTTCCGAAAAAAAGTATAGTTCTTTGGTTTGTCAGTTGATATTCAGCATCAAAAATGTCCAGTCAAAAAGGATGACACTTGTCACATGCCTGAAGTCAGGTGAGTTGAGGTGAGGGACACTCTCAAAAGACCAAATGCAACGTTTAAATATTACACTGCGTGTCTTTGGATTGTTTTGATGTTATGGCCCAACTTCTGACCCAATCTGTCATTACTTCCCTGCAGCAGTTGAACTGACCCTAAACATAAACCTCTTTGACTCAGTAGAAGTGTTCACTGCTCTTTGTTCCAGGATTGTGGTTAGCACAAACTCCTGGTGTGGGTCCTTTCTGAGTGGAGTTCGAGACCTTGTCCTTGGAGCCCATCCTCACCCAACACAATCACAATGCAGGTAGCAGAAGTCCATTAATATTAATCCGTATCAGTTGGGTTAGGCAAGAAATGTTCACACACACAATCTAAGAAGACAAATACTTATTGTCTTGACTGCAACACTAAGGCAGCAAGAGTTTTGGTGTGTGCCGGCGCTCAGACAGGGAGAGAACTTAAATTTCTAAACTGATTAAAAAAACGGAAGAAAGATAGAAATCATCTTCAAAATCAAAATCAAAAAATAAGTGCGATGCATTTAACTTTTTAAAACCTGCTTGTATTTTAAAAGTCCTCTGCAGTGTTTGCAGCTTGAATGTGATAAAAAAAAAAAATGACTGACTGATGGCTCCTGTAAGTTTTTCACCCCTTAAACTTGTTTTTTGTTTTACCAAGGGCCCCGTGAGCAGAATGACTGAACGATGGCCACTCGCTGCATCTCATCGACCTCACAGCTTTTCAAAGTTTTTCCACTAATCCCAAACGTTCGCTCCAACAGTCTCCACACCATCCATCCTGATGACTAAGGCTCTACAAGCTGATATATATGAGCAATATTGTCTTCAGCAGGAGACAGAGATGGATCTGACTGGATCAATGTGGATCACAAGCAGCGTGGATAACAATGTTCTCTGTGGACAGCATGAGTACGAGATGCAGGATGTGGATGGTCGTGTTTCCATTCTGACTGATGGATGATGCCAAACTATAACCCATTTTAGGCAGGCAGAAATCCTCTAACTTTTATTCCTGCGTGGTGTGCACACACCGTCGCAACACTGTCAATACAACAACTTCATAATAACCCACAATGCCAATTCAACACTCACACCACAGGTTCCTCGCAGAGAGCAGCTGATTTGCTTAGATTTCTGAGCGACTTGCTGCAATTATTACTGCATTAACAGGCCAGAACTTACTGTTGCACAATTCATGTTGATGCAGTTTATGATTTAATTAAAGAAAACGTTGTTTTGATTCATTGCATAGAGATACTGTTTAATTTTAATATGTCTCATTGGCTCTGTGAGTGATCTCATTAATCAGACTGATACTGGTGAACATTTTGGGATGATATTAGTTGAGCATCAAGCTGCAGGTCTTCCTAACCATTGTTGACATAGATGAGTTTCCATCATGCAACCTCGAAAACAAACATGAATCAAATTCATCATGCGGATTGAGAAATTACAATGAACAATTAAATAGATGGTTGGGGTTATTTGAGAAAGTGGTGAGTTGGGTAGAGATGCAGAGTGGATTCAGATCGGTTTAGTGTGGGAAGCAGTGTGTGACATGAGCTGCTGTTCTTTCATGATTCAGAATCTGGTTCAATTATAGGCCGTTTACACAAATGGAAGGTCACCCAAGTGTGAAAAAAGATAAATGCTGAAGTGGTCAGACAAAATAAAAGGTCAGATCGCAATGAAGTCTATGAGAAAATGCTCTCCTTCTCACTTCTTTTAGTAGCTCAGTAAATGTTTTCCCAATAAGTTTGCGGCCTCAATTCTTCTTCCATACAAGGTAATATTCATTTTTTAAATGATGGTCCCATTTAGTAAGAGACCATTGTGCAGGGTATGCCTTAGGGGGTGTGGCTACTATGTGACTGACACAAATTGACCTGCCTGAAAATCGAGATAGAGTCCAGAGATCGGATCAGATCAGATCCAGCCTTCAGTCTCCCACACCTCGACCCTCTTTTAATATGCTTTCATCTGATTTCAATGTAACCCTGTTGAGAAAATCACTATTCCTAAAGAAATAATACATAGTTTTAATATGTTCATCTTTGGTTAAAAATGTAATTAAAAGCATAAAAGATGTTTCATAAAGGTTAAAATAGTTTTATAAAAAAAATAGTATAATAAATAAGCTAAAAAGGTTTAAAAAGACACAAAGGTTCCTCATGGGTAAAGAGGAACTACTGATTGAGAAAAAGTGTTATCCTGGTCATTAATTGTTTTAGGTGTGGTTGACAAGAAGAGAGAATGAGATTGTGATCGGAAGGAGAGAGGATGGAGGCACAGGACGGCGAGCGTGAACTTTTCAGAGATAAAATATGTAGTTTCTGCACCTAAGAGACTCTCTGTTCGACATTCTTGGCCAGAAGTGAAGTTGGAGGTCATTCCCAGAGCCCGACAGAAGGCCTTTCACACTTGTGAGGTGAACTGGGGACCACGGTCTGACTTAATGTCCATGGGAATTCCATGCAGCCTGAAAACATGCATCACCAATAGGTTAGCAGTCTCCAAGGTGTTGGGGAGTTTAGGGAGAGTGACGAAGTGAATCGCCTTGGAGAATCGATCAACAATAGTCCGTATAGTAAGGGGCAGTCCGGTAACAAAATCCACTGCAATGTGTCACCAGGGATGTGGAGGGATGGGTAAGGGTTGCAGGAGTCCCGCCGGGGGTTGGTGTGAAGATTGGCTTCGCACGCACACCGTGTATGCAGCGACAAAGGTCCAGACATCGGTGGTCATGGAAGGCCACCAAAAACACTGTTGGATGAGGGCCAGAGTGCGGCCCTCGGGTGGCAGGCTGCCTTGGAGTCGTGTCCTCAAGTGAGCACTGATGACCTGGCAGACTGTGGTACGAACAGCCGATCCAGTGGGCAGCCTTCTGAAACCGTCTGTCCCTGGAGAGCCTCCTGAACCTCCGCCCGCAGCACGCATTTCGGGTCCACGATGATCTTCTCCGATGGTTCCCTCCCCTCCAAGGTAAACTGACGGGAGAGTGCGTCTGGCTTGGTGTTCCGAGATCCAGGACGGGACAGGTGATGGTGAACTGAAAACCTGCCCAAGAACAGGGCCCAGCGGTGGCGGGCGGGGCGGAGGTAGGAGAGGATTTTATGAACCGTCCACAAGATGAAAGGATGTACAGCTCCCTCCAGCCAGCGTCTCCTTTCTTGTAGGGCCAACACCATCGCAAGGAGTTCTCAGTTCCCCACGTTATAGTTGTGTTCTGCAGGAGTGAGACGGCATGAGAAGAAGGTGCAGGGGTGGAGCTTGTTGTCTGTGGGTTGGTGCTGGAAGAGGATGGCCCCAACCCCAGTGTCCAAGGCAACAACCTCGACCACGAACTGCTGCTATCTGGGTGCACAAGAACAGGAGCGTTAACAAACATATTCTTGAGTTTATCAAAAGCGGACTGTTCAACGGGACACCAGGTAAACCTTATTTTGGGAGAAACTCGTCTCATTTCTTCAGCAAATCTATGTTAATTATTTATTAACTCGTGTTGTTGCGATGAGACGGTGAGTAAGCTTATAACAAAGGCTACCTTGGCTTGAGGAGTGGCATAAGTGTGGGGTTACTGCATACTAAGTTGTACTGGTGTAAAAACTGAGAGCGGGTCCCTAGATCTCCGGAATATCGGGCTGGTATGGGTATGGGGATGTATGGCTCGTGAGCTTGAGAAGCCGGGCTGATCGGATGATCATCGGCTGGGGGCCGGACCCGGGTGATGCCGTGAACTGGTCCTTCAGCGCTGTCATCTGTCCGCCCAGTTGTGTGACGCTGGTGGTGAGTTGCTGCAGGTGTTCCATCAGCTGCATCAGCGAAGTCTCGTGCTGATTCACCCAAGCCTCTTGTGTTGAGAGCGCCTGCTTTAGTCTCTCTGAATCTGCTGGGTCCATGCTGGCCAGAATATTCTGTGACGTGCCAGGCAAGGAAACTAGGACCCAGAATGCAGAGTTCGATCAAACAGCAAAAGTTTATTCACAAAGTAACAACAGAAGATCAGTACGATGAAAAACAAAGTAGCAACTAAAATCCTGTAACGGTAACCGCCGGAAAGGCAAACAGAAAATCACCAGAAAACTGGGAACAGGAAAAAAATCTAAGTACAGGAGAAAACGATCGCAGGACGAGGGGCAAGAGATCTCTGTAAACACTCGAGCAAGCACTGGAGGAATCAAAGAGGATATTCTGGCACCGGGGACAGAGAGAGCGTGGTTTAAGCAAGAAGCATGACTAGGCAGAAAGAGCTGCAGGTGTGGTGGGAGCCCAGTGCTCCCGGAGATCGCCCCGCCCCGTGACACTTGCTCTGCAGGGAGGGGGAGAGAGAGAGGAGTTAAAAGGGGAACGGGAGATCAGGACCATAACACAAACTCCGCACAGAAAGGCCCCAGGCCTGAGAGCCGAAGTCACAACCCTCCGATTTTTGGGAAACAGTGCCAAACACTATGCCGCCGTGCTGAGAATGTCTCAACACATCTGTCTAACACGATTTGTAATTGTAACTGATAATGTAACATCGTAGTAATTTCTGCTGGCACTAAATCAGTATTTGGCAAACCTTACAATCCGTGTTGAGCATGCCTGATTGCTTGGAATTGGGCTTTTTAGCTGCACTTGCATTTGGTCAAGTAGTGTAGTGACCACCATGCATGAAAGGGCACGAGAGGGACGCTGATCGTTTGGAGCGTTCACAGTTCGTGCTCATCACACAATCAGGCAATTCTGTTGGACTATGGACTATAGCAGGGCTTTACTCCCTTTGTCCATAGACACAGAAGCATGGAATAATATTAAAACATAACATGTTAAGATAATTTTGACTGTGTGGCAATAAACGGCCAACTAAAACATACAATTTCTCCATGAAAGTAATTGCAGGATTTCAGATTTCAGTCCTGTTTTCTGGTGTACAGAAAGAATCATTCCAGAAACATATAAACCACCAAAGACGAGGAAAAAAAAAAACAACCCAATGACTTGATCCACACAGATTCACTCTAATACACTCTCACATATTGTTAACGGAGGCTGATGAGACTATTCCCACGTTATACTCATCATTTAGTTCTTTCTGTTTACAATACGGACTTGTCTGAGCACTCGCAGCCTCCAGATAATGTCTGCGACTTTATTTCCACGCACACTATTAACTATCATTATCCGTAAACATCCTGATCGTGAGACACATTCTGAGCTAATAATAAAAACCACTGAAAGCGACTTCGGGGTGAAGAGCTCTCAATTTGTCTCTATCTTATCGACTTTCTGCCACTCGGAGCTCAAAGAAGGACTTTCCTGTAACAGATTACATTCAATTTCTCATTCCCGTGACGCGCATACTTCACATGTAGGGGAAGATTAAAGACAGCGCATGCCAGAAAACGAATTACTGTAGAAATTACCCCCAAAATCTGATTGACACAGAGTTGTGGCTTTAGAGCAATTCAGAAAGTAAATAGCGAAGAAATTTCTGCTTTCAGATGACATATTCACAAAGTGTCCCCAAGTGATCAGAGCCTCTAGCGTCATTGGCGTCTCCTCCAATGTCTTTTATCACTGACTGTTTCTTCTGCCTCTCTCAGAGAAGCCTTTCTCAAAGCGCCATAAACCTGTATTTGTTTTGCTCTGTCTTTTGTCTTTTCTGCCGGCACTGAACCCATATGATGACTTCAGACAAGCTATTTCAAAGTTTTTGTCTTTTTCATCCCTTTTGGTATGAAACAACAGAAACCAGACGTTGTTCTGAAAAAGAAGTATAAAAGACCCTGCCGTCAGTGTTCTTTTTGTGGGTCTGTGTCTGTCTGCACGCTGCTAGTCTGTTTCTGTCTGGTTATCAGTCCCTCTCTCTCTGAGGTTCAGCTGCCCCCCCCCATACACATAAACACCTCTCTCTCTGGGATCCCAACACATCTGCACTTTTCAGATTTTACAAAAACAAAGACAGTATTATGGGCCATAACATCATAACAATCCAATGACACACAGTATAATATTTAAACCATGTGGTATAATCACGACATTACATGTGGCCTTTTGAGAGGGTCCCTAACCTCAGCAGTATTATGTTCTGGTGGCTGCTTTGCTGCCTTGCATATAAAGATGTAAATGTTTTATTATTTGTGCAATCACACATGGGATGTTAAACTGTAAACCAAAAAACCTGTGAATGTGCGATCACTCAGGTGGGTTTAGTTGCATCTGATGATGGTGAGGAAAAATGTGTTCAAAATTCTTTTGTTTCTTTGAGGACCTGCAGTGTCGACAGTGTTAGGATTAAGAGGGACACGTGCCTTCTGATTTGTTAGAACAGGGTAATATAAAGTCATGAATGTAAAATCAGCGTCACACTTGCGCTTGCCCTCAGTTCTTTGCTTTTTTTTTTTTTTTTTTTAATCTTTTCACGAACCTTCACAGCAGCTCTTCTCCTTTTAAAGAGTCTCTGCATCTTTGTTCAGTTTTTAATTCAAACTGAATTTAAAGAGTCTCTGCATCTTTGTTCAGTTTTTAATTCAAATGTGTTTTTACAGAGACGGGTTAACACGGGCCAAGTTAAAAGCATAGGTTCTGGCATTATCATTCCCAAACTCATTCCAAGTTGGATGAGCACTAACTTTTTAAGTCTCAGCAAGTCCAAGACGGAGGTTATCCTTTTTGAAGAACACACTTACTCAGCCTACTCTGTTAAAATCTTGGGTCTCCTGAGTTCTGCCTTCTGTTCCTCTGTCAAAAAATCATGGGGTAGTCATTGTAAAAACTGACAAACAGATCAGTGCTGTGGTAAAGACAAGCTTCTTACAACCGCGACTCTTTGCTAAGATCAACTTCCATCTCTCTGTAACAGACCTGGTCCTCTGACCAGCCACTGTTGGTGATGCCGAAACAAGGCTGAAGTCTAGGTTGCACTTAAGCTCTAATAGTCTCCCCTTCTATATTAGATCCTCCCACCCTAGAGATGTTTAAATCCTCCGCGAAAGCTCACTTTCTCTCCCTGGCATTTCATCCTGTCTGAGCACATACTAAGTTTGGTGTAATGTTATGTATGTTGTCATTTTCTTTTTTGCATCTGTTCATTGCCATTTATTCCGTTTTTAACCTTTGCACAGCACTTTGTGGATTTCTGTCATGTTAAATGTGCTCTATAAATTAATTTGACATTGACCTTGACCTACAATTATATATTACCCTGGTGAGCGACTTGAACGTTAAATGAAATGACTAATTAACATTGGATAGCAGCAGAGATCTCTCAGCCAAAAGGAGCTTGTAGAAAACCACAGCATCATGCATAAAACCTTTCTCACAGAACAAACTTTACTTGGAAAAGAAATTCATCTGCTTCTCCAAATTGATAACAGATCATAAAACAGCCCTTGTACGCTTTACCCCTCTATCGGACACCTCCTTAACCCAAAGCCTTACCTTCTGAACTGCACTTCAAGATGTGAGGATTTATCAGAGGTGCGATGACACACACATCAGACAGAGGATTGAACGCGCATTAATTGTGTCCCAGCTCTACCTTTGTCAACCCAGGAATACATTCTCAACTGTGATCAATGATCAGCCACAAAAAGTGGTTATCAACCTTAAAAGCACAGCATTTGATCTTGCCCCCCCCCCCCCGCTCAATTTTTAGAAACAAGTTTTTACCTGCCTTAAGGACAATATCTTAGAAATCCATCCCTGCTCAAATGCCGCTCTACAAATGGCAGCTTTCGAAGACTGTGGTCTTTAATTATTAGGTTGAGTAAAATTATTTCTGTCTCAGTCATCCAGCCATCATACAGTCATTTCCAATTCGCCCGATTTTTCCAGCATCAGCTACGCCTGTTTGAGCAAGTCCAGTAATCTGGTCACACAGCTGCTGCTGATGACACACCCGATATAGTAAATTCTGCCATCCATTCATGTCAAGTCCTCAGTCACCATCCACTCTACAACACTCTCAGGCACGTTCTTTGGACTGGTTCCTTCTTTCCGAGCCCAACTTGCAAACATGCAAACCTTTGATAGGATGCAACCTTGCGTAGGAAGATAAAAAGCAAACTGGCAAGTCATATGACAAACATCAAGTGAAGCTGCCGACACTATGCTGCAGCAAACTAAAATAACCAGGACCACAGCAGGACAAGGTACAGATATTCAATTCATATATCATATGCCCCCCCCCCCCGACTTCCTAAAGATGAATTCTCAGCAGATTAGACCATCAGGCAGTCGGGATGATTTTTTTTTTTTTTTCTTTCATGGTCTTTTTTTAATAACGGAACTGTCCCTGATTTACTTGCCTTATATATCTCAACAAGCACTGCCTCCTCATTCATTCTGCATACACAAGAGACAGCAAGAACTGAAGGAAGAGAAGTTGGGCTTCTACAGGATCTGGGCAAAAAAAAATACTCAGAACCACCAGTGTTTTAAATAGTAGGCTATGACAGCTTCTCCACAGCCGGTGACATTCACCTCCCCTGCAGCCAGCTCAGAGGGCTGTGAATGATGGAGGCTGATGTTTTGGGGGGGGTTTTTGTGTTATTTTTGAGCCATTTCATTTAGCTTTTATCTATTGTTTTCTAAGTAAAAACACTATGGAAAAGGATTTTGAACCTGTAAAAATTTCAGCGGCTCTACACCATTGATTGCAGAGTCCTGAACAGATGATCTCAGGCGCAGTTCCAAAAACTCTTCTTTGGTTTAAGGCTGGTGGCTCTGTGTCCCTCAGGGTCCATTTTAGAACCCCAACAGCTACTAGGGATGAGCAAGTACACCACTATCTTTATCTGTTCAACGATCTACATTATCTGTATCCATATCCGTACTATCCGTACGCCGAAGTGGGCGTGGTTTATACAAAATTTTTATTTTTAAGCCTGAAATTGATATGAGTTGGTCAGAAGTTGTTATATTTATTGTAAGACTCCATATATTTTTATTTACAGCTTCATGTGCATTCCACCAAGGTAAGATGAGCAAAACCAGAAAAAAAAACCCTGTGAAGAAACGTGTGAGAATGAGAAACGTTATGTGGGCTTATGGGGTTTTTACCCCATAAGCCCATGAAGTGGGGCGGAATTCAAACGTTTTGGTTTTAAAAAGCTGTTTTAAAATAATGATGTAGTCGTTTGGATGTGGCCTAACTTTTTTTCGCTATCAAGTTAAATGATGATCTTAACTGGGGACTCCTTCAGGTAGTTATAAATACCGATGGATGTCACCTCTGGCCATCCAGTGGGATCTCTCCATGAAAATGAAGGCAAACAGAAGGGGCAATGAGAAAGACCCACAGATGTGAGTTTTTCATTGTACAGTTTTTTCTGCGGTGCAGCTAGCGTGTTAAAATAATCGTCCGAGATGTTGAAATTATGTTTCTAGCTAAGTGGACAGTGTTTTTTTTTTTATTGTGCCCCTGATTGGTAGGCGTGGCTTTGGGAGTATGATGCATTGCGCTCTGTCTCTATCACAGGACGTCCTGAGGAGGATTTTCCTTCATTTTCCTTTGATTACTCATACTCGTCAAAATTGCTATATCTGTACCAGATACTCATACCCATAATAGCTCCGTATTCAGCTACACTTTTTTACAAACTACATGTGAAGAAGCAGTTATATACTTTGATTATAGATTTGGTGATTTTACTGGCTGTGCTGTAACAATCAGGTCAGTGTAATAACACACACAGAGTGTGTGTTATTAAATCATTTGATGTCGCTGAGGGACATGAGGTACAATTATTGGTTCTACGATTGTGGGAGCTGAACTTCCATAGTACTGGAGCAACGTGTTACTTTGAAAAGCACTGCTGTACCAAAAAGTCCACTGGCTCATTATCTGGATGCAGCTACACACAAGGTCTCAGATCATACACTTTTCATGGGGCTGTATTCTTCAATTTGACAAAATCAAAGATATGTAGATACTAGAGGAGGGAGGGAGAGGGAAGACAAAGGCAGAGAAAGAGAATGAGGAGTGATAGTATAACACAAGAAAGAGCAAGGGAGTCAGGCAGATGTTAAATTATTCTCTTTTGATTTGCAATAATAAAACCATTTGATCAGTGGAATATGTCCCCATTTTCTCCCCCTGCGGCTGCTGCTCCGCTCGCTCCAAACATCTCGCACTTCCAAGTGAGTTCCAAGGCTTAGAACCAAGGCAAGCAGGAACAGAATTAAGAATAAAACAATATTTGCTCCAAACTTAGCACTGCTCAGCCCAGGAGAATGAACTGTGGGTTTTTGTGTTTGACTGCACAATCTTTTAATCTACAAGAATATGCGTGCTATTTGGAACCACCTGGAAATTATTAAAATGCAAATACTCCTCTGTAGGACAAAAGGCAGTGCAAGTTCAAGTCCAATGTATCTGTTAAAGACCATATCAGCAATTAAAAAAAACTTGTTTTGAATGCCACATCAAAAACCACTTCATCAAGAAATGCAATCTGAATCCATTTACAATTTGGTCAGGCAGTAAGCTTACATTTTGATTCTTTTAAATTAAGATTTATGAAGAGTGTGTTTTTATATATCAATGTGAGTCGGATAGGAAATCAAAAGGGAGGAAAAGAAGTCTGCACATTGATTCATGTAAATAATGGTCTTGAGCTTTAATCACAGCTCTGTCCTGCAAAACTTGTATGGCCAAAGTCGCTGGGATCAATCTTGCATTTTCTTGATCTCAGAGTGAGGAGTTTAGTTTGTTGACAGAATAAAGAGAGAGAGACATGAACTATAGGATATTTAGAGCATTAAAGGTTTTGGAGCAGATTTTTTCATCATTATTGCTCAAAAGAAAGCAGAACCCATCAGCAGATAAAGAAAAAAAAAAAACTTTAAATCAGCTATAACAACACAAACATTTTGTGTTTTACTTCTCATTGGTTATTTTGGTTTACAGTGTTCATCTATTTTTTTGTTTGATAATCAACTGTCCCTCCTTACAGGGAACAGACTGTATTTTGAGTTATAAAAATAATCAGCTGAAGCTTTGCTGATTCTGAATAAACTGAAAAACTTCCATGTGGCTCTAGAAGGGTGAAAAATTACATCTGCAATACATTTTTTAAATGTATTCCAACATATGATGTAGAACAGGGTTTTCGTTGTGGTGCTTTATATTTCATTTGTAAAGGAGTTCTCTCGCAGTGAGCCAGTGACTCCTGACTGAGTGCAGATGTCCCGCCTGTCTTTATTGAGCAAACAGTGCAACCTCTTCCCATCTGGGTCTCCACTCTGAGCAGGTTCCGCTGTTGCGGGTCCAATATTTCGACCGGCTGCTCACTTGATGCGCTGTATTCTTTTTTCTTTTTTTTTTTTTTTTTTCCTTTTATTGTTCCACTTTTAGCAGCAAATTGTTGAATAATATCATTACAATCATAAAGCAAAAAAAAATAAAAATAAATCACCATGACTCTCCTAACAATATTAGACATGATACATGAAACATTTGAATTGGCCTGAAGCTCTGGTGTTATGCTCAAGGCACTGCCTCAATCCCTCTCGGTCTCCTCTCAGGTAGGCAACAAAGGCTGTTTATGTCTACTACAGACTAAGCAAGCCACCAACAAGCAGAACAGACCTCCTAAACCCTGGACTGCCCTTTCGCTCCCCCATGAGCAGATCCCGGATATGACTGAGACTTTGTCTGGTCCTCTTGGACTGCGCCGTGATGTAAAGAGCTCCGTTACACCTCACCAGACCAATTTTTTTCCAAATTAAGAGCCCACAGACGCCATGCCATGTATCACCATTGTGGTTTGTCACAGCGCTGCGTTGGTGAGAGGCCAGAGCTGCTTTTTTGTCTGATCACTGTGTTTGTTGACAATTAAAGAAAAGTAAAAAAAAAAAAAAAACATAACATCATAACTGGATTAGAAAACCTATTATTATTATTCAAATGTGGTCCATATATGACCCCAAAAACAGTTTTGATGATAGTTTTCCATGCAAGCTCAGCACAGTTATACTGAATTAATAGCCCTGGGGATGTTTTGGAGTTCGTTAATGTGTGAGTCTTTTTTAATGGCCTTGGTCTGAAAAAGTTTAAGAACCTCTGAAGGAGTTTGGTGAAGGAAATAAAAATAACTGCCTGCATATGCAAAGCTTAAATTTTGAAACTTTATGAGAAGCATTTAACCAGACTGTCCTTTCTATCGTTGCATGTATGATTGCACTGATTTTGTGAAGCATTTGAAAGAGAGTAATTAGTCTCACATTCAGTTCCTGCTAATTTTCTACAGGGTGAGATTAATCACCTTTTGTTTCTGTGCAATGACACTTCTTTTTGAGAATATTGCCACGTCAGGTAAAGCAGTAAAAAGAAAATATGTCTGGTTTCACAGGTAAATTCTCTGAAACAAAAAGGAATGGTGGCTCCAACCTGCTTTTGCAAAACACTGGATCTTAACCCCGCCATACCAGATTTAACAACTTTATTTTTTTCTTTTCTTTTCTGTTTTTCAGCAGCATTGGCTGTTTTATTAAAGGCATCGGAGTAGTCTCCAGAACAAAAGCAGGTCATTGACTAAGAAAAGGAAGAATATGGTGGCCCCTTATTCAGAAAGCGAGAGCGATGGAGCTTGGGAGAAGTTTAGCTGTGGGCTCCACCGCTGAATGAACGAGCGGTAGAGAAGAAAGCAGGAGAGAAAGAATAGAGTGAGAAGGAGAGAGAGGAGAGGATCTCTTTAATAGACTCTTATATAAAATAAATAAATAAATAAATAAATAAAAGCTTTGTGAATGGCCCCTGTCTGTCTTTCCCACACAGGTCATCAATGAAAAAGACCTCTCAACTTGAAAAAGGAGATGGCGCTGAATAAAGATCGACTTTGCTACTAAATCTCACTTGCTAAATCTTTTCAGAGCAGTATGCAAACATCCACAAAAACACGAGCATGCATTTGGAAACATGCAAATGAATTCACATACATATGGCGGACTTCACTCAAACTCCCTCAAACACTTCTTTTAAGAGCTGCTTGGACTGTAGCCAATCAAATTTAAGTAGTCAGAATGAGTCACTATTGAAAATAAAAGTTCTTGAAGTTCTTTAAAAAGTGGCACATAATGACATGGGACATCCAGTTTTTGACATTTTTGGACACATTAAATGAGAAAAAGGAGAAAAGATGTCTTGAATAAAAGCTGTGTGTGTGTGAAAGCTTTCCGATGAGTCAGAGGCTCCCATTGAAAAGCAAAATGTGCTGGACGTGATGAGAGAGAGAGAGAGAGCTTTGTCGCTCATTAATGATGGGAAACAGTGGCAACATAGTGTGCAAGGCTTTTTTTTTTTGACTTCTTTTTACCTTCTCCTGTTGCCTTTTGGATGACATGTCAAAGAGGAAACATTTTGACCTGACAAAGATCCATTCATATTTAAATATTTTACCCCTGAACGCCCATTTTGACTTCTCTTTATCTTTTAGATGATGTGAATGACAGCAGCCTTTAAAAAAAATACAAATCCTTTCTTGATTTGAGCTTTTCAGCCATTTGGTGAAGTTTTCCTCAAACCTCAAAGCATGTACCATGAAGTGAGCAAAAAAGAAAATAGAAGTATGACATGAACACAGAGAGAGAGGGTGGGAGAATATCTCTAACTTGGCTCGACTCGTTTTCTTTTCTCGCTGGGTTCTTTCATCAAAGAACTTCAGCTCTGGGAATGGATATTGCAGCTGACCCTGTGTCTGATTCAACTTCTTTGGGACAATCATTGTTTTCACCTTATTAAGCCCAGAGAAAAACAAGAACGTTCTTAAAATCCCATCTGATCCCATCTTGATCTGAAGATGTGATGTTTTTGTTTTTGTTTTTTTTTTTTTTTTCTCCTTTAAATAAAGAAGCGCTTTCTAACCAGCCCTTATTTATCAGCGTTGGACTTTTGCATCTACTGACACACAAATCAGGTACCATTGAGTGACATAATAAGCAGAGGTCGTATTGATTCTGACTCATTCTGACTTATTCAGCTCTTTGAGTTGTCAGCTTTTAAGAATGAAAGGGAAAAAGCCTTAACATGGGTGTGAAAAGCTTAACTAAACTTTGGATGTATACACAAAAGCTCATTGTGGACACATGATTAGGATACATGTTTGTTTCCTTTTGATCAATATTTAATTCCTCAGAGTTTTAGTATCAGCTAGCTGATGTTAGTTGTGTTATATGAATCTCAACTCAGGAATTTGAGTTGCATTCATCTATTTGAGTCACTATTTTCAAACAGCGTAAATCCTGTTGGTGGTGTTTAAGAATGCTGAGATCTGAGTTTCCTTCCTTCTCTTTTCATATTCGTTCCATCAGAATGTCTGGGGTTAACATTACCCCAAACAGTAAAAATCTGTTTATCTAATCTAAATCTAATTTAAATTTCCATTTTATTCTTTTCCCATGTTTCCTCTCCAATGTCACCTGATAATTTCTGACATACATTAAAGATAAACTCCCTGCTAGAAAAACCAGCGTTGACCTGCATCCCAGTACCAGCACAGTAAACCGGTATGCTTCTTAATGATGATAAAAGTCAGAGCACATGCTAATGACTACCAAAATAAATCCAATGTAAGGTTTTCATAAGAATATGTTCATATAATAAACATGCATCACAAATAACAGTAATAATGTGATTATTTGATAAAGAGAAACAAGGAAATTACAAAAAATTGATACATCCGCATTTAACCTCAAAACATATTCACATTCTCACTCTATTTTTTCTGTTATATAACATCCAGCCTTTAACCATCTGGCCTGCAACTATGTCTCCTCTAGTTGTTTGTCCAGAAGCCACTCTTTGAAGCAGACTGAAAAGAAATGTACAAATAAACAGTGATGCCTCTGTCACACCAGAACAAAGAGAATTGTAATACTCCATATCACATAAACCAGTACTTGGCATCCCATGCAGACCATGTGGCTACTGCTACCAAGATTGCCATACCTTTCAGTGTCTGGAGTTTCTGCAGGGTTAAAGGCTGCCAGGTAGCTTTTGTGGTGGGGCATTCCTTGCCTGTAAGGCTCTTTTCCCCCATTGTTATAGTGCCCCAGATTGCCACTGCCAACTCTTTCACAAGCAACAAATCATGAGTGTTGTTTCTGATCCTGGACCAGGCCACTTTTCGAAAATTGAACTCCTGCCCCCAAGTGAATCTGACAAAAATCCACAAGAAAAATAATCAGTGTACTGTGTTATATTACATATGCATACAAAAGTCCGAAACACTTGGAGTGGGCTCGGTGATAGAGGATCTTTGACAGTTAGATAAAGAACAAATATATCACAAATATGAGAGATGATGGAAAACATGACAACAAAAATTGTACATTGCAAACCTTGTTCTGCGATCACGGCTGAAGCACACCAAAAAGACTTACAGACTTCTCCAATCTCCCATCCAAAGCAATGTGCTGAAACTTTAATTTAGCTATTAATTTTAATGTTTTGTCATTATTTTCTGGTTCAAATGTCAGATTCTGACCACTTCACAATTTGTCTTGAGTTCCAAGAGTTTTTTTTAACTATTAGATTATTAGAAATTATTTATGAGTTGTGAATTTCTACCACTCTTTATTTACACTCAAGTTGCTATATACTTGTGTCGTTAATAATATCCATTTTATTCTACATTGTGAAGCTGTTTGTAAAGTCTGCTTAAATTTTCAGTGGAACAAAATTTGATCATTGATCCTCCTTCTGACATTTAATTATGATGACTGAGATATCCCCGCAATGACAGTTTATTTAATCTTTACTGTGCTGTCCAACAGGTGCAAATGCATTTTGGGATATTCTGTTTCATATCTATGGGTGATATACTGTATTACCGTAACCAACTGAGTGATTACATTATGTGATTTGCGTTCTCTGGTACTCTCGTACTGGGCTATTTTGGCATAAAGTGCATAAAATATCACATCACACAAAGAACTGAAGAATATAGACACAATTACTTTGGGGATATAATAATTCCATGGCTCAATAATCCCTTTCAGAGGCTGTATTTATTTATTTTTTTTTCCAATGGGGACTTTTCAATTGTTATGATATACTACATAATCATCTAGCTTTGCTATGTTGCTATGACAAGCTGGTTAAATCAAGCATAAGGCTAAAGACTGATTAATATCAGAACAGACTGACAGAAAAGCATCAATCTGGCTTGAAGCTATTCAAAAGGCCCTTACTTTTCTTTTTGTTTTGTTTTGTTTTGTTTTTTGCAGTTGAAGAGACATGTCATTGGATTTTTTGCAGTAGAGGCGTTGTTTCTGGTTTGCCTCCTCAAAAAATGATGATGATCATCATCATCGTCTGCAACTTTTTTTCTGATTTGTCCGGGAACACAGAAAAACAGAGTTAAGAAAAGGCATCGCAATGTAGCACAATACTCGCAGCCTGCTTCAAATAGACCTGGCACCCTCTGCAGTTGACGTATTCAAAAAACCCGAATACTATTTGTGAATGTATGATGTACAGTCCATCATGTGTACAAAAGTTTGGCAGAGGCAAATAACGTAGTTTGGGGATTTTTTTGTTGAAAAGACTTAAACAAAGTTGCTCTAGGAAATGGAAAAATAAATGACAATATTATCAGAAAACATAAATGCATAGTTAATGTTTATGTCATAAATGGAACAAAGGGCAGCACAGCAGCATAGTGGTTAGCGGTGTTGCCCCACAATAAGGAGGGTCTTGGCTTTCGAGCCTTTCTGTGGGTTGACTGGTGACTCTAAATTGTCCATTGGTCTGATTGTGAGTGTGAGAGGTTGTTGGTCTCTGTCTCTTGTGTGTTGGCCCTGTGATGGACTGTTGACCCGTCCAGGGTGTACCCTGCCTTCACCCAATGTCAGCTGGGTTTGGCTCCAGCACCACCGGTGGCCTGGAAACGGAAAAGTGATAGAAGATTGATGGATGGATGGAAATTTAACAAATTGCGGCATCTGGCAAAAGTTTGGGCACCCTAAGAGTTCCAAAGTCCCAGATTCTTTTTACAACATATGTCATTAGGAAATGTCAACTGATGCCAGTTCCAAAGCTTTACAGATATGATTCTTCAAACTGCATACACACACACGTGAGAACGCGCAGCAACCACAGGTTCCTCTAAGCAGCTGTGTAGGACACAGAAATAAAGTTTGGGAAATAAACTTGCACAGTAAGAGCTGTGCTTCAAACAAAGCTCAATTAAATTAACAACTGGGGCCATCGTTGCCTGTTAGACACTGACAGCAGTTCATGAGCTGCAGACTTGAAAACCTTGTGAAATGTGTCAGTGTGTTAGCGTTAGGGTTCGGGTAATACAAAGCTCTTCTGGTACATCCCCGCCAGCAGTCACTGGAGGCCGAGACGCACACGCGACCAACCTGACTGAGAAAGATCAACAATTGATGTCTTCAAACTGAAATCAGAAGCTCAATTCACACTGAATCTGACAGCTGGACTAACAATAATGTATTAAACAGAATTTCCGCAGTTAAAACGTTGGTGGGGGGTCATTTTCCCCCATCCTCAGTGGAAATTACGCCCTAGTGTGGATGAGACGGCAGCAAATGTAACAATTATTTAACATTTAACTGTCATGTGATACTAAAGGATAATACTGAGCTACCACGTCGTTTGTCGCTTAAGAAAAAAACGTTAAACCTAACTCAGCAGCACTTGCTGGCCACAAATAACTAGCCAGCTAGTACGGCTAGCGCGGTGGCCAAAATTCACATTCAAGTTAATTAGCTTCAGCGCCAGCATTAGCTACACTACCCATTTAGGTTATTAACTGACTATATGAGCCATTCGCCTCACCCTTCAGGAATAATGTTTGTACCTTGAAAAACTCCTCCTTCCAGCGCACAAAGTAAATCTTGCTGATGTCAATCTTTGTCAAAATCCTTGATTTATGAAGTGTGGAGAATTTTCTTACACCCATCATCTAAATATTTCACGAAGGCAAACATTTTTGCTGTAGTTAATTCGGTCATTAGCTGATGTATCTACACTTAACGTCACTTACCGTTAATCCTAAGGTAAAATGTCAGCTGTCAAGTAAAGTTACCTCACAAGTGAATTTAACCTAAACGAACCAAAACGAAGTGATGCCCTGCCGCCTTGGTTACAGTCATATATCATTTGTAGCGTTAGCGCCCACTTCAAAATGATAAAGTACTGCCTCACGGGTTTTGGCTGTATACATTTCAGGGTTGCAATTTTTCTTAAACATTAAATATTAGACACAATGCGGTTGTCAAATCCATAGATATGGCAACAACCGGAGCATGTTACTGTGTGTGTGTGTGTGTGAGTAGGTCCAGCTTTTGAAATGTGAGCATTTTGCTGCATTTTTTTCTCCTTTATATCAGAAAACTCATATGTTTGGCTCTGGAAATTGGGACTGACAGCCAAGCAGTTCATGTTAAACCAAATCACTAGATTTATTAATGAAAAATAAATGTGTATATTCATCACACTATGCAGTGTTGTACCCTAAACACCACACTCAGTGTAAAGGGGTCCTTACATTTGGAACTAACGTTATAATAACTGACAACTGAATGAACCAACTGTTTCCCAAAGTTACTACAATGTCCATTTGATTTAACGCCCTCCAAAGACATTGTCAGAGGATGATTGTCGGAACATTGTCAATGCAATGTCTTATTATTATAATTAATGATTATACTTAGTCTAATAATTATAATAATTGTATTAATGTGAATAATGAATGTATTGCATATACTGCCATGGTAGAAATGCTATCAAGTAATTCCTGCAAATAAGATAAAATAATTACTATTATATGTTAATGTTAATGTTAATGTAAAGAAATCTTTTCTTTTTTAGTTGAGTTTCAGTTTTTTTATTGTAAATGCATTTGTATGAAAATGGAGGCCCTAGTCCTTTCAGGTCAAGTATTTACTTTGAATTAATTTACTTCCCTTAAATAACTCCTTCTCGTTAGCCTAATGTCTATTTCAGTGCTCTTGTATTTCAGTTCTTTGATATTCAGAAATAAACAATCAAAGAACTGACTGCATGAGCTAAAATGGGAATCCAGCAAGACAATGCTGGTGTACCAGTATCTTTAATGAGAGCTTGCTGGTGGACCAGCTTCATCACGCTGGTCCACCAGCTAAACCAGCACCAAACCAGCGTAGACCAGCAATGACCAGCAGAGACAGTCAGTTATACAGTCCAACAACACCATAAAACATTAAATCATACTGTTTCAGTTTACATATGAGATGAATTAATTTTGAAAACAACATGTGGCTCTGTGCTCACTGTCAGACAGTTTGAGAAGAACGACATGAGCATATAACTAATTGATCAGACTTTTAGATATATTCAAAGAGCAGCGCCTTTCCTGGTTACAGTGAGTGAAAATAATAACGTTTATATAAACTGATTTTTTCCATCTCATTAAATTCTATGGTCCCACACAGACTTACTGATTAAAAAAAAAAAAAAGCTGGTTGACATAACAGAAACTTAATCCTCAGTTCAATCATCTTTTACAATTCCTGTCCACAGTCACTGTCTGGAACATTGAAAGTCTTCTGGCAAAGCAGGGCAGGATGACTTTCATGTTTAATGGTCTTTTTTAAAATAAACAGGGACCGCCGTAGTTAGAATGAGCGGTGATCACTGCTGAGACAAGGCAGATCACCACCTACACAAACTCAACAGAAACACACCATGAAAGAAAAAGGACATCACTGTGATTCATCCAGTGTCCGTGGCTTCAGGGCTCTGCTAGCAGAGATAAAGACAGACAGGGAAAACGATATAATGGTATATGATAACCGAGAACCCAGTGTTCCCAATGATTGGGAAATTTTTAGCATCTGTAATATCAAATAGTTGGAAAATTGAGGGTTCAGCATTAATGTAATACTTTGGCAGCCCTTGTTCTTTTTGAGGAGGTGTTGTTTGTCTTCCATTATTATCCACACCTAGCCTTTTCAAACCACCCCTTTCTGTATCAAAATAGTTAGACTTGACCTCTTGCCAGTATAATTTCACTTTTCTTTTCCCTTTTTTTTTTTCTATTTTTCGAGCTGACTTGAAGTGAAAAATCAGAACCCTCTGCCAACATGACGTATCTGACAGCTGAGACACTGGTGCTGCCAAATGAACTTTTGATGATACGATCTGTATAATGGATTCGCAGGAGTCACGACTTGGAACTGTAACGGAGTCACTTTCTCACAGTTACTGTATGAAATGATGTGCGCCCTCCGTTCATCAAAGAGATAATGTTAATATGGTTTATTGGTTCCATTAGCCAAAGGACTCGACGGTTATGTCACTGCATTCAATCATATGTTTCTCGTCGGCCTCTTCAGTGCCTCTGAACACTTTCTCATTGTTGCACCAAACTTTGTGACAACTGACAATATCACACCTCGCTGCTGCTCCACCACAGACTGTTGCTGAAGAACCTGCATTCTATTGGATGGAAACAACTTTAGAGAACAACTTGGAAATTTTGCTGAGATTCAGTATGTACAATAAAGCATTGACATCACATTAAATCACAGTGAAATTACTTGAAGTAATATTTGCTGTATATTGAATCCCAGTAAAAGTAACCTTCAGTGACTTTTACTGGGATTCAATATACAAATATTACTTCAAGTAATTTCACTGAGATTCAATGTACGGTAAGCAAAATCTGCATGTCAATTTTACTGAAGGAATAAGTTTAAATGCTGTTTGGTCCTTCTAAATAAGTGAAGGACTGTGCAATCTACAAGTTTAAAAGTTTAATAAATTACAGTTTAAGGGTTAGGGTTACATTTCTATTGAAGCCTTACAGAACTATTCTGGCAACCTCAGCTGCCATTTTTTTTCTGTTAAAATAGGACATATACATTAAACCTTGTAGGTAAAATATTCATTACATAGAATTGCTGTTCTATGACTCAAATAACAACATTATATATATAAACTGGGAAGCTGTCTAAAAGTATTTGTCATCGCCTGTTAGGATTATTGCTCAGTGAAAAATGGAAACCTATTAGATGACATAATTTTTTTAGCAGGAATGAGGAAAATGTAATTGTGTACACAGCTTAAGCATTCATAAATTGAAAAGTAACATATAGCTCAAAAACTCTACTGACAGCTAAAGCAAAAAGCAAACAAATAACTTGCCTCTCCAAGAATTTATTAATTTAAGGAGTAAACAAAAAAATCTTTCATTTCTCAGCATGCTGTACATAATTGTATTATGTACTCCCCAAAACAGTGAACGAAATTATGTAATTTTCTAACACAGATAATAGCCCATGCAAAGAGAAAAGAAAACACATTTTAGCCAAACCCTCTCTCCTCTGAAGGGAAGTTTGAGGCCCTCAGGCAGTGCTACAGCTGCTGGAGTAAAACACAACCAATACATCCGACCCCCCACCCTCACCGCCTGTCAATGTTAAAGGAATTTGTGCATGGTTTCAGTTAGAATGACACTAAATGGCCAATATCTTGGGTTTTATATCACAGAACCAACAAGAAACATCATCTTAGAGACCACAATTTTGACCATCTCCCTTGGTATTCGTGGATTTGGTTGTGTCCCTCTCTCCAATGACTGCATAAGTTCCTCTGGGAACTTATCCCATGGTATCATAAAGGTATCCACCCAGTCTACCTTCTCAGTGATATAAACTCCAAAGATTCGGGGGGTCCTGGCAAAGCAAAAGCAGGTGAAATGCACATTTCAGGAGTCACGCTTGCAAACACACACAAAGTGTTATCAGGGCCCAAATGTGAATACTTCCACATTCCTCGCAATTTTTTTATGCAGGGTACTGGGCACTGGTTGTATCAAGTAAAATTGCAAAATTGCAAAATTTGACTTGCATCTTACCTTTCCGAGGGGGAAGCATTTTTCGGGCTTGAATGGGCCTCAGTGCTAACAGTAAATCAGCTCCCTCAATAAACTGAAAGTCATCAAATGTCTCAACCCCATGGGATTGTAAATGCTCTTCAAGAAAATCGACTCATGTCTGAAAGGTCAGGCAGGACCTCAGTTATGGCGCTGCGTAGAAAGGTTTCCTCCATGTCAGGCCTTTCTCAAATAAGAATGATATCAGTTTTCAAGATACAAAAAAAAATAGTTTGTTTGTTAATTAATTTAGAATTTTATTATATGGCAGTGAAGGCAGCTTTTAATGGTTGCAATGGTTATAAATAGTTTTGTGAACTCCAACTGTTCCAGAACGTTCATTCAATTGTCATTTTCAATCAAACATATTTAAGTCATGATGGCTGTTATGTTTTCATTTCTTATGTAAAACATGACATGGTATTGTGCAATAGATGTTTGTCTCTGAATACAAATAAGCAAAACCTAAAAAATACACTCTGACTGCTCTCTGGAATATATTTTAAAGACTAATCCTGCATTTATTAATGTCAGACAGGCTATGTAATCATTCTAAAAAGATCTGTGGTTCAAAATTAGGTATAGACACTTAATATGAGGGAATACACGGGGTGGGTCAAAACAGACCCGCTCCTCACCCAAAAGGTGTCTCATAAGGTCCAGATTGTAAGGGTTAATGGAATCAGCTAACTGACTGCTGAATTCTCACTGAAATGTATTAGACATTTCCAAAGGAAACTGATTCACCCACCATGATGAGTGTGAGTCCATGAATCTTGTGTTTTGTACTGGGACAGTCTGTCAGGGACTTTGACTGACTTGTCAGTGAAATGTTTGATAAACAGCAGATATCAGAGGTAGTGGTCAGACACAGTGCTGATGGTCATGGGGCCTTTAGGATCAGTTTAGTTTGGTTTTCTTTGTATGTCACTACGTAAGTTGTCAGTGGTGGAGTAATACATTTCTGTGAGTAGTAATTCTACCTCATAGCTGTTGATTGTGCTCATTATATAACCCCTATGAACCAATCAGGTCGCTTGATTTGAGCTACCGTTTATATAATCACATATAAACAGTTTTTACTCTCATGCCCTAAAGATCTCATTGTCCGTCCATCATCCCAGAGACAACTAGGCCTCAGAATGAGACACTCTGATTGTCTGTGACAATAACAAGGAAAGATGGAGGAGGACAATCAGTCTATAAACACTGAGAAGTAAAGCAGCAATATCTCCTTTCTCTCACGCGTCGCACAGCTGAAAACATCATAAAGCCGATGTCCATCCTACTCAGTCAGCTTGACCAGTCAATGCCCACCTTCTGACGAGAAAAAGTTTGACTCCACATGTGATCTAAAAATTAATCTGTAGTCTTTAAATAACCGTGAGAATAAGTTTGTATGAAGTCAGAAATGTATGAAAGGAGAGAGCAGTCCTGAGTCCACCACAGGTGAATCTAATTTCAGTCCAAACCGTTCCATGAACCTCAGCACAAAGTCGAGGTTTAACCCTAACCCCAACCTGCCTGGCCAACATTTTACTTCATTTGGACAAATCTCCAGCAGCCTCTCAGGTAAATATCTGCCTATTTCCCTGCATGAACCTGAACACCAGCGACTTTGACCAGAGGCCCTGCTGCGTAACACTAGTTGAATCTTCGCACAGACGCCTTAAAGTACCTTAAAGTAGCAGAACACTGGACTGTAGCACCACAAGTCTCCTCCCGTGTCTCTCACTGAAGTGTCTGCTGTGATTGATGAAGTCATTTTGACCCTCCACTGGTTTCTTAAAAAGCCCCACTTCCCCTCAAGCTGTGGGTAACTTCCCCTCTGCCTTTCTGTTTTATTTCCTTTCTTGGACACCTCTCCCCCCTCCCTTTGGCTTGGGGGTGACATTTTCTCTGTGTGTCACTTCTGCTTTCTCTCTTGCACTGGCTGGGGGCAATGCCTCGCCACCAATCCCTCTTTTCCCTCCGATCTTGTGTCATGTGTTGGTCAAGGGTGAAACCTCCCTCTTTCCTTGTGTCCCTCTTTCCCTCCTTCATGTGACTGTGCTAGATGTCTTTTTGTGGATTTTGCATCCTTACAACAACACTGCCTTGTGTTCTCTCAGTGCTGAGTCATGTTTGATGTTAACCCCCAGGAGGAAGCAGTGCAAAGGACACTGTGGTCACTAGGACAGCGGCGCAGAGAAACTCCTGTCAAAAACAAGTATTTTTGGTTTCATCAAAACCAAGTATTCGTCCAAAATCGCAAGACTGATTTAAGATGATCTAAGTGCAAGAGGGAGCCTTGTTGAGTCTCAGTTTGAACGTTTGTCAGAAGAGCAGACTTCAAACTATATACCAATTGTATTGATAGGTCAAGTAAAACCAGACTTAAGAGAAATCATTTATGCCATGCTTTTTCCTGAATATTGTCATGTTTGGTGCCGCAGTAAACGATAATTAGGGCTATACTAAGTAAATTGCTAACACACAGGATGAAAGATGACACCCCCTTTCCTATTGGTGGAAAAATGCACCACTTCAAAAAAATCCAAAAATTATTTGGCAATGAGCAGCATTTGGTTACTGAGGAAGAGGGGATTTTTTTGTGTGTGGCAAAAGAGACACAGCAACATCAACAGTGAATTTTGAAATAATAATAAATTGTGATACCTAATTGTTTTGTAAACACTGTAAAAATAGTACTTTTCCAGAATCGCAAATTCAAACATGTGAGGTTGTGCTGGAATAAAAAAAATACACCAAACAGGAGTTAAACTGTGTTTAGGTGAGATAGGAAGGTAAAGTCGAAAGATATCAAAAACACATTTTATTTATATTCTGGAGAGTTAGGACTTGAAAATCGTGGCTGTCATGATGGCCACATGACTGGGATCTTTCCTCCATTCCAACCAAACTGTATGGATGGGTAAATTCATGCGGACCCTAGAGGTAGCAAGTGAGTAAATGAGTTAGAATATTATGTTGAATGGATTTTTTCTAAAACTGTCTGCAAGCACAGTGATTACCATGTACCTCGGGGCTTTGTGATAAAATTCAAATGTTATGATATGAATTCGCTGCTATTACAGCATTTAGTGGAACCGCGTTTTGAAACAGTCTACTCATGTGGCATTGCTGTCATAAGGCAGCCGTATTTTATGTGTGGAGTCTTTTTATTGATTTTATGTTCTGCTGTGTTTCATTTCATATTTTCACACACTTTTCTTCTTTGCTTTTATTTTGATGGAACACTTCCTGCCTTGGACAGACAAATTTTGAATGTAATGCACCTGAGAGCAATGTGTCTAATGGACACTGGGGGGTGAACCAGATGAGGTAAGGATGCAGCCCATGCGAGCCCATCAGCGGCAGTAAGAAGGACCTTGAATGTAGCAGGTTGGAAAAAGAAATGTGAGAAACAGGCAGTCGCCAGTTTCCTACCAGCTCAAAATTCCACATACTCACCGGGACACCTTACTTTGTCACAATGCAGTTTATTTTATTGTATATTAAAATGATCAGCTCACATTTGCTCACATTTGACTTTGCTAATTCCACAGCTTTTAAATCTAACACTGGCACCCTTCTCTGCTGCCAGCAGGGTGAGAGCCATTTTCCCCAAATGACTTACCATCCCTTCTAACATCAACAGGAAAACCCCATTTAACTGGAAAATATCAAATTCAACTTTATTATGAATCTGTAAATGATCTTATTATCTGCTGTTGATCAGTATACATCAATATTAATAAATACAAGTTGCATTGCTAAACTCAAACCTTGTTTTATTATGATTTCAAATAAATCTGGGTTTGGCTCTAATGTGTCTGTGGGTTTCCAATGGGACAATAATCACGGTTCCCTAAAACGATGGCAAATCTAAAATGGGACCTCAGAGAACTCTGTCAGTTCTCTACTTGTTGTGCCAAATTATGAAATTGTGGCGTCATATTTTGCAGAGCTTCTTGATTCTCTCAGCTGCCTTTTTCACAACCAAATAAACTCTTTGCCATTAAATGAGAACTTGCTGGTGAGAATTTAGGCTTTATGTTCATGGGAACAGGTTGAATCTTGGTCAAGTCAACGTTTGGTCCAATTAATCTTCCCTGGGAACAGACTAGTGAACTGAGGAACAATGTGCATTATCAATACAATGAGAATTATCTCTCACTGGGAGAGAGCTCCTAGCTTCATAATGCCAACTTCATGTGCCATTTTTTCAGGTTTTTAAAGAATCATAGTGGTGTTTGTAAGAGTCACAATCCATTTACAACAAATAAGGTTTTGTATGACGTTACAGACAGCTGCTGTTGAATTCATGTCAACAATATCCATGCAGGCTGGAAATTTTCAGAATCTGAAACTGAACTTTCTTCAAATCAAATCAAACTTTATTTGTATAATAATTTCATACAAGAAAGCAACAGAAGTTTCTTCACAGGTTACAAAAATACACAATGCATTCATTCCTTTATCTTCTACTTGGGGTGCTGGTGCTAATCCCAGCTCACGTTGGTTGAGGGCGGGGTCACCCTGGAAAGGTCACCAGTCCAGCACAGGGCCAACACACAGAGACAGACAGAGACCAACAACCACTCACACTCAGACCTACAGACAATGTAGAGTCACCAGTTAACCCAAACATGATGTGTTTGGACGGTGAGAGGAAACCAGAGTACTCGGAAGAATGTAAGCAAAGGGAGAACATGCATACTCCGCACAGAAAGACTCCAGGCCGGGAACCAAACCCACAACTTTCCTGTGACAGCATTAACCACGACTCCCCTGCGCGGCCCTAATGTTGCACACTGTACTTTAATTAAATAAATTGCTCAGATCAATACCATCTTTATGTTTCACTGTAAACATATAGGTAAAAGCAGCAGCATTGCCTAGATTGGAAAAAGAGTGAAATACCTCTCTTTCCTTTGTGGAAAGGTAATCAAACCTGACAACCAGCACCACTAAAGCCGAGGAAGTGAAGCCTTTATTGTGTCTCGTTTGTTCCAGTAGTTGTGTGTGAAAATAATTATGGAGGTCCATGTGGAGGCCGATGTCTTCAGTAGGAGCAGTTAACATAATCTTGAGCTATGTTGGTCATAACTTTTCATTCAGCCCAATAGTTACAGCAGAAGCACCATTGAGGCCAAGCTCAGTCATACATCCAGAAATCTTGTTAAGACCAAGGTGTGCCTTATTTGTAGACCTTTTGTTTTCAGGGACAGAAGCAATCCCCTGAATGCTTCAGTGGTGAGGAGCTGATTGAGAGTTGGTCAAACAGCAATGCACTGAGTTGTTCCATTACAGAATTAACAGCAGTCTTTATCAAATGACTATATTGCAACATTATTATTGGAACTTATGTCAAAGATACCAGAGTTAGGCTTGTTCATTTCTGGTTTCTCCAGCTTTGGCTTCTGTTTCAGCATCTGCTGACCACCATCTCGTCTGCTGCTGGTACTGGATTGAGAGGTTTGTTTGAGGGGTGACATTGGTAGAGTCTGAAAATCAAAGAATGATTTTATTAAATCTGAATATACTAAAGTCATATGTAAATGATGTTCAAATATTTGACACTCCAGCGTTCGTACACGATAGCTACAAGCAGAGTTAATTCACATATTTCAGAATTTCTTCTTATTAAACTGAATAAGTGAAACAAAAAAGGGCTGTGTGTGTGAAATACAAACATTCACACTTGTGCATCTCCTTTCTCCTTATAGTGGTCATGCCACCTTGACTTTCCTGTTTCTAGTATTTCCAGTTTAAAGGAAAAGATGAGATTAAAAGAAAAAGAAAAGAAACAGAACAGTTACTGCTATAGTTACTGACCACTTCTTTCTGCTTCATATGGGTCATTTAGAAACTAAATGCTTTTATTAACCGTTTTTGTTACAGTTTTATATATAGTAATACAGTTGGCAACAGCCATTGATACAAAGTTTGTCTTGTAAACGCTGTAGTAAGATTGCATGTAGTTACAACTAGACTTGAGATGAGTTACTGCAGCTGATGTAAAGTCTCTTGTACAGAATGATCTTTGGAGAGCGATACAAAGCCCAGGCTCAGTACAGACACTACAACCAACTCCAGGATGTGACTGGACCGAGGCAATAAACAGCCCAAACAGGGTTGCACTACCTCGTGTCTGGGCACCCCAGGGACCCCATAAGAGGAGAGCAGCATTGTCATCCAGAATGTGTGCAGCATCACTTCCCTTTCTGTCAGTCTCCTTATAATACAACAGCACATTATTTGCAGGCCAATTTGTTATTGTGCGGAGCCACTAAATTCACATTTATTTTTTTTTGTTATTGGTGGTGGTGTTTTTTTCAGGCGGGTACATTTTCCAATGTCATATATTAAGTTATCATGTGTTAGTTACTGACATGTCACAGTTTGACATCATAGTCACCACACAGGAAATTTTAACTTGCTTTATTCATCTTTTTTTCTCCCTGGTGCTCTGGTCATTAACCCTCCCTTTATGCCTTTCTTTCTTTTTTAGGCCTTTCTCTGTGTGATATCTATTCATCTCTTCTACTCTCTATCAGCTACATGTGTCCTCCACTCTGCAAAATAGTAAAATGTGAAATTGTAACCATTCTCCACCCCTTCTGTTCCGATCAAAAGGAGGCTGCTGCGAGCTCCAGATGCATTCAGGAGGCATTTAGAAATCCTCAGACCACATTTAGAGATAGACTTGATCACTTGTGTCCAAGTTCTTTTAGCAGTGTGAACACAAATGCACCATGGGAGTACTCCATTAACATTGTTTGACATTGTCTGATTAGTCCCAATAAAATTTTACAATAAAGTAGACTTTTTATTTAACACTCCAAATGAGTAAAACCTTATTTTCTTTTCATCTCTGCCCCACTCCCTACCTCTTTCACAGATGGAATCAATATTCAATCACTATCACTAGATAATTAAAACTGTCCACTCGTCCCCTTGTCGCCCTGCAGGCCTCAGCAGTGTTGGCCAGCTGGCTCTCTGGCTTGTTCTCTCCTCTGTCTATCTCTCCTCCATCTGCCCCACTCCCTCCCTGGAGGGCTGGTGGCTCTCTCCAGCCTAAGGGCCCTGCACCAGTGGCCCTCTGGCTGGGGACCTGGCCCTCACTTGCCTGCCTCCAAATTTTCACCAGCATCACTCTTCACTCAACACACACTTTGCACTATATAATTTCTTACAGACACATTGAGGCACACAACATACATCCAACATAAGATTTTAGTGCACCACACCTTGGGGGACCGACTTGGGCAGGTTCAGGGGGCCACTCTGTTGGGGCAGACTGCAGGACAGCGGGGTGCTGCAATCCCCTAAATTCCTCCAGCTTTCCTTTCACCCAATCTTAATGCACCACACTATATCCATAGTCCTCACTAGTCTGACTAGTCAGACCGATGAATTGAGAACTGATGAAGCCCCTAAGATTTGAGGCGAAACACCTCTTAGACACATCTGCTTAGACAAGTCCAGTTAGTTAGTAGTAAACTACGAGGACAAATGCAGACCAAAAAAAGCAAAAAAAAAAGTCCTCTCATGAGCTGATCACTGAACTTTCTTTTCGTGCAGGTCTGAACTGGAGCCATAATGCATGCAGCAACCTGCAGTGCTGATGCAGCACTGTGGACATAGGTCTGCCCATATGAGATTAATGGGTTCCATATTGTAGATTTACCAACTCACTTACTCACGTGTTAAGAAAGGCAGAGGTTTTGTCATGACTCAGCTACCTTATTTAAACCAGAAATGAGTGGTGTCAGTATTCTCATCTAACTCTCAAAATGCAGAAATATTTTGAAAAAAACACGCAGCCGTGTTGCCATCATGCCCATCAGGTTTGTTGTTTTGTTGTGTGCTGTTTCTTACTTGATGATCTGTTGTTAAAAGTCTTTGCTCTTTCTGTCTCCGACTGTCCCCAGCTGTGCACCATGTCGCCGAATAGTTTTGCAACACACAAGCTTTTGAAATGCAAATCACAGATGTATGTGATTTTCGAAACCCTTGATGAAAATGTTGGTATGTGGGCAGAGCTGATGACTGGAAGGACTAAAAATCCAGAGAGGCCCACTTTCTTGGGAGTTCTTATCTTTTGTATAATTTCAATAAACATATTTAATATTCATTCAGCAGTACATAGCTTATCCTCTTTACTCTTTTTGGCATGAAGAGGTGGTTCTTCATGCTGAATATTAATCTCAGGAATGAAGGGGTGTCCTGGCCCAGCTGTTGTAGACTAAGCAGTAAACGGTGTTACAATGTGCATTCCCCCATACTGTTACCATGACTAATTAGTTCAATAGATAGACATAGATAGAAGGATAAAAAGGTCTTTTCATCTATACATTTGTTATATTAGTTGTTATCTAAGTTATAGAAATAATAAATCCACCAATTCAAATATGAGGCGACAGCTGCTGTGGTGGCTAGTGGTTAAATGTAAAATGATTTAATTGTAAAAAACACATTACAACACTGGAAGCAAGACATTTGGTTGGCATAGATTTTACAATCAAATACTTCAGGTAATGTCAACACTTTAAGAAGCTACTGTTGATTTTCGCAGACTTTCATAGATATACAACATCATTACAAACATTGCTGATCTTAGTTTGTTGTTTGTTTTTTTTTTCAAGAAAAGTTCTGTGAATTTTCTGGCATTGTGATGGATGGAAATATTTTGTTATGTTCATTTGTATGTATTTCAGTGAAGTTGTGAGAGGTGCATTTTGAACGACTCGGCATTTGGAATGGATAGAAGTCAGTTCTTGGCATTTGTTGATTGGAGAGTTTTTACTGTGTCACAATAATGTCTGTCTAAAATAATGATTTCTATGCCTCTGAATGTTTCCTCTGACGCTCAGCGACAATCAAACTCATCAAAAAAGATGAAACATATTTACCTTTTTGTTCTCTCTGTGTGCCAGGAGTGTACAGCAGTGAAGTCGTCAAATCTGTGTTTACTGTGTACGAGCGTTATCTCTCTGCAGCGGGAGAAGACCACAAATAAACGCCATCGTAATGTGGAATGCCTTCAGTCATTATCGAGTAAAATATTTATCATACGAAAAGAGAGCCCACAGAATCAGAAATGAAATTCTTCCAAAGATATCGAATAAAAACACATAGGCTTGCTTTTAGAAAATACAGCGAGATGATATAAAAAGGAAGCACACCGGACGTTTTAAAGTTCTTTTTAGATTCAAATGTGACAGTAATATATCCGTCAATGCATGTCAAAATTGCTACAGGTCTGTGTATGACCATTTGAGCATTTCTTTTCAGAGATTTAGTGAGTATTTACAATTTGGTGTTTCAGATACTGCCAATCTTACTCTCTGTTGCTCATAAATATTGAAATACATGAATTGTGCATAATTTCCATTCACATAGCAGTTATTGTAAATTGTACCTCATAGTCCAATGAACTGAAATAATAGTAAATCATCACAATTGCACAAATGCACACCAATCCCTGGTTGACACAAATAAACAAATATATGAATCAATAATTACATCAAATAGGTTAAACCAAACTTATGTTTCTTCAGCCATTCATGTTCTGACCCTCACATTTCGATCCAAGCCAAGAAATTTTATTCCAAAGATGATAGAGATGCTAACCACAATAGACTGAAAATGAACTTGCTGGCCTTTCAGTTACGATAATGACACCAACTGCACAGAAAAGTGATTGAAGCAGCTGTTAAAAGTTCTTTCTCAAATGAGAAACATTTTTAACATTTCTATGATACAACACACATTCTGACTGAAAACAATGTGGTACCATGACGACGTAATCCCACCTTGGTGCTGCTATCTACCAATGAGAAAGAGGAAACACCTCTCTACATTCAGCAAATCAGCAAATCCCACACTGTTGTTGGAGTAACTGTCATGTGGCATGCCAGAAAACATAAAATACAAACACTGCTGGATTTACAGTTAACTGCTCTTATCAAATGTCTGTCTTTTTCCCACCCACACCTCAAAACTTTTATTACATCACAGCTAAGAGGCATATAACTTTTAGAAAACGGTTATGGAGTATGGCAAAATGAAAGTTATAGACACACTACAAATAAATTTTTCTATCTCTAATCAATACACATTTTTAATAAAAGTGCATCCTGGCTGTAGTGCACAGTGGCTGCAATCTCACAGACACACTACCTACAAAACGTGTATTCATCACAGACCTCCATCATAGTCAATTAAATTATTCTTGAGCTATTTGTTTATGTTTTTTTGTTTGTTTGTTTGTTTGTTTGTTTGTTTGTTTTTTCCAGCATTGCCGTTTAGAGTGCAGACACTGAAAACTTTCCAGTGTCAGTAGACTGACTGATAACTGCTTGCACTGGAATTGCACATTGTATTAGGTGGAGGTTTGTCCAAGGATGGTGCCTAACTTTCTCTGGTCCATAAGTTGCTAAAAACTCCGGAGAGAAGTCTGCGGCCATCAAGCCATAATTTCTCTCAATTTAAATCCTGCAGTGTAAAGTTTCTGACCTGTGGTACTGTGGAGGCAGCGGTTCCATGTGGTCTACCTGTGCTTCCTTTAGCTCATAGCCCCTCAAGCCACTCATCCATACCGAGGCCTCCCAGTTGACAGTGTCTATCTTTTTAGCTTAGCTTCCTAATGCTGTTAAATTACTGTTAGTAAGCCCATTTGTTTGCGATTTGAAAGGTCTTTGCCTTTCAAGTGACAGAGTGATGCGGTGAAAAGTAATTCTGCATTGCTCATAGCTGTCGCAAGCCCCCGATATTAAACACCTTTTAACCAATTACATCACACTATTTGAGCTACCCATATATTTACATGTGATACTTTTATTTATGTTTTTGATTACTATTTGACATTGACATTTGACATCATAGCGCACGATCTGATGATAAAATCCCAACATCTTACTAAAAGTTCTTCTGTCTGCATGAGCACAGCACAAATCATTAACAACATTCATCCATCCATCTTCATCTGCTTATCCGGGTATCAAAAGCACAAACTGACAAAAATATATTGTGCAAACTACACATACAAATAAAAAATCCAGAGCCTTGATGCGATGAAGTGACTCAACCTCATGCCAGATGTGCCAGGTCCTTAGACACAATACATCAGCAAATTAATACCACCCCAAACAGTTTGAATCTGACACAAAATCCGTAATGTGAGGTAACTTCTGTTAAAAATGATGTTTTACACATTTTAAAATGAGTGTGTGAAGTTATCTTGTTGGCTCGGTTGAGGATTTTTATGACAGCCAGCACACATCATGAATCAGTGTTTAAATGCTTCAATTAAAGTTGCTCTGCAGGTGCAGCCGTCCACAGCTGCCTCCATTTTTTTACTTGATCTAAGCTGCGTGTCTTTAGACTGTGCCACGGGAGAAAATGAAAACAGTGCACACCCACTTGACTTAATGTTTGTAATTGAGTGGCTGTTACACTGCAACTCCGAAAAGAAGGCAGCGGAACCAGCTGTGGTGGGGAGTGATGTTGAATGATCACCTTTTTCACCACGTTTCAACCTCTTAAAACAAAGGTTTTCTTCTTGTTTCTTGCTGAGATACCAGCTTGGATTAGCCCCAGCATCCCCCTGATGGGTAAATGTTTGAAAATGAAATATGAAAAAGCAACAAGAAGGCTGCAGGCTTGGTGCCCGGCCTGGGGCCTTTCTGTGTGGAGTTAACCTGCTCTGTGTGGGTTTCCTCCAGGTACTCCGGTTTCATGTCTTCATGTGTTACGGTTTTTTTAACAAACAAAATGCGTGAAAGTTTCTCCTTTAAACTTTCCCTTGACTTCATGACAATTTCCTCAAATCTTAATGAAAATGGTTTGGAAAGGAGACCGCAACCTGCTGTAACTGCTCGGGAGAGTCGTGGTGGCTGCAGCGAGGAATACACTAGGTAATGACTACCAGGAAAAGACTAGAGAAAATGAAAAATAAACTTTTGATTTGGATGCCTGTTACTTGGTATTGTTTTAGAATTAAATTGGCCTGTAGTGAGAAATGACTATACAGAATTTAAGTTGAAATACAGGGCGTCAGAACCTTCAGGCGATCCACAAGTCCCCCAACAACATACCCTCTTTTGTTTACTGCTGGGCTCATTTGTCTCTGACCTGCTGTAAGTGAATGGCTTTCTGTCTTTGCCAGTTAGCCCAGTGATACGCTGTAACCCATCCAAATCCTGCCCGACTTTTCAGGTGATAGGCTCAAGGAGGCGGGGAAGGGGGGGTGGGGGCACAAGATGAGCTGCAGCAGATAACGGATGATGAACACCTTTGTGGCAGTCAAGGATTTGATCATTATCGGTGAAAAGAGGAAGTGATCGCAGCTTCACACCGACAGCATCATAATGCAACAGCTTCCTTTGTCCTCAGCAGCGAAGGTAAAGGAGTGGAACAAAGTTTTAGCTTTTGGAGGCCATTTATCACTTCTGCGATGCTGCTTCTGACAAAGGTACGACTCAGTTCCCTGTGTTGTGCTGTGATTTTGGGTTTGAATCGATGGATGAATTGTTTTGAGGTGAAAGGAGCCCACAAGTTTCTCTGTGGTGTGACAACAGTGAATTACTAGCTACATACTTGCAAGTGGCTTAATATTGATTCCTTCTCCCTGATTTTCTCTTCTTTTTTTTCTTTTTTCTTTTTTTTTTTTTAACAGGGGAAGTTGTTGGCGAAAAACCAGACACTGCATTTAGACAAAATGGCACTGGGACAAAAATGAATCCTCTACATCAACGTAATAAAGACTCGGTTACTGGCAGGCATATGCAGAGTCACAGCTCTCTGAATGCCTGGCTGTATTTTGTTGTTAGATTATGGCTGAGGGGGGATCGTGTTGGAGGTGATCATGTTGGTCGCTGTGCCTCTCTAAATCAGGCCATTGTTTACTGTTTTGGACAGCAGTGTATTCCTGGACCTGTTTATGGCCTGCTGTATTTATACTAATCCTGCAGAGATAAATGCTGTGGCAGCTCAATAGCTGTGCATGTTCCTGCATTCGTTGTATAAATTCGCAACTCCAGAAACGCTATGACACTTTAATTTACGCTACCGGTCAAAAGTTTGGACACGCTTTCCTATTCATTTGAATGAGAAAGTGTCTTTTTGACTGGTGGTGCAAAAAAGTTTGCAGAGAACCCGTCTATGTCGAATTGTCAAACCAACTGTTGGAATCTAAGGTGACATTCTATTCTATTCTGAAAGCAAGACACGACACTGCAAGGGTAAGTTCAGCGTTAAAGGACCTTGAGGGGAGCGACACTCAAAAGCTAGTCTCTGAAAATGCTCTGAGCTTGGGTGTGTGTGCTATCTTCGAGCATTTCCATTTGTTGGAAAACTGTGAATAGATAAACACACAGCTTTTATCTTCTCCCCTCTTGCCACTGACTTGAACCTGAGAGAGGTGTGGAGTGGACATGAGTGGACAGACCTGTTAGTATCAATAAAACTAATTGTAGTGAGATAAGTAGTAATGAGCTCTGATTTAAGGTTATCTATCCATGCCCATTTATAAAGTAGCAGCGATTGTTGTTGATTTTTTTGTTTGGGATGCGACGATTTTAAATGTGGAAGTGTGTATTTTTGGAGTTCCTTATGGCAACAATCTCAGTGGAACATCTGGCTTCTTGGGAGAAATTTACTTTTAAGTTTTGTAAAACATCCTGGAGGCTTGAAACAAGTTGATGTGAAGTGTTGTTGGAACAAGTTCAAATGCAGAAGTGTGCATGACTTGAAGCTGGAAACAAGGTGAGAGAGATCACAAGATAAATTATACAAATGTTGTATGCTCGGACGCAGTTTCTTGCACAGTTAAATGCTGAATACGGCAATGATTGTACACCAGTATGGTGAGAGGTTCAAATCCACATTCCTCAGAGTTTTTAAAGGGACAAGAGGCATCTTGGAAGATTTACATCTCATGACACATTGGCGCCCTAGTTTCTGCATGAGTACAACCTCCTTGCAACACCCACCCACCCACACTGCCACTTTGGGCACAGCTCTGACAGCATGTGGCTCCAGCAGCCCTTGACTTTCCCTCTGACTACGTCTGGCACATTTTATTCATACGTGACTGAGGCCCCGCTATTGTCGGTCCCTGACTCATTTTCTTCAGCACTTTTTCCCCGCAGGACCTTAGGGTTCAATATGTCAATAATTCAAGTTGATCGTTAGAGGTGATATTAAAAACCTGGTTTTCCGTGGCCACACTGCCATGAGTGTATCGCTGCTTATATGCATATTAAGACTTTGTCTGCAAGGCTCATAGGCAGAAAAAGAAAGCATCAGGGAGCAGATTTTTTTTGTTTTGAGAATAATGGATCTAAACTTCTTTCAAATCACTGTATTCTGGCTCATTCCTTGGTTTCTTCTGTGTTGTGTGAGGCATCTGTACACCTTCTCCACAGCACTGTGTCAGTGTTAGAGAATCCTTTGGCTGCCACCATTATCATTATGCTATTGGGGAACAGGGCTTCAGCCCGTTTGGCTCTCTGTAAATCAATCACAATTGTCTGGAGCAACACTGAGCCCAGGATGCAGCCCCCGCAAAGCAGTGATGGAAGAGAACTTGTTTTCTGTTCAGAAATGAGGGCTGCCACTGAAATGGCTAAGACCTCGAAAAGACAGCACCTCAAAAAACAGCAAAGACAAATAATAATTAATATTGAGATATTAATATTATTGTGAAGACTTGTACCTGCTGTCAGACTGTAATCATTGTCATCAGAGTAAGAGAGAGAAAAAGGATGGAAAGGATAATCATGGGTGACAGACACTGTAAGAAGCAGAAACCTGAAATTTATCTGGAAATCCTGTAATAGAATGAAAAGACTAATAATTTGTCATTGTCTTTGATTTGCGATATTAAAGATATAACTGATTGAACACATTCATAAATAAAGACTGACACAAAAACCTTGGGCTTGTGTTATTTCCAGTGATTTCTGCATTTGACTGGAATGTGAGTGCAGATTGCTGACAAAAACCTGGTGTTATTGTTTTGTTTTGTTTTGCTTTGGTTTTTTGTTAGATTTATGATCCGTTCAAAAGGGGCGCTAGAAACCAGAAAGCATATCCAGCCAATCAGATTGGAATCTGGTTTTGTGTCACCATTTGAGGTTTTTTCAAAAATCTTGATTTTTAAGATGTCCTCTGGACCTGCTGTGTTTGTGTGCTGGTCCAAAAGTTATGTGGAGTAAAACGGAACGCACAGATGAAATCGCTTATTTGGGTCACACAAGTCAAATCAGTGCAAAGGATTCCATTTTCCATATTAATGCAGCACACACCTTTGATAAATCCAATTGTTGGGCCCAATGATGCAAAATGCAATAGCGTAGCGGGGTAGATAGTGGCCAAAATCAGCACACTGCAGCTGCTGCTGCTGCTGTTATTTACAAGAGCAGTCAGATCAATGGAATATATCAGCATGTGTGAGTCCTTCGGACTTTCTGTTGTTTTTCAGTACATCCTGGGATACCGCGCAGAGGAATGTGAAGAAGTTTTCGGAAGAGTCTAACAAAACAGTAAAAAAAAGAACTTCTAAACAGTTGGAATTAAAATGAACCGCAGAAATACACAAAACAACAGTTATCTAAAGTAGCATAGATTTCTCTCTATCACAGCAGACATTCTGACTCATAGGAGGATTAATGATGGCTGTGTCACAGTAGGTTTGTTAGGAGGCCTCACTTCATCGGAATAAAGACATTATTTGTTTTTTTAAATGACTTTGTCTACTTTGGAAAGTCAAAATGACCTTTGTGACAAAGGTCCATCTTGGTTTATTGTGCCTGGGTGTTATCTTCTTGCTCTATGTGACAGACTAGATATTGAAGATCTTTCAGACTAACATACTGTTATATTATGATCAAAAATACTGAGCTGTCAGCAATTGGTGTTTTAATTCTGTGTTTAATTCTAATTAATTTAAGTGCTGTTCCTAAATTGTCTCTGCTGCTGAATGTGGTTTCCCCACTTGGATGGAAGATTGGACAAAGTCAACTTGTGTATATAGTGTTTTGTTGTGAAAGAATGCATTCAGATCAGTTCTCGGTTTTGTTTGGGGGTCATTCATTCATGCATCTTTACACCACCTACCTTCCTGGATAATGTCCAGAAACAACCACCTGTTTTTGTGTAGATAGACAGATAGCAAATTCAAAATTTTCAGTCAAAACTTCGACCAGAGAGATTTATCGTAGATCAAGAACGAGTGTAATCCTGGATAAACGAGTCTGATTCATGGCCTCACCTCTGACACTTCTATATAACTCCTGTAAATGTGTATGTCCCTGCTGTAGAGCCATGTGAATGTGTACGATTAAGGGGATCTTGCCCAGTGTCTCTTTATTCCTTGCAAGTGTGTGTTTGTGTGTCCATCCTCCCTCTTCTGCAGTGGTGCACACCTGTGCACAATCCAAAATGAGCTCAGTATAAAGGCTGAGTTGGAAGGGCAGCTGAATCTCTTGTTCACTGATCACCAGAGCAGAGTGCTGCTTACCAGGTGGCTCATGGGTTTTCATTCTACACTCCCAAGAGAGAGGGTGACCTTGTGACCTGATTTCCACTTTGTTAGCATCTTTAGTTTCCCGCCTGCATTTTTGGTAGGCTTGCTTTAAGTTCTTTCCGTTTATATTTCTTTTTGCTGTACTTGCCAAATGTGTGGCTAAATAAATCCTGTACTGCACTGTACTGCCTGACAACCATTCTTATTTCTTTCCAACCAGTTCCATCTTACTGTTGTTGGTTCCCTTCCCCCTGGACTAATTTTGGGATATCACAGTGTAACTACATTGATCCTAATTGGGTATTATTATTATTATTATTATTATTATTATTTTTATTTATTTATTTTTTTTTTTTATTTTAGCTTGAATAACATTTATGCTGACAGCAGCATAGACACAAAATGACCTGGAGATGATAAAAGTACATACTCAGCAGGAACGGGAAGTAATACCAACAGGTTAAGAGGGCACTAAGCTTCTACACGTTAATTAATGTTTCTGGTGAGCTCCAAAGATCACAAGTTATCATCAGCCTACAGGCTGCACTTTGGCATGAACATTAAATGCTGATGGCTGTATGAGAGCTGGTCTATAGGAGTGAAGAATGTTTTCACATTAGACCTCTCACCATGCATCCTTCCGAGGTGGGCTGGAGGTGGGGTACCTCAGTCAATCACAGTGCCAATATGTCGAGAAAAACAGATGAACACCTCCTTGCTGCCAACCACTGTTTTACCGTGACATACAGTATATTATTAGGTATTTCTTATACAGGTGTGTTGCATTTCTTGCAAAATGTAGCTTTTTACTGCTCCATTTTGCTCACCCCTTTTTTTGTCTTTAATTTCCATAAAGAAAAGCACATTCCTTGTATTATTGTTTTCAAACCATTGCTTCGTTGAACAGCGTTCCCTGTGGAGTACTTTAGCTCACTGTGAAGCTGCGGCTCCCTGCAGCATTCCACCGTTGCAAAGCTCTCTCCCCTGACTGACCGTAGCAGGGGTTAAGGATCTTCCATCGTGCTGTGAATGGGCTCATTTCAGAGACTATTCGGAAAACATATGAATTTTGACACAGCCAGGTGAATCTGCATTCATGGATATGTTCCAAGGAGTCTCTTTTTTTTTTTTTTTTAATTCTCCTTTGGAAAACGTTCTTTTGTTCATGAAGGACATTGCAGGAACGGAGGTTAAACAAAATTAGAGGAGTATTAGGTTTAGCTCGCCTTGTGTAATCTTTAACTAGAGTCTCAATATATAAATCGGAATATCAATCAAAAATGAATTCGAGAAAGCCGAGTGATGTTATTGAGCAAGCAAAAAACAAGCAAACATTGGTGTCATTACAGTATTGTTCTTGAATTTAATCAATATTGAAATAAAATCAAACGTGAACTTATATATTACTCTTGGTGGCTGAGAGCAGATTGTTCCATGTCATATTCTTCCTTAATTGAAATGCTTTAAAAATGACTAATGGCTTTCATTCTCCTGACTTCTTTGCAGTGACGTTATAATGTCTGCTAGCGTCTGGGCAAAATATATTATCCTCTACAATGCGGCGCATTTGTCACCTAATTGGCTGAGTGCCCAGACAAAGAGCACATTTTTAGTTAAAGAGAAAGAAAAGAGGATGTTTGATTAGTTATTTCAGCACAAGCTCCCGTCACATCCACTCATGCACCTGCTGTCGATAGACCTCAGGCCATGAAATTTGCCCTTTGTGAATTAAAGAGCCTGCGTGCTGAAATAGGATTTTATTCTCTGATTTATTTGTCAAAAAAATGACATAGTCGTGCTTTGAGATTCATTGGTGCTTTAAATACCAACAAAGCCGCTTCAGTAAAAACCTGCTCCAATGCAAAATCAGAGAGGTTATTGTCTGGCTTATCTGACCCTGTTCATTCGGGATAAATTGTGCGACAAAGCTGCTCACTTAACTCTGGATTTATCTGACTGCAAGCGCATGTGGTATTTTTTTATTGCATGGCCGTCTGAGAGGAGACCGTGGCACAGACCGAAGAACCACTGGTGGGATTACGCCTCCCGGCTGGGATCCTCCCAGAGGAGCTGGTGAAGGTGGCTGGGGGAGAAGACTGTGCGGGTTTCCCTCCAGAGACTGCTGCCCCTTGAAACCTTGACACGGATAAATGGTTTGAAATTAAACAAAAGATCATCCTTCATATGAATTGTCAGTTTCTTCTGCATATTTCAATATTCTGCTTGACAACAAACAAAATACTATGACTGATGGGTTGGTATAGTTAAAGCCATGATAAGTTACGACATATATGGCTCTAAATCCACTTTTATATACAATTGAATTTCTTGAACTCAGACCATGTGAATGGAGCAGAGTTGTTTGAGGTCTGGTGTTGGAAGCTAACAATATGAAACCAAATTATCAATGCCACTGCATTTTTTTCCAATTTCATCTTTCCCACTTTGATTACACCTCATAAACTCTCCTCAGCCAAACCGCATCAGATCCTCTGAGCCAGAACACACATCTGAGCATCCGATGAATTTTCTGGTTTCAGGGTTTGGCCGTATCTAACTAGTTTGCAAGATTGAATACATATCAGCACTGTCAATTGATGCCAACTTTTCTCTTCTCTTTTCTCTCTCTTTTTCTCTTTTTCTTTAGCTTGAATAAACCATTGTGTATGTTTCATGGCAGCCGCGTACGAGCTGTGTCTGATCGGTTTCATGTCTGTGCCATTCAGCCACTGGAGCTTGTTGAACTCTGCATGAAGCAGCAAAAGTACATCATGGATTAAAAGTGTTCTGGAAGCACAAATACACACACACGCCACAACTCTCCAGGAGTCCTCCTCTGCTAATGACTAGTAAAAGCACTCGCTTTATGGATGACGACCTTTACAACCCCAAAGGTTAAGGCCATTTAGCAGTGGATGTCTGAGGTGTGAGGGAAGACCAAGAGGGTAAAAATGGATGGACTGACACCAGCAGTTCTCATCCCCATTCTCATTTTGTCGTTCTGCAGCTGTGAGGTAAAATGAAAATAAAAAAAAAAATAAAAAATAGTGCAGCATTAGAAGTGCTGACAGATGAAAAGATCAAATGGGAGGCGGAAGGGTTTCGACAACGATGAAGGGGGGATCCAGGGAATTCTACCTTTCCGACATGACTCCACATGAGAGAGGAAGAGGAAGAGAAGTGGAAAGAAGAAGGATCAGGACACAACTTTCCTTTCCTGGTGAGGTGTAGCAAGGAGGGAACAGAGTTGGCCTCTATCTGAAATGGAAAGAGGAAGACTGCTCCCCCATCCATCCATCCAGAGTTTAAAGCCGAGACACAGCAGCAGCTATGTGGCTACTTAGAGAAAAGAGCTGCAGGACGCTCGGTTTCAGATAATCTCCCCAAAGAAATGACAGGAGGCAGTTAGGGTAGAAAAAGTTTGGCTCTGGATAAGAAGAAGTAGGATGGCAGATGTCACGAAATTGCTTGCAAAACAAGGAATTAAAATCCGAAGGACAAAGCAAACAGCAGAGAAACTCTTAGCAATGACGAAAAAAATATGTATATAAAAAGTTACAATCCTGCAATTTTCCCATGAAACAGACTGTGATGGCATGCTTGTGAATCAGGATTCCTAATGCACTCACATCATCCTTCTGCTCCCATCAAATCTCCTCCTTTGCTGTGTTAATCCGCACAGCCCTGCCAAGAAGCCTATATACTCCCAATCCTATATAACCTGACAATCCCCCCCTTAAGAAAGTCAAAACGGTTTAGACGAAGGTTTGTGTTCCTTCACGCAAATGTTTTACTGAAGTACGCATACACACACACACACACACATCAATGCTTTGCCAAGATACCCTACGCCTCTAATCTCCAAACGGCTTCCTTCTGGAAACTAAAGAAGAGTTAAGGGATCAGGCTGTGATTGTAGTTCGTTCTTTCAGATTTGTTTTCTTCCTGCACGCGTGCCGAATTACCTGACAGTAAAAATAGGCGTGATGGCGCCCTGCCTAGCTGAGCCTGTTGTGTCCGGGTGTATGTGTGTTTGTTTTCTCCGTGTCTGTTGTTTTGCAGGTAGCTGGTGGTAGGTGGAGCCTCTAAGTGGGAGCAGTCTCCCAGTGCCTATTTAAGTTCTGGCAGCCAGTCCTCTCGCTGGTTTCCATCCTGACCACACCATGTTTTGTTTGGTTGGCTTCGGCCTGGTTATTAGTTTTATTTTTCCCATCCAAGACACTTCACTGACTACTCGCCACTCATCCATCTGCAGGGATAGTGATATCACTGACCACATACCTCATAATAGTTGTATGCTTTGTTGTTTGTTGCTATGCATATAAATCTTTTTACATTAAAACTGTGGTGTCTCCACTTTTTGCTAAGCCGGTTCATGACATAGGACACAGGATATATTTTTGATCTTTTCATTTCCGGTCTTAAAAAGACAAGAACTAGATTGCCCACCCCCCCCATGCTCATCAATATTCTGCTTTTGTTTTTAAATCTTGTTTTTATTTAATATTCCTTCTTGTTCATTTTTGTGTGTTTTCAGAAGAACAAGCAGAATCAGTTTTTCTTTGAAAAAATGTATGCTGAGCATCTGACCTCCATATGTGTCCCTAAAAGAAAGGCATCTACACACAGCTCTGTGTGATTATGTCACAAATATTCTTTGAAGATAATATGCCATGGCATGAGGTTTCCATCAAAACTGCTCAAAACACCAAACAGAAGATTGTACGTTTGGTCCCTGCTGGTGATCAGCTATATAATGCTGCTGGTGATCAGCTATATAATGCTAACATCCGGAGGTCAACAGGACCAAACAGTTTCTACTCACAGTGACACAGTCTGAGGCACCGAATTCACTAAAGTCAAGAACTGCTTGGATTGAATGCGATGTAAAAGGTGCTTTATGACTTGAAAACACTGGGTGCACAGCGGATACTAAGGCAAACATTAGATCAAATATTTAATATCCAATTTACACTTCCACCAAGCTGATTTAAAGTTCTTCTTTCTTTTTTCACCCATTAAAGCTTGATGAGTCGCATGCAAGTCATATGTGAATATTTAGGAGCCCGTCCAGGACAATATCTACAATGACCACCCATATACATATATTAACCTGAAACCTTTGCCCAGTGCATTCATCTCCCAGCAGTCCAGTTACTGCAGTATCCAGTCTGCCATGACAAAGTAGTGCTGCTCAAAGGGCATATTATAGCCTCCTGTCTTGGAAAGCGAAGCCCTGGCAAAGGGAAACAGCTGTTTAATGTTGGATATAACCAAACTTAGAAATAGCTCCTTTGACTGTACTCTCATTTAAAGTGGCAGTGGTTAGGATTTTAGCCCTGGTAGCTTTAATGTTTCTGAATTAAAAAAGCGAAACAAAACAACAACAAAAAAAACAATGTATGCCGTATTATTTGAATGGTATTAATCATAATTCCTCACGCCAAACTGGAAGCTGTCCTTAGGCCTTTGTAAAATCTAGTTAAAGCACGTACCTTTTTACAATTACTGGGTATTGCAGAGTTTCATTAGATGTAGCTTAAATTCACCCGATGAACACGGCCTTTGTTATTGCTGTCTATAACACAAAGAGCTGAGCTAGAACCATAGGGGGTGAGTATAATATAAAATTAATGTGTCTGGATTTTTTCTCATGATTTCATTGGATATTAACTTGAATGTAAAATGAGCCTAAAAAAGTGTGAAAATGTATTTTTCTGTGTTCATGAGTGTTGATTTTCCCCACTCATGCTCACTGGTATTAGATCACAGGCCTATTACGTAGCTCTGCAAGATACACATGTAAGATTGTGCTATTATTCATAAAAGAAAGAGTAACAATCTAAAACTCGTGTCTGTGTAACAGATGAAACAAGTTCTTTTTCTCCTACAGTCTCCATTTGCTCTATTTGTACATTTTTCTTTTGTGATGAAATAATGAAATCTCGCAGCTGAAGCTGACGGAGAATAACACTTCTTTAGAGGCTTCATTTCAACGTTTTAACTCGGCACATTAACTTCCCTGGTTTGCTGCAGTCTCATTGCATGGACCCGAGCCCTGTTGGCAGCAATCACACTTTAATTCAGTCTTATATATGCTTGCTCAGCCTTTCTGGACAACACGTGAGGAGCAACACACTGAGCTGCAGAGAGCATTACTAATGCAGGACGGAGGAGTTTCTATGATTGATGCTACTGTTTGCTGTTTGAAAACACAGTTCAGGGGTGAAGGTAAATTCACAGTTTACCTCGGGGGGGGGGGGGCTTTTACTGAGGGTGCATTTTTATGAGCGCTAAACTTTATCTGTGCCTGTGGCAGCCTAAAGCTATAGTGGTATTTTAGGTGGACTGTATGTTGTGAAAGTGCTGGCATTGCTCTTTTCTCTGAGAATGAAATTACAAAATCGGTTTTGTGTTCTAACAGAAATCCTTGAATGGCCTGTTGACTTTTGTGGTAAAGGAAAAAGAAAACCCTCCTGAGCTAGCCCCTGTTGAAAATACCGTAAAGGACTGACGTAAGCATGGCTGAGGCTTTCATTCAGCTCTCTCAGGTCTTTAACCAGATATGGAATCTAGATTAATAACCTCACTTTATAATCAGGCCAGGAGTGGCCACCTCTATTTCAGGGGCCTTTAATTAGGTGTCTTCACAGGATACAAAAAGGAGGGGACAGTTCCTCTTATCAGCAGATAAGATGGCTTATCTCTCTTTTGCTGTCCATTTCTCCACTGGCTTTCTCTTTTTGTTTCTCCTTCTCAAAGATATTATTCTCCAAAGGCCTTTCCACTGAAACCTTTTAATAATCCCAAAGCAATTTAAACTCATCTCCAGGTGCAGTTCCTCATTGGCCCCTTAACAATAATAGTATCCCCCTTATTCCCTAAACTTCTACTATTGATTTTAAGGCTAGCATGGGGTCTAGCTTTATAAACCGTCAGTAGAAGAGCTTTACTGTCATCACGTAATAAAGTCCTCATTCATTCGCTATTCAAGTTAACTGTAGTTGATTGTACATTTTTTGGCTTCATATTTCATGACTTTTCCTAATCTGAGGGGGATAACTGATGAAGCATAAAATTATCATGATGACACCTTTTCAATTTGTTGTACACATTTTAGACGTATCTGCTCCTCTGGGGCCAGTTTGACCCCAAGCTGATTGAGATGTGCAAAATGTCCCTCCGTGTGTGTGACCTCACAACCATGCACCTGCAGGTGCTGACTTGATACTATTGAGCTGATACATCACAGCGGGGCAGAGAAAGCAGAATTCCCAAAGATAACTTTGATAATTCTCATGGTGACTGTTGATGAATGCTTGGTTGCATTTCATGGGCAGCGTTCATCCTGACAATATATGCTGAGCAAACCTGCTCGTGCGATGCACAGTCCAGCTATGAGTGGAATATGCAGGTCTACACAGGAAAATCCCCAGAGGAGGCACCTGAAAAAATCAGGGCATCAGTGTTGTGCTTGACGTGGCTGAAGGACGTCATGGACATTACATTACATGTGATCATTTTTTCATATCCTACTGTAAAGTTTAAAGGACTGAGAGGCTGGATACTCCTTTATAACTGTGCGTCAGCTCCTCATCTACAATGGGTCTGAAGTTACAGAGAGAAATAAAGAAGCAGAGGATTGGATTCCACTTTGGCCTGGCTCACATTACAGGATTCTCTGGTTTTACCCCGATTCGATCCTCAGATTATCTTCTAGTGTGAGCGAGTGACGGGTCAATCTTAATGCGCCCACCAAGGGTCGATGGTGCCTAAAGTAAGCTGTTTGGTATGTGCCATTTTATTTTGAAAGACACTCCCGCCTCTGGCGTTGTTGTATGTTTTAAACTGAAGCCGACAGAAATGTGTATATATTGCCAATTTTGTCGTCCTTATCTTAAGTGCAACTACGGGCAAGATAGGTTAGGTTACATATGGGGCTATCTGTGAATTTATGGAGGGAAACGAGGACTGGACAGAGTATGAGGAAAGGTTGGAACAATATTTCCCAGCTAATGGAATTACTGGGGAGGCTAAAAAGTGCTCTATTCTCCTGAGTGCCTGTGGAGCAAAGAGCAAAAACTGATCAGGAACTTGGCTGCATCGCGGAAGTGTTTCTCCAGGGTTTGCACATCTAAATATCTATTAATTCTCCTGGACCACCACTGTCTCAAAAGCCCACACATGAATATTCATTGGGTGCTTCTCAGAAAATTCTGATGTGTTATCTTTTGACAGGTTTTATAATGTTGATGTTAACTATTTCACATTCATCCTCCAACATTCCTGCCATGATGGATTGGTTGTTTTTTACCACAGTAGCTGTAGCACTGCCTGAGGGCCTCAATCTTGCAACTTCCCTTCGGAGGAGAGAGGGTGTGGAAAGTACATATTATGTATGTTAAACATTACAGAGTGCATAATACAATTATGTACAGCATGATGATGACAAATTCTTGGAGAGGCAAGTTATTCATTTGCTTTTTGCTTTAGCTGTCGGTCAAGTTTTTTACTGTGTAGACAGGGTTGCATACCGCTGCAACCTGGAAATGGGTAAGTGGTTGAAAGAAACGGTTACATTTTCCCCTTTTCCGGGAAACAAATTGAATCATTAAGAAGGTTTCCATTTTTCACTGAGCAATAATCCTAACAGTCGATGAGACATACTTTAGACAGCTTCCCAGAATATGTGTGTATATATGTCTGTGGTTACCAGAAAAAAATATGGAGCAAACGTAAAGGGTTAGGGCAGCACAGCAGCGTAGTGGTTATTGCTGTTGCCCCACAATAAAAAGGTTGTGGCTTCGGTTCCCGGCCGGGGGCCTTTCTGTGTGAAGTTAGCATGTTCTCCTCTTGCCTGCGTGGGTTTCCTCCCACCGTCCAAAGACATCATGTTTGGGTTAACTGGTGACTCTAAACTGTCTGTAGGTCTGAGTGTGAGTGTGAACGGTTGTTGGTCTCTGTCTGTCTCTGTGTGTTGGCCCTGTGATGGACTGGTGACCTGTCCAGGCTGACCGTGCCCTCACCCAGTGTGAGCTGGGATTGACTCCAGCAGCCCCGTGACGCGGATATGGATAAAGCAGATGAAGATGACTGAGTGAGTGAGTGACTGGAAACAACTTTAAGGAACAACTTGTAATTTTTATATTTTAAACAGGAAGTAACAAAAAAAAAAAAAAAAACCTGTAGATTGTACAGTCCTTTACCACTTATTTAGCAAGACCAAACTGCATTTAAACTTATTTTTTCAATAAAAAATTTGTATGCATGCTTTGCTTACTGTATATTGAATGTGAATGTTTATTTTATATTGAATTGATTAGATTTTTTTTTTTTTTTTTTTAAAGATGCATATGTGTTCACACGTCTAAAAGAATGTGGACACATGTGACCAAGACTATCTTTCAACATGATCTGAGGTGTTTGGATCAGCTCAACCCAGACAGATGTTCATGCCAGGTTTGATCACAGGAAGACATTGCAGAACTGACTTTCTGAGAGCTGCTATTTCACATTAACTATTCATTGTTTATTGTTTATTGCCGTCCCTATCAATTGTCTGAATGATCCGGTTGAACACTGCACTACATTTGGATTAATAAGTGCTAGTCCTGGAGAACTGACAAAACCGCAAGACATAGATGTGTTGACAACAAAGGACAGGAAATTCTCACATTCAGGATATTTAAGTTTTGATTTGCTGAACGAAAACACAGTTTGGAGAGTGAGAGGGCTGAAGTGGAAGGGCTGATATCTGAATTCACAAGCATAGTAGATTATTAATGCCTTTGCCAAGTTCCCAGCGGACAGTGAAAAAAGGACACTCTCCTGATTGGGTGGCAGCTGTAGCTGATAGAGAGTAGAAGAGATGAATAGATATCACACAGAGAAAGGCCATCTTTAGTTAAATGCAGGGTAAAAGAGTCTGTTTCCCACAGAAGTGACTCTAAAGTGCCACATAAAGGGAGGGTTAATAACCAGAGCACCAGGGAGAAAAAAAGATGAATAAAGCAAGTTAAAATTTCCTGTGTGGTGACTATGATGTCAAACTGTGACATGTCAGTAACTAACACATGATAACTTAATTTATGACATTGGAAAATGTCCCCGCCTGAAAAAAACACCACCACCAATAACAAAAAAAAAATAAATGTGAATTTAGTGGCTCCACACAATAACAAATTGGCCTGCAAATAATGTGCTGTCGTATTATAAGGAGACTGACAGAAAGGGAAGTGATGCTGCACACATTCTGGATGACAATGCTGCTCTCCTCTTATGGGGTCCCTGGGGTGCCCAGACACGAGGTAGTTCAACCCTGTTTGGGCTGTTTATTGCCTCGGTCCAGTCACATCCTGGAGTTGGTTGTAGTGTCTGTACTGAGCCTGGGCTTTGTATCGCTCTCCAAAGATCATTCTGTACAAGAGACTTTACATCAGCTGCAGTAACTCATCTCAAGTCTAGTTGTAACTACATGCGATCTTACTACAGCGTTTACAAGACAAACTTTGTATCAATGGCTGTTGCCAACTGTATTACTATATATAAAACTGTAACAAAAACGGTTAATAAGAGCATTGAGTTTCTAAATGACCCATATGAAGCAGAAAGAAGTGGTCAGTAACTACAGCAGTAACTGTTCTGTTTCTTTTCTTTTTCTTTTAATCTCATCTTTTTCTTTAAACTGGAAATACTAGAAACAGGAAAGTCAAGGTGGCATGACCACTATAAGGAGAAAGGAGATGCACAAGTGTGAATGTTTGTATTTCACACACACAGCCCTTTTTTGTTTCACTTATTCAGTTTAATAAGAAGAAATTATGAAATATGTGAATTAACTCTGCTTGTAGCTATCGTGTACGAACGCTGGAGTGTCAAATATTTGAACATCATTTACATATTACTTTAGTATATTCAGATTTAATAAAATCATTCTTTGATTTTCAGACTCTACCAATGTCACCCCTCAAACAAACCTCTCATTCCAGTACCAGCAGCAGACGAGATGGTGGTCAGCAGATGCTGAAACAGAAGCCAAAGCTGGAGAAACCAGAAATGAACAAGCCTAACTCTGGTATCTTTGACATAAGTTCCAATAATAATGTTGCAATATAGTCATTTGATAAAGACTGCTGTTAATTCTTTAATGGAACAACTCGGTGCATTGCTGTTTGACCAACTCTCAATCAGCTCCTCACCACTGAAGCATTCAGGGGATTGCTTCTGTCCCTGAAAACAAAAGGTCTACAAATAAGGCACACCTTGGTCTTAACAAGATTTCTGGATGTATGACTGAGCTTGGCCTCAATGGTGCTTCTGCTGTAACTATTGGGCTGAATGAAAAGTTATGACCAACATAGCTCAAGATTATGTTAACTGCTCCTACTGAAGACATCGGCCTCCACATGGACCTCCATAATTATTTTCACACACAACTACTGGAACAAACAAGACACAATAAAGGCTTCACTTCCTCGGCTTTAGTGGTGCTGGTTGTCAGGTTTGATTACCTTTCCACAAAGGAAAGAGAGGTATTTCACTCTTTTTCCAATCTAGGCAATGCTGCTGCTTTTACCTATATGTTTACAGTGAAACATAAAGATGGTATTGATCTGAGCAATTTATTTAATTAAAGTACAGTGTGCAACATTAGGGCCGCGCAGGGGAATCGTGGTTAATGCTGTCACAGGAAAGTTGTGGGTTTGGTTCCCGGCCTGGAGTCTTTCTGTGCGGAGTATGCGTGTTCTCCCTTTGCTTACATTCTTCCGAGTACTCTGGTTTCCTCCCACCATCCAAAGACATCATGTTTGGGTTAACTGGTGACTCTACATTGTCTGTAGGTCTGAGTGTGAGTGGTTGTTGGTCTCTGTCTGTCTCTGTGTGTTGGCCCTGTGCTGGACTGGTGACCTTTCCAGGGTGACCCCACCCTCAACCAACGTGAGCTGGGATTAGCACCAGCACCCCAAGTAGAAGATAAAGGAATGAATGCATTGTGTATTTTTGTAACCTGTGAAGAAACTTCTGTTGCTTTCTTGTATGAAATTATTATACAAATAAAGTTTGATTTGATTTGAAGAAAGTTCAGTTTCAGATTCTGAAAATTTCCAGCCTGCATGGACATTGTTGACATGAATTCAACAGCAGCTGTCTGTAACGTCATACAAAACCTTATTTGTTGTAAATGGATTGTGACTCTTACAAACACCACTATGATTCTTTAAAAACCTGAAAAAATGGCACATGAAGTTGGCATTATGAAGCTAGGAGCTCTCTCCCAGTGAGAGATAATTTTCATTGTATTGATAATGCACATTGTTCCTCAGTTCACTAGTCTGTTCCCAGGGAAGATTAGTTGGACCAAACGTTGACTTGACCAAGATTCAACCTGTTCCCATGAACATAAAGCCTAAATTCTCACCAGCAAGTTCTCATTTAATGGCAAAGAGTTTATTTGGTTGTGAAAAAGGCAGCTGAGAGAATCAAGAAGCTCTGCAAAATATGACGCCACAATTTCATATTTTGGCACAACAAGTAGAGAACTGACAGAGTTCTCTGAGGTCCCATTTTAGATTTGCCATCGTTTTAGGGAACCGTGATTATTGTCCCATTGGAAACCCACAGACAAATTAGAGCCAAACCCAGATTTATTTGAAATCATAATAAAACAAGGTTTGAGTTTAGCAATGCAACATGTGTATTTATTAATATTGATGTATACTGATCAACAGCAGATAATAAGATCATTTACAGATTCATAATAAAGTTGAATTTGATATTTTCCAGTTAAATGGGGTTTTCCTGTTGATGTTAGAAGGGATGGTAAGTCATTTGGGGAAAATGGCTCTCACCCTGCTGGCAGCAGAGAAGGGTGCCAGTGTTAGATTTAAAAGCTGTGGAATTAGCAAAGTCAAATGTGAGCAAATGTGAGCTGATCATTTTAATATACAATAAAATAAACTGTATTGTGACAAAGTAAGGTGTCCCGGTGAGTATGTGGAATTTTGAGCTGGTAGGAAACTGGCGACGGCCTGTTTCTCACATTTCTTTTTCCAACCTGCTACATTCAAGGTCCTTCTTACTGCCGCTGATGGGCTCGCATGGGCTGCATCCTTACCTCATCTGGTTCACCCCCCAGTGTCCATTAGACACATTGCTCTCAGGTGCATTACATTCAAAATTTGTCTGTCCAAGGCAGGAAGTGTTCCATCAAAATAAAAGCAAAGAAGAAAAGTGTGTGAAAATATGAAATGAAACACAGCAGAACATAAAATCAATAAAAAGACTCCACACATAAAATACAGCTGCCTTATGACAACAATGCCACATGAGTAGACTGTTTCAAAACATGTGGTTCCACTAAATGCTATAATAGCAGCGAATTCATATCATAACATTTGAATTTTATCACAAAGCCCCGAGGTACATGGTAATCACTGTGCTTGCAGACAGACAGAAAAAATCCATTCAACATAATATTCTAACTCATTTACTCACTTGCTACCTCTAGGGTCCGCATGAATTTACCCATCCATACAGTTTGGTTGGAATGGAGGAAAGATCCCAGTCATGTGGCCATCATGACAGCCATGATTTTCAAATCTTAACTCTCCAGAATATAAATAAAATGTGTTTTTGATATCTTTCGACTTTAACTTCCTATCTCACCTAAACACAGTTTAACTCCTGTTTGGTGTATTTTTTTTATTCCAGCACAACCTCACATGTTTGAATTTACAGTTCTGGAAAAGTTTTTACAGTATTTACAAAACAATTAGGCATCACAATGAAATGATTCACAATTTATTATTATTTCAAAATTCACTATTGATGTTGATGTGTCTCTTTTGCCACACACAAAAAAATCCCCTCTTCCTCAGCAACCAAATGCTGCTCATTGCCAAATAATTTTTGGATTTTTTTGAAGTGGTGCATTTTTCCACCAATAGGAATGGGGGTGTCATCTTTCATCCTGTGTGTTAGCAATTTACTTAGTATAGCCCTAATTATCATTTACTGCGGCACCAAACATGACAATATTCAGGAAAAAGCATGGCATAAATGATTTCTCTTAAGTCTGGTTTTACTTGACCTATCAATACAATTGGTATATAGTTTGAAGTCTGCTCTTCCGACAAACGTTCAAACAGAGACTCAACAAGGCTCCCTCTTGCACTTAGATCATCTTAAATAAGTCTTGCGATTTTGGACGAATACTTGGTTTTGATGAAACCAAAAATACTTGTTTTTGACAGGAGTTTCTCTGCGCTGTCCTAGTGACCACAGTGTCCTTTGCACTGCTTCCTCCTGGGGGTTAACATCAAACATGACTCAGCACTGAGAGAACACAAGGCAGTGTTGTTGTAAGGATGCAAAATCCACAAAAAGACATCTAGCACAGTCACATGAAGGAGGGAAAGAGGGACACAAGGAGAGAGGGAGGTTTCACCCTTGACCAACACATGACACGAGATCGGAGGGAAAAGAGGGATTGGTGGCGAGGCATTGCCCCCAGCCAGTGCAAGAGAGAAAGCAGAAGTGGCACACAGAAAAAATGTCACCCCCAAGCCAAAGGGAGCGGGGAGAGGTGTCAAAGAAAGGAAATAAAACAAAAAGGCAGAGGGGAAGTTACCCACAGCTTGAGGGGAAGTGGGGCTTTTTAAGAAACCAGTGGAGGGTCAAAATGACTTCATCAATCACAGCAGACACCTCAGTGAGAGACATGGGAGGATACTTGTGGTGCTACAGTCCAGTGTTCTGCTACTTTAAGGTACTTTAAGGCGTCTGTGCGAAGATTCAACTAGTGTTACGCAGCAGGGCCTCTGGTCAAAGTCGCTGGTGTTCAGGTTCATGCAGGGAAATAGGCAGATATTTACCTGAGAGGCTGCTGGAGATTTGTCCAAATGAAGTAAAATGTTGGCCAGGCAGGTTAGGGTTAGGGTTAACCCTCAACTTTGTGCTGAGGTTCATGGAATGGTTTGGACTGAAATTAGATTCACCTGTGGTGGAGTCAGAACTGCTCTCTCCTTTCATACATTTCTGACTTCATACAAACTTATTCTCACGGTTATTTAAAGACTACAGATTAATTTTTAGATCACATGTGGAGTCAAACCTTTTCTCGTCAGAAGGTGGGCATTGACTGGTCAAGCTGACTGAGTCGGATGGACATCGGCTTTATGATGTTTTCAGCTGTGCGAAGCATGAGAGAAAGATATTGCTGCTTTACTTCTCAGTGTTTATAGACTGATTCTCCTCCTCCATCTTTCCTTGTTATTGTCACAGACAATCAGAGTGTCTCATTCTGAGGCCTAGTTGTCTCTGGGATGATGGACGGACAATGAGATCTTTAGGGCATGAGAGTAAAAACTTGTGTGTTGTTGTTTTCAATACTTTTTGAAGTTACAGGCTACTTACTGTCATTGTTTTCATGACATTTGATAGTTTATATGTGATTGTATAAACGGTAGCTCAAATCAAGCGACCTGGTTCATAGGGGTTATATAATGAGCACAATCAACAGCTATGAGGTAGAATTACTACGCACAGAAATGTATTACTCCACCAGTGACAACTTACGTAGTGACATACAAAGAAAACCAAACTAAACTGATCCTAAAGACCCCATGACCATCAGCACTGTGTCTGACCACTACCTCTGATATCTGCTGTTTATCAAACATTTCACTGACAAGTCAGTCAAAGTCCCTGACAGACTGTCCCAATACAAAACACAAGATTCATGGACTCACACTCATCATGGTGGGTGAATCAGATTCCTTTGAAAATGTTTTTAATACAGTGTTTTTCAATGTTTCAACATGAGATATTGTTTGGTGTGCCGTGGGAAATTATCCAATTTCACCTAATTGATCTAAAAAATATATTTTTTTAAAACAAATGAATTACTATCCGCAAACGATGTGCTGTTGTCTAGTGTCTGTGCTGTCTAGTGATCGGCAGCGCAACCGTGTAATACTCTTCTATATTATTAGGTGGCAGCAGGTAGCTAATTGCTTTGTACTTTGCGACAAGAGAATTAGTGATGCATGGATGGCAGTGACAGTGGCATTGTGGCTAGCGAGACTATACAGCAGGGGCGTTGCTCGGCCTGCAGCTTTTGTGTATAAGATGTGTGTAAGCTAGCTACTTTAGCTGGACTCTCTCCCAATATATAATTATTAATATAATAATTTCCATTAACATCTGGCGCAGTGCACAAGCAAAAACAACTTAATTTACCTCTCTTCATCTAATACAATAGCAGTGCTTGCATTTAAATTTTGTGCGCTAGTGGTGGCCAGTTCCATTCAGTGATTATGCAGCCTCTCTACTGTTTGAAGTGATTTTGCTGAAGCCCTATGACACTGTCACAGGAGCTGTCCACTACTCCTAGATGCGTCAGTCATAGCGCAGGGGTACGGACATTATTCTGTGATGAAAAAAAGACTCATTCATGAAATATCATTGAGAATTTTACAGGGGGGGCACAACGCATGTTTACCGAGGCACATGCACCGGCGACACTTGCAACACGCATGCTATAAGGTGACAGTGATGGAGAAGATGCTAACTCTGAACTGGACCCTGGCCAAATTTGGACCCAGATGAAGGCCCAAGTATGAGGTCAAAAGAAAGCAAAGTCGGTTAGCTCAAGCAAAGTCTCTGGCACAAGGCAATACAGCGAAAGCTACCTTTCATTTGGATATACTTTCACCGGGGATGCAATGAAACCGACTCTGTTGTGCTTGGTGTGTGGTGAAAAGCTATCCAAGTGAAAAATAAAGGCTATATTTAATTTTCACATAAAATACTTTTTCTTTGTGTTTATTTGATTCCTATTCAAACACTTTGATGAGAACGACTTTATATTGTAAATATAGGCTGCAGAGTTTCATTTTACTAACATTTTCTGGTGGTGGCTCGTGATTTTTTCAATGAAAAATTTTTGGGCTCAAAAAAGGTTGAAAAGGACTGCTTTAATACATTTTAGTAAGAATTCAGCAGTCAGTTAGCTGATTCCATCAACCCTTACAAACCGGACAAACGAGAAACCTTTTGGGTCAGGAGCGGGTCTGTTTTGACCCACCCCAAGAGTTCCCTCATATTAAGTGTCTATGTCAAACGTTGAACCACAGATCTATTTAGAATGATTAAATAGCCTATCTGGCATTAATAAATGCCGGATTAGTCTTTAAAATACCTTCCAGAGTGCAGGCAGAGTGCGTTTTTTAGATTTAGTTTTTGGAGCCAAACATCTGTTACACAATATTATGTCTTCTTTTACATAAGAAATTAAAGCATAACAGCCATCGTGACTTAAATATGTTTGATTGATAATGGAAATTGATTGAATGTTCTGGAACAGATGGAATTCACACAATATTTATAACCATTGCAACCATTAAAAGCTGCCCTCACTGCTATATAATCAAATTCAATATTAATTAACAGTAAACACAACATAAAAAAAAGTAAAAAGTGAGTAAATAACACCTCTTCTGTTGATTCTCTCTTCTTTTGCCTGTGAAATAGGCCATCAGTTCTCTAAATGACTTCATGGCTGTAATTAATGCTTTGAGAGCCACATTACGTAGGAAAAGTCTATTTTGTCCTGTATCGTTTAATGTTAAAATAAAGGGCAACCAAACTTTCCTTTTCACGCCTTTGATTCAGTAGCAGTTCATTAGCAGTGTGATTCACAAGCAGATCTCCGCCCTGCTCTGACTGCCTTTGGGACAAGGTCGCTGTGAGTCTGAGTGCTGTGAGTGCTTTGGGACCAAGGTCACAGCAGCACCTGCTGCTGCTGCCCGGTGAGAACTGAGAACCTTGTTGCTCACTCTTTTTTTCTGTATTTTGTAGCAACACAGAGGCCCTTTTTAAATATATTCTTTACATATATATATATATATATATATATATATATTCTTTACAAGAATAATCGGCCCGTTTTGTGGTAGAAGATATTAATACCAACAAAGTTGAACCACCACCTTATCAAGGTGAAGGTGTCCATTACCTGAATGTACCTAGGAGCTATGCTGTTGGGGGCTTAAAGCCCACGTGATGCGTCAGAACAAGAATGGTTCCAAAAACCCTGACTGTGAAGGAAGAACCAAGGACTTTTATGTCACCTAGATTGGCTCTACCAAGGACCATCCCTGGAGCCAGGCCTGGGGTTGGGGCTTGCAGTCATGCGCCTGGTGGCTGGCTCTTTACCTATGGGACCCAGTCGGGGTCAGTCTGAAGGAGCAACCTGGGCCCACTTTACCGTATGCACTGACTGCAGGAAGGAGGGGCATGTGTAATGGGGATTGGTTGGTAATCATGGGCAGGGACATTCCTGAAGATGGATACATGGAAAATTTGATGATTTAATTGTACTGCTTTTACATCTAAAATCTTACATGATGTCATAGGAGACTATGAGACTCATTTTTCAGAGGTTTGTAGGTACAGACATCCGCTGTGGGCCTTCTTGGCAGCGTTTTAGTAACTTTTATATTGTTCATGTCTATATTGGAACTGTATCGAGCCAACCAAAAAGATATATCATGAAATTTGGGCCATCATGCAGCCCTAGTTGAAAATATAGCATTCCACTTAGGCTTTTTCAATATATTTAACATTTTTCCAACTGGCTTTAACTACGTGATTTGTATGGTTAATATTTGTTGGCTGCCATTTCTCTTCCAGGGCTACTGTACATTTTTCTACGTACTCCTAAAAGTTTGAGATTAAAGTATATGATTGAAATGTCAATTAACTTGCATTAAGACATTTTTTGGAAGACAGTTTCTCTGTTATTTTATTATTACATTGCTTGCATTATTTAATTCATTCATTCATCTTCTACATCTTACGCATGTCTTTGGACGGTAGGAGGAAACCGGAGTACCCATGCAATCACGGGAAGAAGTTGCACACTCCACACAGAAAGGCCCAAGGCTGGGAACTGAACCCGCAACTTCTTGCTATAAGTCAACAACTCTAACAACTTTTCCACTGTGCTGCTAAAAGTGAAAGTAGCACTGTGAAATAAGATTATAAACATACCAAGTGAAAAACAAACAAACAAAAAAATAAATAAAACAATAGTTCTTTCGCTTGTGGCCCTTGAAGCTCTTATTTTTCCTGAAAATCAGTATTTTTCAACGTCATTAATAGACACACTTTAACTTTGTGCATTTTGAGAATAATGGAGCTGTATGGCATACATCATGGTAACATAGCTGCTGTGGCATTTGTAAGGCAAGAAGTTAGAAAAATTACAGTGAAACAGAAAAGAAAATTTCCCCTAATACTGGATGGTGGAATAAGCACTTAAAAAGAGCTTACTTTCATCTCTACAGAATACCATTATTACCATCAGATTGGACTGGAACTCCTCCACTAAACTCTAGAATCTTTAATTTTGTACTGAAAATGTCCTTTTTCATTTTTAAATCACCTGATATTCATCCATTTTATTTAAAATACTACAATTACCAAAACTAAACTGGCTTATTAGAACAAATCTCCCAACAGGATTGTTGATCTCAGTGCTGCACATGATATTATTGATCATAATATTTTGTTACAGCGACTGGAACATGAAATTGGCATTAATGGAACTGCACTGAACTGAACTGATGGTTCAAATTCTATTTATCAGACAGACATCAGTTTGTTCATGTTAAGAATAGCGCCTCCTCACGCAGCCGATTATGGAGTCCCACAGGGCTTGGTTCTTGGGCCAATCCTCTTCAATTTATATCTACTTCTTTCAGGCAACATTATCAGGAAACACAGCATCAATTTTCATTGTTATACAGATGACACTCAGCTGTGTTTATCAAGGAAGCCAGTCAGACTGCAGACATGTCTTGAAGACATAAAAGTCTGGGTGGCCCATCATTTTTTTACTTCTTAATTCTGAAAAAAATGTTATTGTACTTGGCCCTAAGCACCTTAGAGAAACCCTATCTAATCATCTCATCAGTTTGGACGGCATTACTTTGGCTTCCAGCTCCACTGTAAGAAACCTTGGAGTAACTTTTGACCAGGACATGTCCTTTGTCCCTCACATAAAACAAGTTAGTCGGTGTCAGGTTTTGAGTTAATTCTGGTGTTTAGTGTTCTGTCCACGTAACTTCCTGTTTTATTTTGTAGTCCTGGTTCCTTTGTGTTCCCCGTTATGTTACTTCCTGGTTGTGCCCCACGTTGATTGCCTTCCCTGCCCTAATGTGGATCAACTGCGTCTTGTTTAGCACTGTGTATTTAAGTCCTGTTTTCATCCTACTCCTTGTCAGATCATTGTCATTTTGTCGTTTGCCTTGTCCAAGCCCTGTCCATGCCCTGTCGTTTTGTTCCTGCCTTGTTCGTTATTAAAGTGTTTTCTTCATCACCTATCTGGTTTTGCGGCTCCTGCATTTGGGTCCTCACTGCAACGCACTTGCACTGCGTTTTCCCGTCGTGACAGTCGGGCAGCTTTCTTCCACCTGAGAAGCATTAGGAAAATCTGAAATATCCTCTCTCAGGATGATGCAGAAAAACTAGTCCATGCATTCGTAACTTCTAGGCTGGACTACTATAACTCATTACTATCTGGATGTCCAAACAAATCTCTGAAAGGCCTTCGGTTGACTCAGAACGCTGCTGCACAATCACATCTCTCCTTTGTAAGCTGCTCTTAATTGGCTGCCAGTAAAATACAGAGTAGAATTTAAAATCCTTCTGTTAACATATAAAGCTTTTAATGGCCAAGTTCCATCATATCTCAGAGAGCTCATAGTTCCTTACTGTCCTAGCAGGCCACTCCGCTCTCTAGATGGAGGTTTACTTGAGGTTGCTAGAGTCTCCAAGTAAATCTGGAGGCAGATCGTTCAGTTATCAGGCTCCTCTTCTATGGAACCAACTTCCAGTATCGGTCCAGAGGGCGGACTCTTTAGTAACTTTCAAGACCAGGCTTAAAACTTTCCTGTATGACAGAGCTTATAGTTAAAAAGTTAAAGTCCTCTACTCTTTAGCTATACTGCTGTAGGCCTAGGCTGCAGGGGGAAGGACTGATCTCTCCCCCCTCCTCACACGTGCTGACATACCAATAAACGGTATGTCTCCTACATCCCTGTTTCTCCCAGTTCTAAGCATCTACTAACCATGTTCTCCCAAAGTCTCTGTTTCTCCAGCTCCTCTCCTCTCTCTCCCTGTCTTCAGCCTGCAGGTGGTGCATCATTGCTACCCCATGTTCCTGCAACGTCTGCTCCTCCCTTATCTTCATGAGCTCCATACGGCATCATTTCTATGAACGTCATGCAGCATCATGTTCCTGCCTACGCCTGTTTTGAATATCCCCTGCTCCAGCTCTCATTCTGTCCCCTCATTAGACAGCTATTACTTGTATAGTATTCACACTTAACGAGCATCATTTTGGGCATGATTTTCAATCAACCCAAACTCTTTCATATTTGACTGGTCTAATGTTCACAGTCCCAGAAAATGATCTCAGTTTGATTTCTTTACATTTTTCAAAATGAACTGTTCTGTGGTTTCCTTTCTTTCCATCCATCCCCAAGCCCCAGATATCAGCCACTTTTGAAACAGAATGAATTACTGTGCACTTCAATGGAGTCACAGAAAGGTAAGGTTCCAGCAGTGGTGACCTGCTGGGGGGTGCACAAATTGGACTCAGGGGGTCGGGGGGGGCACTTTAAGACACAAGAAGGGCCTGGCAGATGTCCAAAGTTGGTGCTGCCATTTCTCCGCATGCCTCCATGGGCGCACACTAGCCCATAACAAACACACTGGTCGCATGAGTGAGTTCATGCAGATTTAACTCAGGGGTTTTACAGCTTTGTTGCCCTGTATGCTGCTGCTGTACATCGCTGACTACCCCCTTTTGCCTCTATCCGCCCCATCCAAGTTGTTTCAGTGAAAATGTAAAGGTCCACCCCTGGGGAATAAATTAGCTGAAAATATAATATGTTGGCCTTCATTAAAATCACAAGCAATCTGTGTTTTGAACAACAGGGAAAAGTCGCTTCAACTTGGCTTCACACCTGACTGACTTGCCTCTGCCTTAAACTCAAATTCAGTCGTTCTCCATAGACGCATATCTCTGTGTCCCTCTGGGTCATGATCAAGGCAAGCGGCTACCCAGCATCACACCGTAACAGAGCTAATCACAAGCTGCCAAACAAGCCCTGGTTCTCAGTGCCAATCAGCCTGACACCAGAACAGAGAGAAGGAGTGGGAGAGAAATCAGTGATGCTGCAGCCGGCAGTACAGAAACAATTCAAACAAGATCGACAGCAACTTGTTTTCAGAACTCCGTGGTGTGACTGCACCTTAATGGGCTCAAGCTTTTAGATTACAAAGAAACATTAAAACACTAAACCACAAAGTAAAGACAGTTTATGTTCTTAAAGGTCCCATATTGTGTGAAGGTAGCTGTCCATGTAGTCTTTGATTATAAATCACTTTATTAATACTGTGAAAGTATCAAAGGCCTCGGTTCAGAGAGACCTTTGATATTCGTAGACTGTAGAGAGACTTAGACAAAAAACCAGATGTCCAGACTGCTGGAACTTTATGATGTCACACCAAGCAATCGTTGTCCTCAACACCCAATCCCCGGCCATCTGAACCTTTGCAGCATCTGCTTTCTCTCAGTGTTTGCTGAAAATGTTATTTTTTATTTTTTTTAATTTTTAATTTTATTGGATCATTCGGAAAACGTCCAATTAGAAAATAGTCAGAGATCCATTCTTCTTAATAATTCATAAAGTATAAATTATAATATAAAAAAAAGAAATATGCTTGTTTATTTTTTTTTATATTTTGTTAAAGGGTGAAATAAAGACTTTGTATTCATATTTGAATTTTTGGCCCATTATATCTTGGGTCAGGCATTATGGGGTTAATTTACATCCACATGAGGAAAACTGAAAAACTGTCATGGCTCCAGGACACGTCTCCAAAGCACCCATTTTAGTAGAGGTTGTTCAGATTGTTTTCAAACTCTTTAGGCTATTTAGACAAATGATTCATTAAAAGAAATAATTGGCAATTACAAAAGACAACAAAAAGGTTCAAAATAGCATAATTTCAAAGTGGTGTGAAAAAGCTCCTTTTTGCTACAAGAACAAAGCCTCAGCATGAATCGTAAAAACAACAGCATCTCGGGCGGTTGGTGATTTAATGTACATCTGTGGTTTCGGTTGTTGCAGGACTGCTCATGTATTGTCCATTAATTCAGTAATGCAGAGTTGGAAAAAAGAAAAAGAAAAAAAAAATATATATACAGCATGTATAGATCATCAAGGGCACAGAACATTACTAACTGTAAGAACAATCTCTGACATAATTTTGGATGGATGGCGTAAAAAGTGAACTCTGTGTGGTACTGTCAGTTCTTATACTGACATCCTCCCGTATTGGGTCTTTGATGGATTACCGCTATTAAATTAATCAGAATCAGACACATAAAATCTTTAATAAGCCCCGAAGGAAAAAAATAGAGAATGAGAAGGTTGGCCATTGTTTCATTCAATAGTGCATCACATTACTCCACGAGCGTCTCCTGCAACAACTGAAAACCACAGATGTACATTAAATCACCAACCGCCCGAGATGCTGTTGTTGTAATTCTCATTGCTCAACAGCAACCTGATCAAAGAGCTCATTTACCAAAGAGTCATCTTCTGAAATTACTTGGTGCTTCTGGGGCATTTGTTCAAGCAGGCAGAAGGGAGTCGTATGTTTTGATCCCTGTTGCGATGAGACCTAATAATGGACTTAATAATCAGCTCTCACCAAGCATTAATGCCTAATGAGACCAAAGAGGTTCAGGAAGGCAAGGAGCATTGTTGTTGGTGTTTGCACAGCCCTTCACACCCCCCCACCCCCCCGACTTAGCCTTATTCTGTCAGTGCATTATCTTGATGATTAGCCCATAAACATATGAAACACTGTCCAGCTGAATCAGAGATAATCAGAGAATTTTGTGAGGGAGATTTGTCCTGTGTCCTTATTTGTGACTAACTCAGGGTCAGAGGTCACTGCGAGGCCCAGATCTAATGCAACAGATACTGCACTACAGGACACTAACTTACAGGACACGGGTAGCTCCTTAAGACATCATATCAATGGAGCTAGGATTGATAAATGCAATGGACAACATCTGTGTTCTCAGAATCAACACCTGGTTGGATATAATGATGATATCATGATTCCTTGTTTTTGTTGAAACAATAGTGTATTCACACATCCTCTCTTCCTTTTTGGGATCATCTCTTGGGTCATCTCTTCAGTCTATAAAACTGTCCTCAGGGGTTGCTACTTCAGAAATGGGGTGACATCATCCACCGACACTGAACTGGTGAATCTTCAATTCTCTCGAGCTCGAGCATCAATAAATAATCCTCAGCATAAAACATCCCGGACTCCATCGCTCTTTCTACACCACTGTTGATAAGAAATTCCATAAAAATCTTCAAAAATCTTACACAGTAAGATCTACTGTGCAGTTACTGCATCCTGGCAAAAAAGGATATAGGTCAGAATCCCAGATGGGACTAGACCAAATATTAGGTAACCTTAAAGTGTATCATCTATTTCTGGGTGGAGGTGTCTTTAAAAGGCCAGCCCAGAGAGATTAAACTGTGACATTTGTTTTCAGCTTGGTTGGCATGGGACCTTATTATGACTTTCATTGTGGACTCATTGTCAAATTATCCGCAGGTGCCCTGAAGCTGGTCCTTATAAACAGCTATAACACCTTGAATTATTATTTTATCCTACTACTCCCATGTGAATGTAGGCCTACCATGAATAATAAAAGTTTAGACATTTGGGTGTCCTCAACATGGTTGTTCATTACTGACCCCGTCAATGTGCAAAAGTCATGTAATGGCTGTTTTCCAAGCATTAACATATGAAACACTTAAAAATTGTCTCAACATGACAAATAGATAATTTTGAGTAAATATTAGTAATATCCATAGTAATTATTTTTTAAGATTTGTTCAACTTCATAAAACATGAGGCAAGTAATAAAATAAATCTGTTCTAATTAAAATAGAAATGTATTCAGGAAATTCGACAAGATCAGCTTACTAATCAGATCACACAGGGAATCTTGTGAAATTTAGTTTGCATCAGGAATGAGTTTTCAGCCTCTGTGTGTACAGTGAGTGTATTGTACACACAGACTGAAAGATGCTGCTGGGATAACACGGTATTCTGCATACCAAGTACCAGCACCTTAAATGACACGAGTCTCTCACCACAGATGCTCGTGTATGTTTTTTGTTCTTTTCTGTTCATATTGTCGACCTGCACCGTCTGCCAAAGTTGTCCCTCACATGTGGCTTTGGAGAATTCAAAACGAGTCATTAGTGAGCTATTAATGCCCGTCCATCATTGTGAGGACTCGCAGGAAAAGCTTTCTCCTTTCCTTTTTTAATGGTGTCAGGACCTACAGAAAGAATCAAGTGTCGCTCCATGGGACATAAATTCCTCTTGGCATTTCCAGAAATGTTAGCACAGTTTTTTGCTTTAAGACAGAACCTTGTAATTGGCCATTTACACATTGAGTCGTCGAATTCGGTGGAAGAAATAGTCTGCATGATTTTTATTTTTTTTTTAATCCTCCAAACTGTGCAATTTCCCCATTACATTTATAGTGAATATTAGGAAAGAATAACAAGTGAGTTGTTTGCATTTAAGTTATTAAGTTACCGCAGCATTTCTACGCGACCCTCACCCACTGTACTGAATGTTTTGCTAGTCGCTCCTAAATTCAGTTTCTTCACTAATCTTGTTTTTAAGGAGTCCTTTAGCTATTACAGTGGCTCCGAGACTAGTTACTGCCTCCAAAACTCTTCAAAGTATGACATTGTTGGCCATAAGTAGTAATATGTGACACTCTTTTTTTTTTACAACCATGTCCGTTTAATTTTTTTAATGCACATACATGTGCATAAGCGTGCAAGTAATGTTTTACACAGTGACAACAGTGAAGGGCGAGACGGCTTCCGAGGAAAAAGCTCAGGTTTTGGCGTCTTTGGCCAATGCTGTTTACATCTCTCAGGAAAGCTCCACTTAAGCTTCTTCACTTTTGAATTTGGGTTTTATGGCTCCATAAATGAGAAAGATGGCAGAAAACAGTAAATCCCCAAATCCCCTCAGAAACATCAGACACCTACATCGACAAGCACTGTCTGTCCCTGAGTGGGTATGACCATTCTTCATAAACTACATGCAATGAGTTATTGTCCGAACTTAAAGGAGAATTTTGTGAGTTTTCTATTCCATCTAATGTAGTTTCCTTCCAGGAGAGGGCAATGATGATTGCTTCTCTGGCCACCTTCGCCACCTCATAAGACAACTAATTATAATTTCCCCTCTGAACAAACACAATGTCTTTGGGGCAGACTTGAGGCTGAAAGGTGAGAGGATTTGCTGAAGCTAGCTGGTTAGCATGCTAACTTTAGCGGGAGAGAAGAGTAGACTCACTGTGGTCTGAAGGAGTAAGAGGCTGGATCTGACCTGTTCTGTACTGTATCCTGATTGTACGGTGCAGTCTGTAAATCACGCAGTACCTTTGCCCCCTAATGTGAACCCTCCTTTATAGTCCCATTTTCCTCTGAATGGGACCATCATTTGAAAAAAATGTATATCATGTTATATTGCAGATGGTTTGAAACTGGAGTCTGAGACCATAAATGAAAGGGGTATTTTGCCATTAACTTCCTGATGGTCATTAAATGCAGATTCAGCATTGGTTTCACTTTTAGTGAGTTCCTGCTCACCTTTTATACACAATCTTTTTGTTGAACTCACAATCTGGTCATTATTAATGGTAGCAATAAGCAATATGCAGCAATAAGAGAACTGTCAAATACTACAGCCTTTCGGAACAGCATCTACAAAACTTTTTTTGTTTTTGTTTGTTTGTTTCTAAGCGGCTAAACCAAAGCGTTTTAGTGTTTACGTTATAAATAGAAGATATCCGGCGGTTTGTATCTCAGCTGTTTCCTGTCAGCTACAGAGACAACATAACCAACAAGGACCAGCATACCCAACAAAGGAACATGTTGCTTTGCCTGTGGCTACTTTCGAGGCAATGTTAAATTGTTTTATGATGGATTTAATCTCGCTGTCAAGTACTTGAGTAGAAATACCAATATCCACCCTGTCTCTTGCGGCTCTAAGCTGTGGTCTTTATGAAGTCGGGACCTTATGATTTTAGATGATTTGAATTGATTTACTGTGGCACTTTTGACATTTCCCAGCTACTGATCCTCTCCGAGCCGCACTGAAGTGTTGTCAATGAGGAGGCAGATGGGAGAGCCGTGAGTCTCGTACCTCTCGTCCTGAAATTTATCAGCCTCTGTATGAAAGCCAGACCTCGGCAAATTGATCCTTTGCTCACTGTGGATGGTACTGTACCTTTGTTCCATAATATGTGCTTCATAATCAATTAAACAGACATTCAAACAGATAGTGGGGCAGGTGAAACAAACACTGTTAAAAAAATGTTTTGTGATAGTACAGGTTTTACTGAAGGGTCATAATTTAAAAGACAGTATATTTTATCATTGCCCTAAAGATTTGAAGATAGCAGTCTAATTTCCTGTGCCTCTGCTGGCTAATTACATTATATAATTATAGCCTACTTTTGTATGTCCATCTTGGGAAATTAAAGCAGTTATGTACATAAAGTTGCACTTGTCCCTCCAAAGTTTAATTATCTGCAGCAAAGTTAAACATGAGACTGACAGCATTGCACAATGGTTCACCCCTTTGTCACAATGTGAAATGGGTTATAGAGGAGGTAAACATATTAAACCACACTCCAGTGTCTGCAGCTACTTTTATTTCTATTTACATCTGTTAATATCTAAAACTGGGTCATGCCTCAGAGATTGTTTGAGGCTGTCCTTTACTGGCTTGCATTATTGCATAATCAGTCAATCAGTATAAATAGGGATCAATCATCAGCAGGATCAACTTGTTCTTACTGAGAAAGACAAACTCTTTGTGTTGAAGTTAGTATGAGGGTAGCTGAAGGTGTAGCTGATGTAGGCGAAAGGAAGAGACACACTAAAGCGGGTGGCCATATGCTCATATCTGAAATCATCAAATAACACTGAAGAAAAGGTCATGAAGTAGGCAGCTAACTGTGAATTTACATTTTAATTGCTTGGAGTCAAATTATTAGAAATAAAGCCTATTTTACCATTCTGGACAGTAAAAAAAATGTTCATGATGAGAGAGGATAAAGAATTATAAAATAAATGCAGTGTGCAATCGTATAAATGGAGGAATGTGGAAAAAGGCAAAAGGTAGAGAAGATGAAATGTGTTCAAAAGAGTGTAAAAGAAACAGAATCAGACTGGGGAAGAAGAGAAGCAACAGAAAAACTCAGAGAGGACAGGAAAGCTGTTGAGCTCAGCTAACATGGCTTCATCTGGGCATGTTGCGGTTCTGGTGTGTACTGGTGAATGATTTTAAATCTAAATGTTAACAGAAGACTTCATTCAATCAGATCTTCATACTGACCCAATACTTTGGTTTCTGCAAAACTAACATTCCCTTCTGCCACAACCATAATGTTAGCATCCTAAGGTGCTAAACTAAATGTTAAATAGCATTACAGAGTGAATATTACATCATTGAAACATCACCATTGTAGAAATGAGAGCTGACATGATATTGATGTTGGGCTCAAAAGATCTCTTCTAAGATAGATAGATAGATGGAATTGCTTTATTGAATCTGAACTTCTCCTAAAAAAACGTGTGGCACTTAACAGCAGGAAATGGAACCCCTGTCTTTAGCATGACAGGTAGTGATACAAGAGAGTGGCTAACATATCATTGGGGTTATTTAACTTCCACCAGCATGTGTGTAGCTGTTGTTCACAGTATAAATCTGTGGGGGTTTAAGCAGATAATTGGCTATACAGTAGACTCTGCCATCCAAACACAGTAGTTGCAGGCTAATTGTCTATTCTGTATATTTAACAGAATAGACTATACCTGGTTAAATTATGTCAAAAGTCGACCAACAGCATCACCCACTGGTACTACAGAGTAACACATATGGATTGCCAGGGGAACAAACAGATGCTTTTTTTTTTTTTTTTTTTTTTTTAAGTCTGGGATTTATTTTTATTTTATTTTATTTTTTGTTTGTTTGTTTTGTTTATTAATTCTGTGATAAATCAAACTCTTTATGTGTTACCATGTAATGTGCTGAAACAGTATACTGCCATTTGGCCAATTTGTGATTTATCCAAGATGATTTTAATATTAACACATTCCTTTTCATTGTTAAACGAGCATACTTTTAAGACAATTCAACAGTCTTATCATTAAGAATGTGGCTTTTGCTTCTTTGTCCATATTAGCTGCTTTATGCAACTAATTATATAAAATGTTAGTTTAAATTAATGGATGCGCTATTGAGTTAAATTAGACACACACTAATGCTGAGTTTTCAGTGCGTTTGGAGATTTGATATTTAATATGTTAATGAAGATCTGAAAGGATGTAAACCAAAGCATTGTTATGTACCAGCTCATGCTAATTTATTATGTGTATTGAAATACACAGCGCTATGATGAAGGCATTTTGAGTTATTGTCTAATTCCTCTATCACATCGTGTTGTGTTGTGTTGTTTTGTACCGCGCTGAGGGAACTTATAAGAAGCAACAGTATGTGTAGAGCTGCATTGTATCATATGTAGATTTGACCTGTCACGCAAGCACATTAGGTAACAGACACATGAGCTTCTGCAGGGTCGTATCATATGCAGTTTAAATTTCCCAAAAGGAGTAAAAATACACAAGTGTATTCCTTCAGGCATAAATGTGTTTCATCTAAATTTAAATGGCATTGCTGTCACTTGACCCACTCAGTGTCTGTGACTGAAGCTTTAGAAGCAGGTGAGAGATCAACTATCGTCCAGCTGTGAGACATGGCAGCTTCAAGACAAATTTAGCAACTCTGCCTCTCTCTCTCTCTTTCTCCATCTGTCTCTCTCTCTCTCATTTTCTAACTCTCTCTCATCAGCCACTGCTGAGGACTCCTCCATCAGGGCGCTCAGTTCCTCCTGTGAAGCTTCACGGCGTCCAGCCAGGCAGCTCCCAGCTCAGCTGAGCTGCTGTAGCTGAATAAATGTCAAGCACAGCGGGGCTCACACATGTGAATGCTCAGTTAAATCTTCCCTCCATCAGGCCAGTCCAAATGAACCCCCTTTGTAGCATCTGTCCAGATTGTGTATCCCCTAAGACAGATCCACTCCAGGCTCTGTTGTCGGATACACAAGGAGAGGCACATTTCTTTGTGCTGAGTCATCTAAGCTCAGGTAATTCAATTTGAAAATAAAACAATGCACTGCTGTTGTTTCGAAGCTGGAGGCGTTTTGCTTCTCATCTGATTGAACTTCTAATGGCAGCAAGGAATCAGTGTGTTTCTGGTGGAGATCCCACACCACCTGGTGGATGAGGATGTAATTAAGGAGACAGTCAGAAAGTGCCACACTGATGTGAGCGCACGGCTCCTAACAGCCGTTTGCTGTGGAAGGCTGTCACGCTCATGTAAAATTACAACAGTAGTGATGTGAGACAACTGTGATTTCTTTTTATTCCAAAATTAAAAGGACAAAAGTTAATCTCAACCAATATATAAACACTGCCAGAAAGATAACAGATTGGAAGCAAGTATTTTCTTTGTGTGACAGCTTTTTGTTGTCCTTGATGGCTGCAATGAATAATTAAAATATAACACTTTGGCTCAAGTCGGCAAAACCCTATTTCTGTCTCAGGAGCTGTACAATGGATAGGCATGCTCAGCTGCAAAGCAGCTTAGAGGAGACAGGTTACTGTGCACAAACGCAATGTGAAGTCATTAAGTGCACTCGAAGAAATCATCGTGAATATTACATTGGCATGATATTTGAGGGCTCAGTGAAAAGAAAAGGCTGGACCCACTTTGGACAGTTTAACTAACATGAAATTGATTTGAAGTTTAATTTCATTTTAAATCTTTGTGTGTAAAGACCCAGAGATGTGCTAGACCATAGAGCATAAAGACCATAATACAGCTGCTGGTGAAATTGTTCAAACCACAAAAGCAGCTGATCAGATGAAGGACTTGTTTTTAAAGATCGTCACCCTCCTGCTTCCTGAGGTTCAGACTCGTGTTCTAGGAATTTCAACTTTCAACTCAGATTTACAACAGACACAGCAGGTGGACTCAGGCTACACAAAACATGTGTATCCTCGGCAGAAATTTAAGTTTTTACTGACCCAGACACCAGGTCCGCTTTAAGTCACAGTCTATGGTCCCACTTCATCTTTAGTAAAATGGGCGGGGCCACAGCACCTCCGGGTTATTCGATTTGTTCATGAATGGAAGAACACAGAATGAGAATCAGCTCACGACTCTGTCTCCTCTTTCTACTGGCTTCTTCAGCATGCAGTTGGACTTAAAGTGATCACGATCACACTTCACACTTTGTATTATCATCCTTCCTCTTTGCTCAGAAACATCATGTGCCAAACGTAACATCATCATGTCAGACATTTTCTGACAATGACAGGAATATGTGTTGTGCTATATCACATCCTCATCAATTCCCCCTTACGGTCTTTCTTCTTACAGTTTTTAAAACCCAATACTTTACTGAAAGATCTTTTTTAGCTGTTTATCTCTCTTTTTGTCTTCCTCTCTCGCCTCCCCTCTGTTGGTGATAATGAGCTGCAGTCTATACTCCAGCATGTCTGGGTAGCAGCAGAGCCTCAGGGCTTTCTTTGAGTGGCATATGAAAAGGGATCGACATCACCTACTCTGCTACCTGCCTCTGCTTTGAAAGTAATCCTGTGAGAAGGAAATACTGACAGCAAACACACACACACAACACAATCTATGATATACACGCGTCCACATACGACGTACAAACATGTAACACGCATGGTTGTATTGCCACCAACTACGACGCTATGAAAATAAAAAAACGCTTGGATACACACAGTGGCTACAAATCCAATTAAACACGTGTACTGAGGCACTCTAACAAACACACACATACACAAGTATCCAGGCACATTTTGTTTTGTACCAGAGCAAAGCATCTGTTTAGTCACCAGGGTGAGGACATTCATGAATAAATTAAAGGCCAAGCGTTTGTATTTTCATGTCCATCCTGATTGCAGCGAGATGAGGCATATGTAGGTTTAGTCGCTGCAAAGGGAGGCTGATGCTGACACCTCATGTAAAGCTGCTGGAGCACATCACCCAGCTCCTTTGATGCTAAAGGGAACAGATTGACAAGTAAAATGATGCTGTTTTATTTTTCTCTGCATGAGGTGGCAAGCTGGCTACAGGATGGAGACAGTATCTGAGTAAACCTCACTGTGGGCCCGTGTTGTTATTTTACAACACAGAGACGAGAGGCAGGACATGAAGGGAGAAAGGGGGGGGGGGGGGGGGGGGGGGGGGGGGGTTGGGAGTTAAACTGGGGATTCACCTGCTCAGAGCATATGATGAAGCAAGAGATGGAGGAAGCGTGGGGGGGAATACAGGTTGGATTGCTTTTATGGTATGTGTTCTACCAGGTGAATCACCAAAAATATAAATACTTACTTATTACCAGTTGACAGTTCCGGTTCCAACAGTATTCCAACAGTACAGTTTATTTTGTCTATTAATTTTTACTTTACATGATTTGTAACACTGTGACCCTAATGAATGAGAGGAATAGATAATGGATGGATCGTTTTGTGTTTTATAATATCTTAATAAAGTCTTAAGTAAAGTCTAAAGTTCTTTACTTTGTGCATTGCCTGGAGCCCACGTGGAGTTTGCATGTTCTCCTTATGCCTATGTAGGTTTCCCTCCAGTTAATTGGTGACTCTAAATTGACTGTAAGCATGAATGTTGGTGATGGAGTCAGTGCACTGAATACTCCACTTGCAAGTGGCAAATTAAAGCATTTATGAAAGTGCTCATTTATGTGTAAAGCTAATTAATTTTATAATGAAAGTCTAATTTGTCTAATCTGAATTTGGAGTTTTTCTGAACTTCTACTGCCAGCAGCTGCAACCACAACTGGATATCAGCCTATGGAAATGTAAGAAGCCTTTTTTGTTGTTATTAATCATTCATCATTTTGGTCTGACTGAATTTCAGAGGACTAAATTATGGCACAGCATAGCAACCGCTAAGTTAGATATGACCACTAAGAGGTAACGTCGCTGCTTCCTGTCTTCAAGTCACAATATTGTGTGAGTCCATATGAAGTGTCAAAGCTCTTTATTTCTGCAGCTCTGAAAAGGACCACGCAACTACAAATACATGCTAGATTTACCTGTGTCCAAACTCAGGGGCTGCTTTTTGCGTAGTTTTCTGAGAACCAGCTGCCATATAGTTCCATCATAAAGTGTTCCTGCTTTTGCTGAGCAGCCTTGACTAATTTCAAAAACGTCAGGTTGAAGGCTCGGTTTTGTAACATCTGTACTTTACATGGAGGTAAAAGCATGGCTGTATGTATAAAAGTGAATATTTGTATCACAAAGTTGGATTTCAGTTTAGGAAGGTAACTTGAAGGTTTGGAGTCTCGCAAAGGCGATTTACTTTCTATCAGGGTACGTTGCCATGGTGACTTCCACTCGACGCCTAACCTGCCCCGGAGCCAGTAAAGCAATAACAAAATTCAGAAACGTAGATTTATGGGACACCCAAACAGTGAAATCTCAGTGATGTGGTGGGGATGTAGCATAATCCTGGTAATTTATGCATGGATAAAGTTGGCAGTTTTTTGCCAGCATTCTTCACGGCTTCTGGCAGCTGCAACTGTGCTACTTTTTACTTTAATTATTTGTTTATAGTGTTAATATTTTGTTAATATTATAGTTTGCTTCATCATTGAGAAATATGTAGCTCTCCCCCGTGGTCCGATTGGTCGTATGCAACAAACCCCACCCCGTTTATGTGAACGCGCGCTGAACCTTTGGTTCAGATAGCAAGTTGATAACTGGCTTCATGAGACAGCTTAAGAGGATTGTGGATGTCCAGTCAGTGAAGCCAGATAACGAAAAGAAATCCCGGGCATGTTAATCCAACTTTTTGTTACGGGCCTGTGATCTGCAAAGTGAAGCCAAAGCTGAAGAGACTTAAACCTTCATTCGATCTAGTGGCATCTCTACTGAATATAAAAGAAGTCAGATTGTATTGAAGTCTGCGGGTTAGTGGCTCTACTTCTCACTTGATTTATTACCTCCGTAAATGTTTTCCTAATGAGTTTATGTTCTTGGTCTCTCATTTCAAGTCTTGTTCAATACAACGTGATATGAATTTTTTAAATGATGGTCCCGTTTAATGGAAAATAGACCATATTGCGTGAGGATGTGGCTACTATGTATTTTTATCTACAAAATAAGGGAAAATCCAATGTCTGTAACTTTTATTTATGTTTAATAAGCCACTGCCACTGTTTACAGGAAACAACCTGATTGGTTGACTCATCATCAGTTGAAATTTTTTAGCATAACTATCCTTGGGGTTTTGGCATCTCAGTGGTTACTTCCTGTGCTATTTTATCAATGCGAAAATGTGTGCTGGTATTTCTGATAATCACAGCTCAATTTTAGTTTTGGTGATATTTTCTTTACAAGGCTGGTAATCCCTCGACTATCACAGGTGTTACGTTCCAGAACCCTCTGATAGGTGAAAATGTGTGAGTAGAAACAGGTTTGGCAAAAGTGATTCATCGGGGTAGTTTGTTTATATTTTTATCTTAAAGCTTTTCTAAAGCCTCCACACACTCTTATAAACCTTTTCTACACTCTTAAACACAAATAAAGATGCTTCGTGATGTAGCGGACGTGTGCGCAGGAAGCTAACTGAGCGCCGTGGGATGATGAAAGCTGGGATGCTGGGAAATGAGACTGCGGTCACTAAACCAATCAGCGCCTAGGATACTGAACAGCATGCTCTCATTGGTCACGTCTCCACTATCGGCCAATAGTGTAGCATGTATGAAATCATCTGGGAAGACAAAGCTGAATTTCAATTGGCAGAAACCCGCAATGTACGAGGGAACCATGATATTAATTTACATTGAATATTTTTAAAAATCCGCAAAGCAACTGTGACTGTGAAAGGCACATATTTTCTGTAAAATATTGTGTATTTGAAACGCTGCCTGTTTTTTTGTTTTTTTTTCCTGACAGTCAGATGGGCAGAGAGGATAGTGGGTGGTTGATGGATGAAAGCTGTGGGGTGGAAGCTAATGAAGGTGTATTTAATTTTTTTTTATCTTTTTGCTGCTACTATTGTGCTGTTATTTACACGCAAGTAGGCATTTGTTTCATCACAGGGGTGTCAAACTCAAATACACAGTGGGCTGACATAAAAAAAATTGTCAAGGGCCAGACGGGTTCAACCTTCATTGAAAACTCATTGAAACAACCTTATTGCACATATTGAAGCTGGAACTAACAAGGCCTGTAGATTATTGCCTATAGAAAAACATTAATTGAGAAATAAAAATAATAAATATAAACTGTTTCAATAATTTCTTGTGGCTCTATCTGCAGTTTTTCCAGTAGCAAGAGAAAAAAAAAAAAAGCAAAAATGAAACATTAAAAAAGCCAAAGCTAGATGCTTGGTGTCTCATCTTGGATACAAGTTCATCAACGCCTGGGGTCTGACTCTGAGCTGAGGAAATCCTGAGGATTGAGTGAAGGTGTTAATCAGTAAGACGACTCCTGTGTGAAGTTGTTTAATAAGGGAGAGAGCCAAAGTTAGCGTCTTGCTCTAGCCAATGCTCATTTAATTTTTAACACAACAATATAAAACTGTACATATTTCTCAGTTGCATCAGTTTCCTGAAACCTGCTGCTTCAAAGTTCATATTTCACATTCACACCAAAACATGTTGCACCAAATTCACAATAAGCAATATAAAACATTTTGTCTAAAGAAAAATAACACACACAAATTCAAGATATGACTTACATAAATAATAATAATAATAATAATAATAATAATAATACATAAGAATAGACTTAGCTATAACATAAGATAATATATATATCTTATGTATGTATATAATATATATATATAATACAATCACTCATATTTTAACACATACACCACAGTTACACTCACACACTGATATGACCTACATGGAACCTTTCTGCAGCATTAGTATAACACTTGCACTTAACCTCTAAACAAAATGGCGAGACTCTGCCCTGTTAACGAGTGACGGGAGCGAAACTGGCTTAAACATAGCATCTCTGCTTACCCTTAACTCACGACTGACTAGCTTATATTCTAAAACAATATTTTAAACACATTTTTATATGTTACCACGTGCAAAGGTCTGTATCTTTTACTAACAAAATAGTAGGAAACCCAAATTTGGTAAGTATTCTCAATGGCGGCGCACACAAAAACTCACAGCTACAAAAATACATTCCAAATACCTCTCTTAACCGTGTCACAAGTCTACAGAACAACTTACAATTTATTTACATTAGCTAATAAACAAAGCTACTCATAGAAAAGCAACGGAACTCACCTTTCCCTCTGCGTGATAGGTCATGTCACCATATTCTGAACTTCACTCCGCTAGGAAAGACTTGAACTGGCGGTGATTTGAACCTTTGGCTCTGATAACGTTAACTGCTCGTGTTATGATGCTCATCACATGCTCCATTTTCAAGGCTTTGCCACACAACGATTCCTGGTGTATGACGCAGTGATATGCTGTCAGCTCGCTTTTGACGTTTTCTTCCTGCATCTTTTCTCAGATCCTCCCCACCAATCCACTCCTGACCACTCATCACAGGCGCTCCATCTGTTGTCAGTCCCACAAAGTAATCCCATGGCAGCCCCATTTTATGTACATATCTGGACGCCGCTTCAAAGAGATCTTTCCTCGTAGTTGTGCCATACATTGAGTGTAATCCCCAGAACTCCTTTGTTACGCACAGTCTTGAGTCCACTCCACAGATGAAAATTGACAGGTGGGCAGATTCAGAAGTGTCCTCTCATCCATAGTATGCAATGAAATCATTTCCCTTTCCCACAAGCTGTTGTTGGAGATTGACAGCAAGGAGACGCATGCGATCAGCAACTGTGCTTCGGCCTTTTTTTCTGGGCACACGGCGTCGCAAACTTTAATCATGTAGTTTTTGATAAATTCCCCCTCGGTAAAGGGCCGCACTGATTTTTCAACTTCTGCTGCCACAATAAAACTGGCTTTAACAGCAGCCTCTCTTTGTGATTTGGTTTTAGTGAACATAGCCTGCTGTGACACCAGACTCTTCAACCCTCTGTAGCCTTTGTGTCGTGTCCAGATGCTTGTATATGTCGTGGTGCTTCGTTTCATAGTGTCTTCTCATGCTGTATTCTTTCATTACAGCCACACTGTCTCCACACAGAAGACACACAGCTTTGCCCTTTACGCCCGTGAACAGATACTGGGCCTCCCACTTGTTCCATTTTTTAGGGA